>NC_134265.1:200702119-201022297 GCF_031893055.1 Leptodactylus fuscus
ACAAGGGTTCAAGTGCACCCTCGGCTCTCCTACATCAGAGCCGAGGGTGCGCTTGAACCCTTGTGCAGCCTCGGCTCTGCTACATCAGAGCCGAGGGTGCGCTTGAACCCTTGTGCACACTCTGCTTCATCAAGCTAATAGAATGCATTGGCCAGCACTGATTGGCCAGAGTACGGAATTCGGCCAATCAGCGCTGGCCAATGCATCCCTATGGGAAAAAGTTTATCTCACAAAAATCACAATTACACACCCGATAGAGCCCCAAAAAGTTATTTTTAATAACATTCCCCCCTAAATAAAGGTTATCCCTAGCTATCCCTGCCTGTACAGCTATCCCTGTCTCATAGTCACAAAGTTCACATTCTCATATGACCCGGATTTGAAATCCACTATTCGTCTAAAATGGAGGTCACCTGATTTCGGCAGCCAATGACTTTTTCCAATTTTTTTCAATGCCCCTGGTGTCGTAGTTCCTGTCCCACCTCCCCTGCGCTGTTATTGGTGCAAAAAAGGCGCCAGGGAAGGTGGGAGGGGAATCGAATTTTGGCGCACTTTACCACGCGGTGTTCGATTCGATTCGAACATGGCGAACACCCTGATATCCGATCGAACATGTGTTCGATAGAACACTGTTCGCTCATCTCTACTAAAGTGTTTCTATTTTGAAATATTATTAAAACTGAAAGGTGTATTCCCATCTTAGGGATCGTTCACACAGGGCAAGAGTGGGCTGATTTTGTCGCTGAATCCACGTCATAATCCGCCCCCTCACAATAGCGGTCTATGTAGACCGCTAGCTTACTCTTTTCCTTGAGCGGCATGTTGCAGGAAAAAAAAAAACGAGCTGCCCTTTCTTCAGGCGGATTCCGTGGCTGATTCAGCTCGGGCGTCCACCTCGTGGCAGCACCCTCCGGACTAGGCCCATTCATTTGAGTCTACTCTGGAGCAGGAAGCCGCGACAGTCGTGGCAGGCACATTTTGGCCCTATTCTGACACGCTTCCCGCGTCAGAATCAGGACCAAAATCCGCCATTCTGTGCCCCGTGTGAAAAGAGCCTTAAGGCTCCTATCTGTACTGGTTGCTTATGTAAATTGAAGACTTTTCCTAAATATATTACTTTAGAAATACTGCTTTGTTTGCCTGCTGTGTGAACTTATTCCTCCCGTTGTTTACATAGCGTTACTAGAACCATGGAACGGTGAGAAAGGACAAGTGACCTCACTCACTGCTCTGCAGGACAATCAGTTCAGTTGATTGCAGTTTTGTTGATAAAGCCAAGTCTGTTATCTCACTCTGTGAACACACAGATAACATTGAGTCCATTTTCTACAAGCATTTGCATATTATCTGATCTGCATAAGTATTGTGACACTTCATAGTGGCCTGTTGAGCAAGCTGTGAGGTAGGGGGGAGAGAAATACAGGACGTGAGAAGAAGAGACAGACTGCTGAAACAAAGAGATGGGAAAACTACTTTTTAAAAACTACTTTAAAAAAACAAGAAAATGTGCCATAAAAAAAGCTGCATTTCTGAAATGTTGGGCCTTAGCCTAAAAAAAGGTATCACTGTAGTTGTGACCTGCAGAAAAATGACTTTCATTTATAGCTCACATCTAATATTGTAAACAAAAAACCAAATGATCAAAAGTAGAATTGCTTTTTTTTTTCCAGATATGCTTTATATTTATTTCACCTTTTTTAAACAGAAACAGCTATGGAAGTATACGCTAGTCAAGTCTGTAAATAGCGTCACTTCTTATAACTGTGCAATATTTAACTACAGTGCTGAATGCACAGCACACATGAAAAGGGCAAGTACTTAGAAGCAATACTAATGCAATTATTGAGGCCAAACTACACTGTGTAATGACACCTTAAAGAGGTTTTCCCATCTCCTTGTTTCAGCAGTTTGCATTCTATCTCTTCTTCTCACTTCCTGTATTTCTCCCCCCACCCCCTGAACTGGACACTGCAGGATCACAATACTTATGCAGATCAGATAATATGCACATGCTTGTACAGAACAATGTTATCTGTGTGTTTACATAGGGAGAGGCTTTATCAGCAAACTGCAATTAGCTGAACTGATTGTCCTGCTGTGTAAGTGAGGTCACATGCCCTAGCTCGCAGGTCCATGGTTGTGGTACCACTGTGTAAACAATGGGTAGAATAAGTTCACATAGCAGGAAAACAAAGCAGTATTTCTAAAGCAATATATTTAGAAAAAGTCTTCAATATACATAAGCTACCAGTATAGATAGGATCCTTGAGATGGGAATACTCCCTTAAATTCTCCTGCACTGATGTGGATATTAGCAAGTAATCTTTCACTTATATTATTATGATTTTCTGGCAAATGTTTTATTGATAGCATTGATCACCTCTTTGTTTCTCAAGCTATATATAACAGGGTTTAACACTGGAGATGCTATGGCATAAAGAGCAGATACAATTTTGTCAGCCTCCAAGTGTTTGCTGAATGCAGGTCGTACGTATGTATAGATCACACCACCATAGAAAATAGTCACTACTGTGAGATGAGATGCACAGGTGGAGAAGGCCTTCTTTTTCTTCTCTGCAGATTTAATTTTCATAATTGTGGAAATAATATAAATATATGAAATAATAATTAATAAGAAGCACATCATTCCTAGGAGTACATCAGCAGCCACGATGACAACGTTATTCACGTATGTGTCAGAAATTGACAATTTGAGTACTGGTGGAATCTCACAGAAAAAGTGATCAATGATATTGGTTTCCTTAAAAGAGAGTTTCAATATAAGACATGTGTGTGTCATTGAGTTCACCGAACCCAGGATCCAGGCAGTGCCAGCCAAGCATGCGCAGGCTGTTCTGTTCATTATTGTCTTGTAACGTAAAGGAAAACAGATTGCCACATATCTGTCATAAGCCATGACTGTCAGAAGAATCAGTTCAGTACTCAGAGCAGCAGCAAAAAGATATAACTGGGAAATGCAGGCAGAGTAAGAGATCTCCTTCTTATCTACAATAAGTATCTGGAGCATCTTAGGGATAGCGGCAGTTGTGCAACAAATATCTAAGACTGAAAGATTAACAAGAAAGAAATACATTGGAGTATGAAGTCGAGGATCGACGCTAATAACTACAGTTATCAGGATATTTCCAGTAAATGCCATCAAATAGATCATGAAGAATATTGTAAAGAAGAGAGGCTGGAGATATGGATAGTGGGACAAGCCTACAAGGAGGAATTGCATGGACGAAGTCTCATTCATCTTGGACGTCATTTTATAAAACCTGCAAAACACAAGTTTCGTAGAAAAAATAAATAAATCAAAAACCATGACTTGTTACCCATTATATTGATATAATGCGTGACAAACTAGTTGTATATTCTTTATGCTTACTAATTCTTTAATACAATAACTGATATGGCACTAGAATAAAGGGTCAAGAGTTAGTCCTTGAAACTGATTTACATTTGATTGGCAATTTCTGTGGACCAACAAATAGCTGAGTTACGTTAAAGCCGGGGCCACACGTGGCATAAACACCATAGAAAAAAAAATGCTGTGTTTTACAGACACTGGGGCTTTACCAAGCTTTCAACTTACATTGCACTGGATCTATTTTACAGTGAACGTACAGCTTGTACTAATATCACGTCTGCTATAAAACAGATACTTTGTGATATAAATAGTGAAGGGGCCCCCACACAGAACAATCTGTTCCATGGTGGTCCCCAGGCTGTACAATGTGCTCGACAGTGGCCCCCACTCAGCTTTGTATGCTCCACTGTGGCCCACAAACAGTATTATATGCGCCATAGTGGCCCCCAGACAGTATTATATGCTCCACTGTAGCTCCGACACAGTTTTATACGCTCCACAATGGGCCCCCAAAGAGTATTATATGCTCCACAATGGGCTCACCACACAGTATTATATGGTCCACAGTGGGCCCCCCCCCACAGTAATATATGTTCCACAGTTCAACCACACACAGTATTATATGTTCCTCAGTATTATATACTGCTCAGTGGCCCACACACAGTATTGTATGCTCCACAGTAGGACCCCACACACATTATTATATGCCCACAGTGGCCTCCACATAGTATTATATGATCCAATATAGGCCCCCACAGAGTACTATATGCTCCACAGTGTGCCCCCCGAACAGTATTATAAGCGCCACAGAATACCCCCAACACACAAACAAAATTATATTCTCCACTTTGGGACCCCACACAGTCTTATATGCTCCACAGTAGGCTCCCACACAGTATTATATGCTCCACAGTAGGTCCACACACAGTAGTATATGCTACATACTCAGTATGCAGTTCCACGAATAGTGTCCTTCTCACTGCAGGCACCGATGACTTACGTCATTGCGCCTGCATCAGGGAAGAGGTCACGCTCTGCAGTCAGTGTAAGCCGTGGACCCGTGGCCTACAATGACAGTTTTCAGCTGTATTTGCACATGCAGCTGAAAGAAGTGATCACTCACTAATGGGCATCCTTTACTAGATTCCTCATTAGAGAGCAATCCAGGTGACGGTGCGCTTGCCAGCAGAGAGAGCTCTGAGTGCCCCCTCTGGCTACATACCGTAGGTTTGCCAACACAGCCCTATAAGTATAATGTGAGCAAAAAGTCGCTGCAGGAAAATCTGTGGATTCTCCCACAGTACTTTTTTGCTTTTGTGAGGAAATAATCCAAGTTCCTTTTGGGTGGAAACAGCACAGGAAATTCATTCTTTGTCTAGGATCACACACTGCGAGAATGCTGTTACATGCAGCTAAATTTGGTAGCATTTTTAACTGCAAGATAACTTCCACAATAGCAACCCACCTTCAGTTTTCTGTATACATTTTTCCAGTTTTTCTCTATTGAAAACTTGACTCCTAAGGATGCCAGTCTTTGGCGATACATGTGGACTGGTTCCCCTTCCCTCCCTTGTTCATGGTATGCATTTTCTTTTGATGTGGCAAGTTATTGTTACTTCCAATGTGTACTTGAATTTAGTATAATGATGATATATTGTTCTTTGAACCAGATATCAGACTTATTTAATGTGTGGTTGCATACCATGGTGTATAGACATAACATAGTGGCTAGATACTAAATAGGCACATGGTGCTTTCTAATTTCTGTTGATTCTGTAGCAACTGTGCTTCAATAAAGTCTTATTGTCTATTTCTATGCGTTTTGGTTGATATTTATGGACATCTACATACCTTCTGAGTGTTCAATTTTGCTCTGTAGAAAACTTAAAAATAAATGACACTGGTCCTGTTCTGATACCATGTGAACCCCCAATCTATGCTGCAAAATAAAAAGAATAATTAAATCATAATCATATAGATCAAGAAGAATACAGTAAAAAGAGAGACTAACGTTATGGGTAGTGGGATAGACTCACAAGGAAGAATTCCATAGACTGTCTTATTCAGCTTGGATGCCATTGTCCAAATGTCTATTTTCTATTCAAAACCATGACTTTGTGTTATCCATTTTATACGTACTTGGAGCGTGATAATACATTTACATTTGTTACATTACTTCCCTACTAATTCCATAAGAGAAAAAAATTATATTTGGCTAGAATAAAGTCAAGAAGTAGTCCCTTAAAAGGGCTTTCTGGACAAAAATTATTATTTTTTTTAATAAAAGGTGTGTTAGTGCTATTATTAATAGGTTAATAAGTGCCCCCATAAACCTTTAGCAGTGTTTATGTTTGCGCACGCTGACATCAAGGAAGAAGCAGGAGCCGTTCTCCACAGAAGGAAGCCTAGACAGGAAGAAGATAGATAAGTATGATGGAGTCAAAGGGGGGAGTAGTAGTGCCGATCCATTTCCTGAAACGGGGAAATGGATCGTCACCGGATAATAAGAAAATGGCCCCGGAGCAGTCACATGATATGGGTAAGTATACATTTTTGATTAATTATGTAATTTAGAAAGTAGGCGGAGGGAGGGTGTTCAGATTAGTGTAGGGATTTATATTTATACCATACAACCCCTTAAACTTGTTTACTTTATTGCAATTTCTGTCAGTCAGTTTTTAAAGGATGGTTGTAAAGTTTATGCCATTAGTGCGTCTTGTATTATTTGATACACCTTCTTTTGTACAACAGAATGATCCAAGTTCCTTCTGCTAAGAAACACTGCATGAGGAATGAAGACTTAGTCATGCGCTGATTAAGGCTGGGGCCCCATGTAGAAAAACAGCAACAGAAACAACAATGGAGTCAGGCAAATAGTTAAAATTCACAAATACTTTTATTTAAAATTTATACAACAATTCATAGCTGCATCCCAGTACAATTTTTATGAAAAAGATCAACACAGGATAAAAATGCAGCAGCTACTGGAAAATTTCAAAAATGAAAATAGTCGGAGTTTTTGGGTGCAGTAGGTACTGGGAAAGGGGAGTGGGTTGTCTGTTTGCCTTCCCTGAGCTTGAGGACTGGGTTTTTTCCTCCCACTTAGAATTATAGGGTATCTGTAGTGCTCCTATTAACCCCTTCCCGACGGACCAGGAGCACTGCAGATCCCCTATATTCAGTAGACTGGGCACTTTCAGACACAGGGATACCTAATGTGTATGTGTTTCACAGTCATTTTCTACTTATGTATTCTAGGGAAAGGAATGATGTAGAACTTTTATTTTATTTTTTATTATATTTTTTAAAGCTTCCTTTTTTTTCACTATTTTATGGGAGATTCTATACATTACTATTGCAGCTGGTCATAGACCCCCCCTCCCCCCCCCCCAAATTATTTTTTAAAATAAATAAATAAATAATTTTTTTTTTTTTTTTTGCTTGACTCGAGTATAAGCCAAGGGGGGCTATTTCAGCACAAAAACTGTGCTGAAAACCTTGGCTTATACTCGAGTATATATGGTATATAAATTATTACTAAAGGAGAACTTACTGAAAGGTGTAGCCACGGAGGTTTTTAACCCATGTAGTCTACTCCTAGGCCCGTTTCACTTGTTGCTTTGTCAGGAGGCAGGTACATACCTTTGCAGTTAAAGGGGTTGTCCTAGATAAACTAAGAATTAACCCCTAAACTAAACCCCCTCCCTCGCATAACTTCTAATTTACTTCAATTAAAACAAAATCTATAATTGCCCATATCCCAGGGACACTTTTTGATAATGGTGACGTTCCGTTTCGCTGTTTCCTAAACAGAACGTCACCATTACTCTTCCGCCCTCTCCATCACCATTAATACTTTCTGTGTCTGGGAATGGCTCCTCCCCTTTTCCTCTCTGCTAGTAGTGGGCAGGATAGGTAAGCTAGGGAGACGGGGGAAGGATGGATGGGGCTACTAATGGGCATGATCGCTAGGCTAGGGAGACCTTGGGATGTTGCTAGTAATAGGCAGGATCGCTACACTAGATAGACGGGGTGGGTGGGAGGAGCTAATAATGGGCAGGCTAGGCCATGGAGGAAATGTAGGAGTGTAATGGAGTGAGGGGGGGGGGCTGATGAAATGGAGCTAGTGCAGCAGCTACACCGGAAGCTGCACAGCAGGAAGCTACAGCAAGTAAACAAAGGCAGAGGATGCAGCAGCAACCAGAGTCACCAAGAAATCACTCCAAACACTGCTAAAGGTATACGGGTGTACTTATGTTCCATTACTAGCACTGACAGAACTTTCTAAAGAAAAAATTAATAAATAAATAAAAAATTTCCCTGGAAAACCCCTTTAATGTAAAACGCTGCAGTTTTTTGCTACAGTGTTGCCGTGGTGGCATTTATACAATATGGGGCTTCAGCTTTATTATACCACCAGTGTTTCCACAGGTATAATTGACATGCTGTAATTTTAAAAAACGCAAACATTTTTGAAAACACAGGTTTCTTTCTTCAATGTGTGGAAGAGATTATCCAGAATCTCATTCACTTTGCAGGTAATGTAAAATGCAACGTTTTCACAACGTGGCACTTAAGTCTCAAAGTAAAGATGAGAAAGAAAGCCAATCTACATTTAATAAGAACATAAAAATGAAATGAACTTCCATGTTTAAGGTGCAATATCTCTTGTAAAACTGTGAGTGACTTTAGTCATTCATGAGTCTTTGTTTGAATGCGACAGAAAATTGAGCATGTTTGAGCAGATGGAGCTTTCTGGCACCAGAAGTGATTATGTACAGCTCATGGGGCTGTGTGTCAGCCCCCGACTTATTAGGCATTTATGCCCCACCATAGGATGTTAGCCCCCATGACTGCCCCCCTCCACAATATAATGTTTCCCATTACAGGGGACCAGTGAAGTGGCCATAAAAAAATAGGCCCAAATAACTCCTTCAAAGACGTTGTCTATAAATTAGAGCGACCCCAGTGGCAGCCATGGATTAAAATAAAATAAAAAATGACATTCACCTATCCCCACCTGTGTCTGTTCGGTCTCATGGCAGGACTTAATTTCTGGAAATCCTGTACCTAATTGGTCATAGCGGTCACATGAGGTTTAGAACTCCCAGCAGGAAGGCGCTGGTACGAGACTGAATGGACATTGGTGGTGGACAAAGGAGCACCATGGACAGGTGAGTATGCTTTTTAATTTTCTTAATTTTAATTTTTTTTTAATGTTACACGTCCTGCTCGCCACATGGGTTGATCCAATTCTTGGACAACATCTTAAAAGGATTTATCCATGTTTCTAATATTGATGGCCTGTCCTTAGGTGAGTAGAAAAAAAAGTCATGAGGGGTAAGTATATATTATGGGTTTAGAGTTGCGCTGAGTAGGTAGGAAAGGGTGGGATAGTTAGAGAGATAGGAGGGGAGAGAGAAAGGAGGAGGGAATAAGGAAAGAGGGGGAGAAAGGTGAGAAGGTGTTAGGACTGTGCAGCCAAGGGATCAGGGTCACAGCCTGTTCCGCTGTTACTGCTCAGTCCAGTATAGTAGAGATTAATTCCTTTGCAGCCTTTGGGCGAGGTGAGTCTGCTGACTGACAGGGGTGTTAGCCTATGAGTACCTGCCTTGGGCACCTGGGCTAGTTGTTCAGTCCTGCCTTCCCTCCATTTAAGGAGGCTGGTTTGGACACTCTAGCCTCATTTGCAAAATATGTTTGTATGGGTTCCTGTGGGGTTCTCTAGTTGGCCATAGCCAGATAATTTCCCCTCAGATAGAATCGCACTATTAGTTGTTTGTCAGCAAGCTGCCTTGTGTTTCTGGTTGGAATTGATAGCACACACTTTAAGTTGGCCACAGTCTAGCTCAGGAGTTCTGACTAGACTTCCTATTTCTTTAACAGCTGCTCTGAGCTGCAGAGGCTGTCTCTGTGCTGCTAACGGAGTTTACCCAGATGGTGGTGTAGTCCAGCAGTGACGCTAACTGATGGGCTTAGTTCACACAAGGGTGACTCTGCGGCTCAGAGCCCAGTTGGGCTCTGCAGGTTAGTGTTTGTTTAGTTATTTTTTTTTAAGGTAACCTGCTGACCATAACAGAGGGTTAGTGAGGAAGCTACATAACAGGAAGCTGCAGCAAGTAAACAAAAGCAGAGATATCAGCAGCCCACAGAGACACCCAGAATTCACTCAAAACATGGATATAGGTATATGGGTGCATTTGTTAATCCATTAGTAGCACTAACAGACATTTTTTAATAAAAAAAATTTTGCCCATAAAACCCCTTTAAGCCAAAGTCAATAACTAGGGAATCCATAGATAAAAAGGTCATTTCGGAGTTCACAAACCTAACTACAATCAATAGCAGGTACTTGAGTAACCTCAAGCAAAGTTTAAATACCTTGTCACAAGAAATCAAGACTTTGACTCTGACTGGCTGTAAACCCAGCCAAAGCTTCACTTGTAGGCATAGCAACCTAAAAGTGACCACTGTGAGCAATTCTGCACTAAAAAGTATGATGGTTTCAAGTAGGATAACATATACTGAGAATCCTAACAGTGTGTGTCTGTAGCAATTTGTATTGGTTGAGATATTAGGGACAGTCTGTTTTTTGGAGGATTTATATAAGCACATATTATTAGTTTTTATTTCTCTTACTTGTATACAGTAATAATATTCAACAGTGCTATACTATATATACACATACATAAGTAAATATAGGTAAATATATATGCACACACTTATATTTACATAAATGTATATACAGACATAGTACACTAACAGAAGGACCCAGCTTCACTTGGGTTTTTTTTCATTTTTTGTTTGTGTTGTGGCCCCATAAGAATTGCCACTGGTCTATTTTGTATGTTGTTTGTGTGTAGTTTAAATACGTTTCAATTTATACGAATGCTGACATCCAGTATAGGTACAGTCTATTTGTGGCTTTGTTGTTGTGGAAACCTGACAAATTAAATGTGAAGTTATGTATAGTAAATACAGTATATAATGAAGATTACAGAGAGAGAAAAAGTAAGTAACATGAAACAAGCACAACTCACCATACAAACGTCCTCTTGTGTAGCAGCACAATAATTTCAGGTGAAAAATCTTTGCAGAGCCTGGACATACTGTAGGACCAAGAGGTGAGAGGAAATACAAGGATGTAGGAGCAGTCAGCACTGGAAAGTCTAATCTACAATGATTAAAGGGGAGGGGGTGACACATGATGTATAACTTACTTATAAAGGCAAACACTTGCATCCCCAGAATTAGGTGCAGTTTTGACTACATCCAGGTACATAGTGTTTCATCCCTTCAGTAATGAGAAAAGCCTTGAATGAATCAGTGAGGAATATTAATCAGCAGAAGTCTGACATTTTGCTGTCTACATTTATGCCAAAATTTATGGTGCATCGTATTTATGTCATATTTATGAACAGTGTTGCCAGAAAGAACAACAAAATACAACTAGCTTGTCACATTGAAAAATGTGCCTCCAGAATGGGGTCTTAAAGAATCTAACTTTACAACACTTTCATGAAACAATAAAGAATGAATATGGCACAAATTCTCTTGAGCAAAGTAAACCAAATTATTTTGCCCCATAGTGGCTTCTACACACAATATTATGCCCCATAGTGGCCCCTGCACACAGCGTAATGACACCAGCCTGGCCCATGTAACGTCTGGGACGTCATCAAATAGGCCGAAACACTGCCGGAGCGCAGGAGAGGTAAGTAGCACAGTTTTTTTTTTTTAGTTATTTCATCTCCCCTGGGCCTCCGGTCATTATACTCCAGGGTCTGAAAAGACCCCCAAAGAATAATGATAGCAGTGTTTGTTGGGGTTTGTGGGTCGGTGGCCTCACTTATTAATCTCTGTTTCTGAAGCCGGGTGCCCTAATGTCCTGGGCCCTGTGGCAGCCGCTACTGCAGCTACTCCGATAGTTACGCCACTGATCCAGGTAAATGGTGTGTCAACCCCTCCTTAATGAACAAACTCAAAGCAACAACCACACCCGCATTTCAATAAAACTTTAAAAGTTTATTTTGTATCCAAAGTTAAAAATATAAGGACACATGAATACAAAACCATACACATAAATAACAGGGAAACCGTGAGGTTAGTGCCAGCAACACCAAAATGATACAGGTAAAGGTGCAGTATTATAGTACTTTTCAATGTAAACATTGCCCACAATAGGGTATAAACATACATAATGTCATAGGTTACCAAGAAGGTAAGGGAAGGATATAAGATTAAGCCTATAAAGTGCTAACCACCTCCCTGAATGCCCTATGGCACACCAGCCAATAAGATCCAAAGCAAAATATCCAAATCGCAATGTGGAGTAATACCAATGTGTATAATACCTTACCAATGTATCATTATGAACTGTCCAACTGTCCATGGAAATAACGGTTTCCCTGTTATTTATGTGTATGATTTTGTCTTCATGTGTCCTTATATTTTTAACTTTGGATACAAAATAAACTTCTAAAGTTTTATTGAAATGCGGGTGTGGTTGTTGCTTTGAGTTTGTTCTATATATATCTTATACCTTATTATGTATTATTGGCCTCTGTATGTTTTGATATACTCCCTCATTAATGAGAAATAGCCTGGAATTAATCAGTGTGTCACTTATAAGGGGAAACACCTGTGATCTCAGAACTTAGTGCAGGTATAACTACATCCACGTACATACAGTCCTATGAAAAAGTTTGGGCACCCCTATTAATCGTAATCATTTTTAGTTCTAAATATTTTGGTGTTTATAACAGCCATTTCAGTTTGATATATCTAATAACTGATGGACACAGTAATATTTCAGGATTGAAATGAGGTTTATTGTACTAACAGAAAATGTGCAATATGCATTAAACCAAAATTTGACCGGTGCAAAAGTATGGGCACCTCAACAGAAAAGTGACATTAATATTTAGTAGATCCTCCTTTTGCAAAGATAACAGCCTCTAGTCGCTTCCTGTAGCTTTTAATCAGTTCCTGGATCCTGGATAAAGGTATTTTGGACAAACAATTCAAGTTCAGTTAAGTTAGATGGTCGCCGAGCATGGACAGCCCGCTTCAAATCATCCCACAGATGTTCAATGATATTCAGGTCTGGGGACTGGGATGGCCATTCCAGAACATTGTAATTGTTCCTCTGCATGAATGCCTGAGGATTTGGAGCGGTGTTTTGGATCATTGTCTTGCTGAAATATCCATCCCCGGCGTAACTTCAACTTCGTCACTGATTCTTGAACATTATTCTCAAGAATCTGCTGATACTGAGTGGAATCCATGCGACTCTCAACTTTAACAAGATTCCCGATGCCGGCATTGGCCACACAGCCCCAAAGCATGATGGAACCTCCACCAAATTTTTCAGTGGGTAGCATGTGTTTTTCTTGGAATGCTGTTTCTTTTTGGACGCCATGCATAACGCCTTTTTTTATAACCAAACAACTCAATTTTTGTTTCCAAAATGAAGCTGCCTTGTCCAAATGTGCTTTTTCATACCTCAGGCAACTCTATTTGTGGCGTACGTGCAGAAACGGCTTCTTTCTCATCACTCTCCCATACAGCTTCTATTTGTGCAAAGTGCGCTGTATAGTTGACCGATGCACAGTGACACCATCTGCAGCAAGATGATGCTGAAGCTCTTTGGAGGTGGTCTGTGGATTGTCCTTGACTGTTCTCACCATTCTTCTTCTCTGCCTTTCTGATATTTTTCTTGGCCTGCCACTTCTGGGCTTAACAAGAACTGTCCCTGTGGTCTTCCATTTCCTTACTATGTTCCTCACAGTGGAAACTGACAGGTTAAATCTCTGAGACAACTTTTTGTATCCTTCCCCTGAACAACTATGTTGAACAATCTTTGTTTTCAGATCATTTGAGAGTTGTTTTGAGTAGCCCATGATGCCACTCTTCAGAGGAGATTCAAATAGGAGATCAACTTGCAATTGGCCACCTTAAATACCTTTTCTTATGATTGGATACATCTGGCTATGAAGTTCAAAGCTCACTGAGGTTACAAAACCAATTTTGTGCTTCAGTAAGTCAGTAAAAAGTAGTTAGGGGAATTCAAATCAATAAAATGATAAGGGTGCCCATACTTTTGCACCGGTCAAATTTTGGTTTAATGCATATTGCACATTTTCTGTTAGTACAATAAACCTCATTTCAATCCTGAAATATTACTGTGTCCATCAGTTATTAGATATATCAAACTGAAATGGCTGTTGCAAACACCAAAATATTTAGAACAAAAAATGATTAAGATTAATAGGGGTGCCCAAACTTTTTCATAGGACTGTATGCTGGGAGAGGGGGGTTTGACAAACTAATTTTTAATCCCTTAATGACACAGCCTATTTTGCCCTTATGGACAGGATTAGAGATGAGCAAGTAGTATTCGATCGAATACCTCCCCGCCATAGGTTTCCGTGTAAGCAGCCGAACACCAAGGGGTTAAGCGCATCAAATATTTGATGCATTTAACCCCTTGGTGTTCGGCCGCTTACACGGAAACCTATGGCGGGGAGGTATTTGATCGAATACTACTTGCTCATCTCTAGACAAGATATCTTTTTTTTTTTTTTTTGCTTTTTAATCCCTGTCACTCAAGAGCCATAACTTTTTTATTTTTCCATTGACATCAACATATGATAACCTGTCCTCTAAGGATTACACGTACATATCAGCTGTACATCACTCCTTACATAGGTTGGATTATATTTTCCTATTTAAATCTCATGTGTGTGCTCTGAAATCAGTCCACATTGGGTCCTTTACTATTTCAGACCACAGACCAGTGTCCGTTTAGTTGACCCTCCATGCCTTGCCGGCAAAAAATTGGTCATGGAGAGTTAATGAAACTCTTCGAGATAACCTGCTTTGACTACTAAACTTCAACGTTTCTTTTGTGGAAAACTCTGTCACTGACACCTCACATGAGGAGCACATAATGCTTTCATTCAAGGTGAGCTAATAGCTCTTGCATTGAGGGTCAAGAGAAAGTGCATGTCACGTCTCAATGACCTGGTAGCTAGGATCTATGCATTAGCATTCCGAAGCATTTTGGGCCACTGTGGTTCAGTTAGACTTATCTGACATCTGTACCCAGCTGTGTGACCATCTAAATGTTAGGTATGCCAAGATACAAATCATGTTGGCCACCTCCCTCGATGTTGTGTAGATTTTGCAGCGTATGCGTGGAGGACAAACGGAGTGCGTTTTGCACACTGTGAAACTCAAAACTGAATAGGGTCTCTGAGAAAAGCAACCTGAGCACCTCAACCATGCGCCATCATTTGTAAGGCAAGCACTGGGCTCAGTGGGAGAGAACAAACGCAGGACGATCGTCGGTCGGCGTTGCCGACACTGCCTCTTCCACTGTTTCCAGAGCTGATGTTGCAGTACAGACCATCAGCCTGGACACCTCCACATCTGCCTCTGACACTTTGGGGAGTTCATCCTCATCTGCCCCTTTTCCTGCCTCTGCTCCTTTTGCCTGCACCATCATGCGCCTCTTCCCAGCAACTTCTCATCTCCAAGGCGTTTCATTGCAGGCAGAAGTACAGCGCAACCCACCCACATGCTCAAGCCTTCAATGGCCTCATCTCAAAACTGCTGGCCCTGGAGATGTTGGCGTTTATGCTAGTGGAGACTCAGGCCTTCTGTGACCTGATGGCAGCTGCGGCGCCTCACTATGCTGGCCCTAGCCATCACTACTTCTCTTGGTGTGCCGTCCCCGACTTGCGACAGCACGTGTCCCATAACATCAGTCGGGCCCTGAGTTCCGAGCTTTGCTCTAAGGTACACTTGACCACCGACGCATGGACAAGCGCATGCGGACAGGGACGCTACATTTCACTCACGGCACGCTGGGTGAATGTAGTCAAGGCTGGGACCCTGTCACAAACCATCCTCCTCCGCCGTAACATCGACCCCAGCTGCGAGCTGGAAATGCTGCAGCACTGGCGTGGGGAGACATCAGCAGGCCGTGCTGAAGCTCATCATCCTCGATGCGACGGCAATGTGGTTTTCCCCGCTGCACCTGGGCCCAGGCATGTTGGCGTATGTGATAATGGCTGGAACCTGGTAGCAGATCTGGAGCTTGCCAGACTCAAACACGGTCCACACATGGCCCATGTTTTTAACTTGTTGGTGCAAAGTTTCTTTGAAACCTACACCATTGTGCCTGATATACTGGTGAAAGTGCGGCCACTTTCGTAAGTGAAAAGTAGCCTCTGCTAGGCTGAAAACATTCAGAGCACACTCCTGTCATATTCGCACCATTGGATAACAGAGGAAGACGAGGGGGATGAAGTGGCATTTGATGTCAATGTCCCACAGGAGGCTTGACGGCAAGTTCAGTGCATCCCATTGCTTCAGCACGGATGGTGTGAACGGGAGTGGAAAATGGAGGAAATGGAGAGTGACCCTTCCAGTTTGGGGCAGCGAAGTCATGCCAAGTAACACTCTGGCACACATGGCTGACTTCATGTTGGGTTGCTTTTCAAGAGACAAAGGCATAGTTCACATCATGGAGAGCAAACAATACTGGATTTTGGCAATCCTCGACCCCCGCTATAAGAAAAAAATCTTGTCCTTTGTTCTGGTAGGGGAGAGGAAAAATTGCATAAATGATTTCCCCAAGCATCTGGGCAGAATATGATGGAAATCCTGGCTGGCGGCTAACAACTGCCATCCAGTCCACAACCACCAGGGGAACACTCTCCAATGTCTGGGATAAGTAATGCCCCCCCTGGCCAAACTACCGCCACTGAGGGGCCTAGTGTCATCAGGATGGAAAAGTATAGGCACATGTTGCGTGAGTACCTGGCCAACCACAGCCCTGTCCTTTCCGATTCCTCTGCACCTTACACGTATTGGGTGTAGAAGTTGTACCTGTGTTCCTTGGGGTGAGTGGAGGCTTCCCCCAGCTGAGGTTTGGGTGAGTTTGGCGAGGGGATGCAAGTACGCCCTGAAGTTAGCCTTTTTGGTGGCATAGAGTGTACACAATGAACCCCAACTGTCACTTGCTGAGCCACTCTTCTACTTGTAACTGCATGATAGAACCTGCGTGTCTATGTTCTCTTGAGTTAGAGATAGAAATGTTATTTTGTGCCCATTAGTGCCAATTCAGCCGTGCCACCCCCCAGGATAAATTCTCTTACCCCCTTTTGGAGTTGTCACTTGCCCCAGCAGCGTATACAGTGTCAGGCGCACCATTCAGCTTCAGCCCATAAACAGAGATGTTATTTTGTGCCCATTAGTGCCAATTCAGCCGTGCCACCCGCAAAATAAATTCTCTTACCCCCTTTTGGAGTTCTCACGTGCCCCAGCAGCCTATACAGTGTCAGGCCCACCATTCAGCTTCAGCCCATAAACAGAGATGTTATTTTATATTTAGCTGTATACCACTTTTATTTGGGAGTAGAATACAACCAGGAAAGCTGGATTTCGCATCTATTTTGCTGTATACCACTTGTTTGGGAGTGGAATACAACCAGGAAAGCTGGATTCAGCATATATATACACTATACACAGATTTGTTGTATACCACTTAGGTTTTTTTTGTAGGTATACACCAAAGAAAGCTGGAGTGAGTGTATCTGGCCTGATGGATTTGCTGTGTATACCACTTAGGTTTTTTGGGGGGTATACACCGAGGAAAGCTGGATTGAGTGTATATGGACTCCTCTCCCTGCAGTATAGCTCTGAAAAGAGCTATTGTTGTTCTTCAGATTTCCTGCCTAGCAGAAGCTAATCCCTCTCTAGCCCCCAGCAGATCTCTGTCCCTATCTTTCCAAGCAGCAAATGAGACGAATATGGCGGCCACTATTCTTATGAATCCGAGGTCAACTGATTTCGGCAGCCAATGGCTTTTTCCTATATTTTTTCAATGCCTACGTTGTCATAGTTCCTGTCCCACCTCCCATGCACAGTTATTGGTGCAAAAAAGCACCAGGGAAGGTGGGAGGAGATACAAATTTTTACTGCGTTTGCAGGGTGGTATTCGATTGGAATTGAATATATCGAATAGCCTGATATTCAATTGAATACCTATTCGATTGAACGCTGTTCGCTCATCTCTAGTCTTCACTGGTTTGGCACCTTGGGAGCAAATGGGACATGGTGCTTGAAAGCTATCCTAGCAAAATCTGTCCTCCTAAAATCAATTAGTGCTCTCTGTTCAAAGCGCTGTCATGTGCCCTTACATCAAAACTGAACCGGTCCTTGAAAATTCCCTTTGTAAAATAATGAATGTTCTACTCGCCTATCCCCAATCCCATGAGAAGTGGATTGGCTGCATCCTCATCTAATCTGCTACCGTGAGGTTTGTATCTCAGCGCAAATGGTCAAATAATGGGTCAAAGCATCAATCTAGATGATGTCAAAACACGGAGGAACTGTGTCTGCATTCTGCAAATGCTACTGTTTGAGGATCCAAGGTACCAGGGCAGAAGTTCAGATCCTCAGTGGAACCTCTTGAGGATGGGGGCACTGGGCGATTTCCCAGTTTGCCCCCCCCCCCCAATGCCGGCCATGCCAGGAATATGAACTAATTGGCTTAGTTCACTATGAAGATCAGTTCATTTTGAATTAATAGTTCATGAATTACCCATCATTATGGAATAATTTCCTGACCATAGAGTAACAATGGTTAAATAAAAACATGACAATAAAATAATTAACACTAGTGTCATTCAATGCAGTATGAACTCGACCAACACAACAATGGAATGACTATAATAATAAACTAATCAACAGCTTGGCAGTTTAACCCCATAAGGATGTAGGGTTTTTGGACGTTAATGCTAGGGGATTTTTTTTAAAATATTTTCCATCTCTGCCGCAAAACTTTTTTTATTTTTCTG
Source organism: Leptodactylus fuscus (assembly GCF_031893055.1). Lineage (NCBI taxonomy): Eukaryota > Metazoa > Chordata > Amphibia > Anura > Leptodactylidae > Leptodactylus > Leptodactylus fuscus. The sequence continues at coordinate 200,720,363 of NC_134265.1, forward strand.
TCGACAAACTGTTTGAGTGTTGTACTTTCATATAGCACTATTTTAGGGGTACATATAATGTTATGCTTTATCTATTATTGTTGTGGGATCTGTTTGAGAAAAAACAATTCTATAATTATTTTGCATTTTGCTTTTACAGTGCTGACTCTGCATTAAAATAACATGGCAACTTTATCTTGTAAATCATTATGATTTTGTTGATACCATATTTATATTGGTTTTATTATATTTTACCCCTTTTACTAAATAACATGTCATTTTTCCAAAATAAACGATTTGCCTGGGGTTACTGTGTTCTGTATTTTATTTCTATTTTCGTTGACGGAGCTATATAATGGCTCTTTATTTGTAGGGAAAGTTGTAGTTTTTATTGGTACCCATTTTTGGCATGTGTGACTTTTTGGTCACTTTTTATTGCAATTTCTGGGGAAGCGAGGTGACCAAAATACATTAATTTGTGCATTTTAGGATTTTTTTTTACTGTATTCACCTTATAGGATAAAAATAATAATAATAATAATAATTATTATATATATATATATATATATATATATATATATATATAGCTTGAACAATGCGAAGACAAAAAAAACCCAAATCACTAATCATTAGAACAAAATTGTCTGTGGCAGTAAGAGAATGTATAAGCTGAGTAAGCATATGTCAGGGGAAACCCCAGATTTTGTGATTGCAAGGGAAAAGACACCAGAAATGACCCAGACCGCCCCTCCCAAATCATAGGAGCTACTGGGTAAATAGTAAGTAATTTGGTGTTCCCAATATACTCTGCACAGCTTATATATTCACTCTTCACCATCTGTTTGTGCATTCATATCTGGGATACTAATGCTCACTACACTCCCTGATAAATTCTTTAGTTATACCTTAGAGGCTCTGCACATGCAACATTTCATCCAGATACCAATCATCTAAATCTGCACTCTAAAAGCCACATCTCGCTCCTTCACATCTGCACCCTGCTGTGTGCCCAAACTGTAGTTTATGCCCATATGTAGGACACTGTTGTACCCGTCATAAAGTACGTAATGTCATATATGGTATAACCTGTTGTTTGGGTAAAATTTGGCCCAGAAGGGAATGGATACCATGTGGTTTTTGGGGCATACATTTACATGGTTTGGTTTTTGGATGTCATGACTCTTTTGTAAAGCCCTAAAACTCCAGTGAAGTGGAATCCTCTAACATGGGGCTAAAGAACATTTCTATCAACTTTTAAGACTAGACAATTTTGTTTTCTAACACTTTTTTGTGGATTTATATGCACATGGGATGCCTAATATGTTTGTTCATTTTATTTTTTTACATTATGCATTTTTAATACAGTGTGAACTCCACTCAAAAACCAATTAGATAAACTGTTGTAAGGTAATCATCAGCAAAGAAAAGCAAGCATGACAATGAAATATCTGATATTGCAGTTCAGTGTCATGGACCCAAACAACAATCATAATAAATACTGTTGCAATTCAATATGTGAACTCAACCAAAACAGCAACTGAGCAACTATATACATATATAGCAATATATTAATCTGCGGCATTGTGACCTTAATCTAAAATGGCAACAAAATGAATTCATAACAAAAATGAGAATTATGTATTTGACCTAAACAATGAGTGAATACATAACAGTATCAACAGCATTACAGTTAGGTACAATGAACCCAAATATCAATGAAATGTATACAAGACAATATAATAGCACATTCAGGTTCAGCGCAATGTGAACTAGACTAACATTGCAATTAAGTCAATACATAACAATCTGATAATTAATAGCAATATGATTCAGTAAGTTCAGTGTGAACTTAACCCAAATGACAATGAGATAAATTCATGGTAATTAAGTAATTATAAGCGCTATAGTTCATTGCATTGAAAACGTAACATCAACAGCAATGTAATGGATGTAAAACTGTAAACTAATCTGCAATATTGCAGTTCAGTGCAGTGTGAACTTGATGTAAAAGGTTGAATACATGATAATAAGGAAATCAACAGTAATTGTAGCTAAAGCAACGTAGCAACAATGTAGTCTATATAAAAAATAATATAAAATATGTAAAAAATGGTAATAGTATTGAAATAAATGACCTGGAATGATAAGATATAAAATGGTGAATAATCAAAAGTTATAAAATAATCAGTGTTAAGCCAGGGCTCCATGTTACGTAAACGCACTTTTCTGCGGCAAATATAACACTGCATTTTACATTATCTACAAAGTATATGGGTCTCTGGCTAATCCCATCCACACATCGAATAATTTTTTTTTTCCAAAAATGGCAGCAAACAGGAAAACTCTGAGGACTTTCTGTGAAAAATGCTGTGGAAAAAAACATAATGCGTTTTTTGTCTGTGGCTCGCTACTTGGGTCCTTAGTCTTAAGAATGAATCTGAGGCGTAACTTGAAACTCCTAGTCCCCATGGCAAAAATTATATTGGGTTCCCTGCTTACCTTGCGCCATTTAGAATAGTGGTATATTTTGTGGAACAACCTTGGGGTCCAGGGCCCAGTAGCAAATGCTGCCTCTGCATCCCCTATAGCTACGTCCCTGGATTCAATTTCTGCAAATGTTGTGTTTAATTGAAAGATCCCAAAGACTTCTCTATATAGTAGATGTTTGTGCAAGTCACCATGTCTTTTCAGTTTTGTTGCTCAGGTGCATAGCTATGAGGTTTACTGAGGTAGCAATTGCTACTGAGCTCTGTAGCCACAGGGCACCAAAGATATCTTTGCAACATGAGAAGATGGCAGTTTTATAGATGGCACATGTTAAGAGGGGGTCACCCTTTCTATACTGTAAAAACAGAATACTGCAAGATCACCCTTGTGATAGATGGCACAATGTGGTACATTCAACCATATAGACACAACCACATATTTGCTTCTACAGTTAGTAAAACACATGATATCGTAGGTATTCACATCATCACCTCAACAGAAACTGGTGGTAGGATAGGAAAATTTGCACATTTGATATCTCCCTTCCCCACATTAAAAAAAAAACAAAAAAACTTGAATATTTAACAATGTGAGTTGTACTTTAGAACATATGAAAAAACTAAGAGATAAATTGTTGGCAATTGCGGCTCTGCTTGGAAACACACTTACTCACTGTTGCAATTCAGCCTTCTCTAAACAAAACATAACAAAACAGTTCTAAGAAGTAAACCTTTAATGTTCAGAGTCTATATATTTTATCCATAGGAATAAATCATCTGAATCTCATGTGATGTCACTAATAATAATAATAATAATAATAATAAAATATTCTCGTTATGATAACTCATACTTACCTGTATGTTGTAGATATTCTTATTTGTCCTTGTTGAATAATCTTCATCTGTTTTAGAGATTCTTTTTGTCATTAATAAAGGATGTTAAATTTATAGATATTGATAAATGCAAACAAGCAATTCCTTAGTGGTTCTTCAATGATTTTATTGTGTATTGGGAAAAGAACCAAATACAATTGTAACAATAATTGACTGATGTTATTCTCCAGCATAATGTAAAATACGAGGTAAGTAATAACACAGCGCTCATTAATACCTGCAGTGGCGTAACTACCGTGGTAGCAGGAGTAGCAGCTGCCACAGGGCCCGGGACATTAGGGGGCCCGGTGACAGCCGCTACCGCTGCGTTTTTTGGTTTTTTTAATAGGCCGTTACCGGCTGGAATTACTCCAGCCGGTAACGGGCCCCATATACTTATCGATCCTGGCAGGGGCTGGGATCGGTAAGTGACACCGCGGGCCCCACAAGCACTGTTATACTCAGGGGTCTTTTCGGACCCCCGATTATAACGATCGGAGGCCCGGAGAGGTAAGAAACATAAAAAACACTGTTACTTACCTCTCCAGGCTCCGCGCAGGCTTCGGCCTACTTGCGTGACATCATATGACCCGCGACGCAGGGCCCTGTCACATGACGTCCCGGAAAATGGCCGACGGAGAGGAGGGGAGTCGGGAGAAAGGTAAGTAAGAGAGTTTTTTATGTTTGTATCCCCCCCTTGGGTCTCCGATTATTATACTCTGGGGTCTGAAAAGACCCCAGTGTATAATAATTGTTCATGGGTGTCCACTATAGGGGCATAATACTGTGTGCAGGGGCCACTATAGGGACATAATGCTGTGTGCAGGGGCCACTATAGGGACATAATACTGTGTGCAGGGGCCACTATAGGGACATAATGCTGTGTGCAGGGGCCACTATAGGGACATAATACTGTGTACTGAGGCCTCTATGGGGCATAATACTGTGTGCAGGGGCCACTATGGGACATAATACTGTGTGCAGGGGCCACTATGGGGACATAATACTGTGTGCAGGGGCCACTATGGGGACATAATACTGTGTGCAGGGGCCACTATGGGGACATAATACTGTGTGCAGGGGCCACTATGGGGACATAATACTGTGTGCAGGGGCCACTATGGGACATAATACTGTGTGCAGGGGCCACTATGGGGACATAATACTGTGTGCGGGGCCACTATGGGAATACTGTGTGCAGGGGCCAATATGGGGGCCAATATAGTGTGTGCAGAAATGCGCGGGGGGTGGCGGCGGTGGTAGGGGTCAGTTGGTCGAGGTCTTCAGCGTCGGTCGAGGGGGGGGGCCCATGTCAAAAGTTCGCCACGGGGCCCCGCCATTCCTAGTTACGCCACTGAATACCTGGGTGACAGCATATTTGTCTGCAATGCCAAGTGTAGGATTAAAAATACATGTATTTCAAGCAACAAAATGATCTATTTGTGCAATTGTTTATGATACCTTTGAGTTTGAGATAATTAGATATTTTGATAAGCAAAATCAGAATAAGACAAGATGTCTACAACCTTTCTGATGCTACAAAGTACTGCTATATTGTCAATGGCATAACAAAAGTATGTGGGCCCGGATGCAAACTTTTGTCTGGGTCCCCCACAGCAAATTTTTGACAGTGACGGTTACGGGTACTACAGCGGTATCTCAGATACTTGAAAGGGATATAGCTGTAGTACCCACAACTGCAGTTATTAAGAATTTGATGAGTGAGCAGTGCCTGGCATATAAAAACAATACTGGGAGGTGCGTGCTTTGGGAAACAGCTGATCTGCAGGGTCCTAACAGTCTAAAATATAAAGATCAGTGGGGGTCCAATACCTGAGGCCCCTGCTGATCAATTATTTGAAGTTACTGTGGTGCTTTTGTGAGTGCCAAGACTCCTTCCCTATTTACATTGCACAGCATCAGTTTTGTAATCACCAAACAATGTTATTACAGCCGTTAATAATAGTGCACGGCTGTTATAAAACAGATGGTGTGTGACGTGAATAGTGAAGGGACCCAACACAGTATTACATGCTCCAGAGTGGCCCCCACACAGTATTATATGCTTCACAGTGGCCCCACACAGTATTATACGCTCTGCAGTGTTCCCCACACAGCACTATAGGCTCCACAGTATTACCCACACAGTACTATAGGCTCCACAGTGGGCCCCCACACAGTATTATACACTCCACAGTGGGCCTCCACACAGTATTATATTTTCCACAGTGTCCCCCACACGGTATTATATGCTCCACAGTGGCCCCCACATAGTATTATATGCTCAATAGTGCCCCCCACAGAGAAGTATATGTTCCACAGTAGGCACCCACACAGTAGTTTATGTTATTTACCCAGTATGGCTGCAGTATAACTTACGTCATCACGCCTGCGTTGGGGCAGAGGTTACACTCTGCCGTCAGTTGTCTGGACCTGCGGCCTACACTGACAGCTTTCAGCTGTATGTGCATTTTCACATACAGCTGAAAGAGATCACTCACTAATGGGGAATCCTGTATCAGATTATAGTACCTGCAATATCCACAGCAGACATGCTGTGATTACAAAAACCGTTGCCTTTTTGTAAATCACAGCAAGTTATACCTACCGAAACATTGGCGCTTTCTGTATATGTGTAATTGAAGCAGAAAGTCTGCAGAGTAAAAACTGCAGACTTCCTGTGAAAAGCACTGTGAGAAAAACTGCAATTAGTTTCCGCTGTGTTTTTTTTCGGAGTGCTTTTTCACTGTGGCTCAGAATGTGGGGCCTTAGCAATAGTGAAGTTCCTAGCTTTCAAATTCTGTGAAAAAGCATTACAATGGCTACAGGCAAAATTACCTTTAGGACTATGGTACCCTAACCAATTTTCCCTTACATCCTACCAGCAGCACAATGCGGGCTATTTCTCCCCTTGTTTGCTGGTAGGACAGGCAGAATTCTAATTAACATAAAATATGCATGACGCACCGACACCCAAACGCCTCAAACAAGAACGAGGAGACCCTAAAGACACTCAAACCCCCAACCCACGAACCCTGTACCCATCCCCCTCCACCACCCCCAACCTTCTTTCTCTTTTGGCAACACCAAATGTTTTATTCTTTGGTAATGCTAATAAAGCTTATTTGTATCTTGTATCTTGTTGTATCTTGTATCATGTTTCTGTCCTGTCTGGTGGGACAGGTGGAGGAAGCTGTGTGTCCTCCCCCCCCCCCCCAAAAAAAAAAAAAGCACCTTGAGACTGGGGGTCCAGTCTCTTGCTATTTTCTTCGGTTTTTCTTCCTCTTTTCTTTCTTTTCTGGAAGAGAGAATATATGATTGTCTAGGAAGGTTTTTCTGCCTTTATTCATTGCAGGCATACTGTACATACCTGCTTTTTTTTTCTGCAGGTATTAGTGCCTGGGGTCCATTTGTAGTGGTGTTCATGATCCCCTAAGTCTCCTGCTCCTGTCCTTCCTATCCTGTTCCATCTAGTCTTTGGAGGTGCGGGGCGGTGTCCAGTGCCGCACCTCCCATGAGGCGACCTGAAGCGAGCGCTTCAGGCGGCACTATGCCAGGGCCTCAGGGAGGGCGGCATTTTTGCTAACCTAAGCCAGTCCAGGACAAGTTGTCCTGGACTGGCTTAGCACGGAGCGGTGGTTTGGGGAGGCCACTGGAGCTCAGGCAGAGCGCAGGCAGTCTCCGGGCCTGCTCTCTGACGGTGAACAGCGCTAAGCCCTGCCCCCTTCGGCCCCTCCACTAAGCCACGCCCCCGCTCTGCCCCCTCCTCCTGGCGGGGGGGGGGGGGGGGGCGGCTTTCTGTACTTCGCTCGGGCGGCGAAAGGAGCAGGTTCACCCCTGGCGGTGTCCCAAGACTCCTATAACATCAGTATCTCTTTGCACGGCAGGAAGGCCTGTCAGGCCTCTTCCATGCTTCAGCAGGATGTTCAGGGCCCAGAACCTCTCTGAAGGTTCCGGGTTTCCAGGGGGAACAATTTTAGTGGTTTGTTTTATCGTGGCCTACTTCCAGTAGCGCAAATTCGCGCTACCACAGAGTTTTTTTGTTTTTTTTTTAAATGTAGATTGTGAGCCCCACATAGAGCTCACAATGTACATTTTTCCCTATCAGTATGTCTTTTTTTGGAATATGGGATGGAAATCCATGCAAACACGGGGAGAACATACAAACTCCTTGCAGATGGTTATTTGCCCATGGTGGGATATGAACAGCAGGACTCCAGCGCTGCAAGGCTGCAGTGCTAACCACTGAGCCACCGTGTGGCTCCTTACCAGAGAGATTTTGCCATATGCATTGTCTTCTGCGGCTTGTGCCCTTGCAATGGGTTATCTTCTGTATTTATTTACTGGTTTTATGCGGTCTTTTTCTTGATGGTGGGGGTTTGTGGAATGTAGAGGGGGCAGCGCTTTTACTCCACCCATTCTCTCCTGACCTCTTAAAGGGACTCTATCATTTGGAAATCGTGTTTTTAGATAGTGATATGCCTGAATAGCCTTTAAAAAGGTTATTCAGGTGGTGCTATTAGATTTTGAAAAGACCCCCCCCCCATTTTTTTTTTACATATTGGTAAAACCGATATGCAAATGAACCTCTCCGTGCACCCTGGGCTTTCCCCAAGCCATTGTGCACCCCCTTGAGTCATACCTTTGTAACGCCCCCACCTTTGCTTGTGCTCCAAGATGCTCTCCTCCTCCATAGGTGTAACCTCCTCCATTCTCTGTAGTCTCAATCCCTGCGCTTTGAAATCTCAGGCATGCGCAGTAATGCTCCCTTCTGAGAGCTACTGCACATGCCCGAGTGCCATTTTCTTGTGGACAATGGAAGAAAGTGCACAAGAAAATGGTGCTCGGGCATAAAAGACCGCATAAAAATGATGGAGCCCCTTTAAATCCTCCCCCTACACTCACTTACTTGCCTTACTTGTCTAACAAGCAAGGTTGTGCGTGACTGTTCTGACAGTTGTCTGGAGCACTGCTATTGCTGCTTCTACCACCACTACTGTGTTCTGTGAAGACCTGCTGAAGTCCCTTAAGGTACTCTCTTAAAGTACTTTTATTTTCAGCTTTGTACTTGCTAATAGGTGTTTCCTGTAGATGTCATCGTCACCTCAGGTGCTGATGGGGATTTTAGAAGGAAAAAAAATTAGTTCTAAGCGTAAGCTTTGTCTTGTGCAGATTGCAACACACCGCTTCCTGATGGTGAGCTCCTGTATGGCTGTTGTTTTATTTGTGACAGTCTACTTGATTATTTGAACCCTCAGCTATTCCTCCTTAATCGGCAGGCTATGAGTGGTCCCATTGCTGCTAGTGTCGTGGGCTCCCTGGTGAGGAGCCCTCTACTTGGGATGTCGTTAATTGAGTTAAAGAGTTTATGGTGAGTGGAGCACTAGTCTTGATGGCTCCAGAACTCTTGCCTCAGGTAATGTTATTTCTTTTTCCTCTAGGAGGACTCTTTAAAGGAAATGCGTGACTCCATTGCCCAAATAATAAAGAAGCAGAAGAAGCATTCTCTCTCTTTGCCCTCTGATGAGGATCTGCAATAGATGAGACACTGTCTTCTGATTACAATGCTATGGATGATTCCACCAGACCTCTATTCCCTGTGGAAAAAATGAATAGGATGCTGAAGTCCATCCGGTCAAGGGACCGTGATGTTAATGGAAAAGCTTCTTCATCCACTAATAGGGGGGCCCAGCGTCTTTCATGTGGATAACTCACTGGATAAGCTTATGCAGCTCGAATGGAAGCACCTGGAGAAAGCGTATATCATTACCAGGTGATTCAAGTCCTTGTTTACCATCTCTGAAAATCAGCTGGACCATTGGGTTGCTCCACTGAAAGTGGATATTGCGGTTTCAAAGTTATCTCGTTGCACGGTTCTGCTAGTTGATGATGGGTCCAACCTCCAGGACCTAATGGATCGGCGGATAGAGGGGACCCTAAGAAAGTCCTATTCTGCAGCCTCTGTGTAGGCCTCCTTGGCTATTGCTTCCAGTGAGGTCTCCAGCAATTTGCGCTCTAACTTGACTCAGCTTGAGAAGGACATTGACTCAAGAGTGTCCAGAGATGACTTGCTGTCTTCCCTGAGTTCCATTTTTCTGGCAGCCGACTATCTGGCTGAGGCATCCCAGCAACAATGTAGGTTGGCGGAAAAATCCATGGCCCTCTCCACTGCTTCTAGGAGATCTTTATGGTTAAAGCCCTGGATGGTGGATAACGCATCCAAATTTGCCTTGTCTTCTCTTCCCTTTGAACCAAGGAAGGTGTTTGGTAAGAGTCTTGATGATTTGATGGAAGGGCTGGCTGACTGGAAAGGTAAAAGTTTACCCCAGTCCTTTAGGGGTAGATCTAGACCTTCTGGTCAGAGTTGTGGCTATCAGCCGAAATCTAGATGTGTCAGTTAGATGTGTCCTTCCTTCAATGTCTGGGATGGCTGATAAATTGAGAGATCTCCTTAACTCTTCCAAGAAAGGAAAGGATAGTAACTGTTCGGTATCTGTTCAGGAACCAATGGGTATCTATCAGGACTGCGATGAGAGTCCTGGGCCTAATGTCATTCTCGGCCATGGTGGTCCCATGGGCTTTATAGCGTTTACGTCCCCTCCAGTTAGAGGTTCTGAGGTCTTGGAATCAGTCGACACGTGGTCTCAACAAGAAAATCTGTCTCTCTCCCAGTACCCGTCTTTCCCTCAGGTGGTGGATACACCTGAAAGACAGAATGTCCACGGTCCAACCTCGTTGGACCCTGTTGACTACTGATGCATCCCCCTTGGGATGGTGAGCCCATCTGGACGAAAAGACCATGCAAGGTCTCTGGAGTGAACCGGAGACAAGAACAATTCCAATTCCAATTGGAAGGAACTCAGGGCTGTCTACCTGGCATTACTTCACTTCTCTCCTAAGAGGGAGGCCTGTCAAGATCCGTTCAGACAGTATGACAATGATAATGTATCTGAACAAACAAGGAGGAACCAGGTGCCTGCTCACTATACCAGGAGGAAAATCCTTTGGCAGTGGATGCCCTGTCCATCCCTTGGAGGTTCAGGCTGGCCTCCACTTAACATGATACCTCAGGTATTCATCAAAGTTAGACAGAACCAAGTCTCTGTGATAGCCATCATTCCCTTCTGGCCAAAGAGGTCTTGATTTGCCCAGCTCATGCATCGATGGACTTATTGTAGGCTTCCCCAACCCAGAACCTGGTTTCTCAAAGAGCTTAGTAGTGCCAGGATCTGAGCAAATTCAACCTGATAGCTTGGAAGTTAGCCAATCCCTATGGAGATCTAGTGGACTGTCAGAAGCTGTCCTGAAGACCTTTTCCTGTGCCAGGGCAGAGACTACCAATAGAAGCTACCTCAGAAATGGTAATATCTTCAGGTCTTAGAGCTTGTCACGTGGAGTTGATAGTTCAGATTCTCCTGTTGGGGTGATTCTGGATTTCCTTCAGGACAGTTTGGATAAAGGCCTTTCTCTGGCCACTCTTAAAGTGCAGGTTGCTGCTTTATCCGCCTGTTTGGGGGAGATGTTTGTTTCAACTCTCCCTGGCGAGTAATTTTCTTAAGGGGGCTGTGAGACTTAAATTGTTGTATTCTACCCCGGTTCCATAATTGGATCTGGCCTCAGTCATTTCTGCTCTTTGTGATTCTCCCTTTGAGCCCTTGGAGGAGGTAGATCTCAAGTTTTTGGCCTTCAAGAACTACTTTTCTCTTGGTGATCATCTCTGCTAAGAGGTTGGGTGAGCTTCAGGCCTTCTCTTATGAGGAGCCATATATAGCTTTCTTCAATGACAGAGTTCAACTCAGATTTCTTCCAGGGTTTAATCCTAAGGTACCATCTTCACCTAACATCAATCATTTGCTTTCCTTGCTGATTTTCTTCCCATCTCCTTCCTCTGTGGAGGAAGAGAGTCTCCATACCTTAGGTATAGTGAGGTGCCTCCATACATATATCCCATGCTCGTTCTTTCAGGAGGTCAGAAAACCTCCTAATTAATATGTTTGGTAGGCTCATGGGTCTGAGAGCCTCTAAACCTGTAATTTCTAGATGGGTCAAGGAGGCCATCAGGATCTCCTTTTCAGCTCAGGGGTTACCTCCCCCTGAATTTCTAAAGGCCCATTCCACCAGAGCTGTATCTACATTTTGGGCTGAGACGTGGCCACTGGCACTGCCTCTAGATCAGATCTGCTCTGAGGCCTCGGTCTTCTCACCTCACGTTTGTTAAACATTACAGGTTAAACTGTCATGGTTCAGAGGCAACTGCCATTGGGTGTTCCGTGTTGGATTCGGTAAGGTGAGGAAACCCTCCCTAAGGGGGATTGCTTGCTACATCCCCACATTGTGCTTCTGGTAGGATGTAAGTGAATCAATGATTATGATTATTTATATGATTTTCAGCAGAGAGAAATGGGGAAATATACAATGCTGAGTGGCCTGTATATATAATAACTTGCTTTAATTGTACACAATTTTATTACATTGCTGAATGCACAGTTGAGCCATTTGCACGGATATTGTTCAATAGCCAGTGAGCTCTCACTTTAGCCAGGATTTTTTTCTGGCAAATGTTTTATTGATAGCATTGATCACCTCTTTGTTTCTCAAGCTATATATAACAGGGTTTAACACTGGAGATGCTATGGCATAAAGAGCAGATACAACTTTGTCAGCTTCCAAGTGTTTGCTGAATGCAGGTCGTACGTATGTATAGATCACACCACCATAGAAAATAGTCACTACTGTGAGATGAGATGCACAGGTGGAGAAGGCCTTCTTTTTCTTCTCTGCAGATTTAATTTTCATAATTGTTGTAATTATATATGTATATGATATAACAGTCAGCATGAAACATATCATTCCCAGCAGTACATCAGATGCCACAATAACAACATCATTGACATATGTGTTAGAATTAGCCAACTTTAGTACAGGTGGAATCTCACAGAAAAAGTGATCAATGATATTAATTTCCTTAAAAGAGAGTTTCAATATAAGACATGTGTGTGTCATTGAGTTCACCGAACCCAGGATCCAGGCAGTGCCAGCCAAGCATGCGCAGGCTGTTCTGTTCATTATTGTCTTGTAACGTAAAGGAAAACAGATTGCCACATATCTGTCATAAGCCATGACTGTCAGAAGAATCAGTTCAGTACTCAGAGCAGCTGTAAAGAGATATAACTGGGAAATGCAGGCAGAGTAAGAGATCTCCTTCTTCTCTACAATAAGTATCTGGAGCATCTTAGGGATAGCGGCAGTTGTGCAACAAATATCTAAGACTGAAAGATTAACAAGAAAGAAATACATTGGAGTATGAAGTCGAGGATCGACGCTAATAACTACAGTTATCAGGATATTTCCAGTAAATGCCATCAAATAGATCATGAAGAATATTGTAAAGAAGAGAGGCTGGAGATATGGATAGTGGGACAAGCCTACAAGGAGGAATTGCATGGACGAAGTCTCATTCATCTTGGACGTCATTTCATAAAACCTGGAAAACACAAATTCAGGTTCACAGAAACAAAAAAATATATTTCATATACAAAAATTGTTACCCACTAAATGCAACTAGTGGGATATAGCAAACTTTTTGTTCTTACTAACTCCAGAATCTATAAACTACTAATATGCAAAAAGATAATCCATGGAAATTATCAAGTCTGTATGAATATCTCTTTGAGCAAAATATTAGGTTTGTCATTAAAATATCTTGTGTACCTGGAACAACTTTTTTCACAGCAAATAACCTAGGAACTTTCTGCTGTCCAGTAACATTGCAAGGGTAGTTAGGCATTACTCAGTGCTTACATAACCCCTTCCCACTGCAGTAATTTTTTTATGCAGTTTTTACTCTCTGCTTTCCAAAAGCCACACATGTTTTTATTTTTTCATTCATACCAACACCAATATCATCAGCCGATCATAAGCCAACTTTCAAAGACCCATTGCATGTTATTCTTTTTGTAATAACTATAATTTGTTTTAAGTCTGGTATCAGAACTCTGCACTTTGGATTTGTGCATTCCTGTACCGGACTGGTACTACACATGCGCAAATGATCGTGACTTTGCGTGTGCGTGTTATTAATTCAGGATCCGGCTTACAGCGCATGCGCGTTAGTGACTAAGTAGCGCGCGCTGTTCAGATTCTGTTGGCTTCTCACACGGGTCGCACACTGTCTGAGGTCTGCTTCTTCCCAAGTAGCGTTTGCTGGCACCCCAGGGCGCTTTGTACTTGCGCTCACAGCGCTTGTTTCAGTCTCTACACGCACTCCTTCTCTTTAATTCTTTATACTATTTATTATGGTTGGTATGCATGTGTGTGGGTTGTGAATGAATACCATTTACCTCTTGGAATACTTACTTGTATGAATGTTAATTGCTATTAACCCCTGATGATTCAGGGAATGGTCAGTTATTGAATGCCCTGTTGAAACATGCATGTAGGGTTGGCTATGGATTGCATATAAAGTTTACTCCTTTGCACTCATTCATTTTGTTCTAGTGTTAGGCGCTCATATTAATGCTGGCACTTTTATTGCAAGAACAGTTTCAGATTGATATTCTTCAAATAGGTTACTAGTACAGTGGTGGTATATGCGATTCATCACATCTGTATTACCTCACTTTACTCTTTTACTGTCTCTGCTATTTCTTGAAGCATATATTGTGGACTGGGCGTACCATACCTTCAATACTGGTGAATGACATGGTTTCATTTCTTGGAGGATGCCGTGTATAATTATTTTGGTCGTTTATGTGTTTTCATTGACACGTAATAAAGGTTATATTTTAATAATACTAATTATTCCATTTGGAATTTGGCTAATAACTATAATGCCCAATCAACCATCAGATAACTATCCAACATCTCATGTGTTCGGCTGGCCTTACATAATCATTAGGGTCAATGCACAGTGAGTTTTTGGGTGTCACTTTACTCCGTGTGAACGCCCCCTTAATGTTATTTTGCAGCAGGAAGGATTCTATGCCTTTGTTGAAGCTTTCAGCTGTTGCTGTTCTGATACTGTCCTCTGTAAGTGAAGGGCTACGTCTTTCGCACTGCTCTGACGCTGTACAATTAGCAGAGGACAGTATTAGAGCAGCTTCAGCTGTATGATCTCGCAAGATCTTACAACTTTCAGCTGCTCTGACACTGTCCTCTGCTAATTGGACAGTGTCAGACCAACGCAAATGATGTAATCCTTCACTTACTGTCAGGGAACGCCCTTATGACAGTGAAAGGCTTTATTAACATACATGGCGCTAAAAATAACGGGGTTCATAACGCTTCAATAGTGGAGGTTACAAATAAATTTCAAAGTGCCCCAGGGTCTGTGCAGCAACACCTATAAAAAGGTGCAAAAAACTGCACAGCCCTGGAGTGGTGAAAGGTCGTCATTAAACATTTTTTTTTTGGTTGCTGTTCATCCACTATGCAGTCTAATAACCTGCGCTAATGCTAAAAAAAACCCCGCTCTTATTTAAAGCTGACTTTCTTGAAGTACTTGTTTGTAAAAAAAAAATAAAAAAATAAAAACATTTCCAGCTGGTCGCGGGCCCCGTACTCCTCCGGGCCCGGTCGTGGTTGCACTCTCTTTGACCACAATCATTACACCACTGGAAGTAGTGCTATAGTGCCCATGGGCAACGAAAAAACGATATCTAAGGAGTCGCCTGAGGGGTGGAATGGTGGGA
Source organism: Leptodactylus fuscus (assembly GCF_031893055.1). Classification (NCBI taxonomy): domain Eukaryota; kingdom Metazoa; phylum Chordata; class Amphibia; order Anura; family Leptodactylidae; genus Leptodactylus; species Leptodactylus fuscus. The sequence goes on from NC_134265.1 coordinate 200,735,391, forward strand.
GAGGGAACTCAATCTAGTGATATAGTTGAAGCTGAAGACAATAGGGAAGACCGGGGATGTGAGACCAGTGAGCCCAAGGTGCCCAGACCTTGTTAAAGGTCATAATGATGTCAACTGGATTTTCTCCAGTTGGAGGCAATGTGGATCCGGGCAGCTATCAAAATATATTTGAGAAACTTAAAATGGGCGTATTTCAAGTTGCAGGGCTTATGATTGAGAAGAAATATGGGGGTCTGAAATGGGAAAGGCTGTCCAAAAAGCCATTGTGCTATTCTATGGATAGCCAGCCAAAGGCATTATGCTTGAGGGCATGAGTACCACATATGGAGGGTGGTACCTAAGGTATTACAACCCTTAAAGCAAAGGGGTGAAACTGTAAAAATAAAATTATGGAGTTGGTGAGGGACCAAATATGTCCTATGAAATACTTTTAAAGAGGACTCCTCTCTAGTGCTCTGAATAAACAGTCTCTCAAAGCTGGTGGGGGAGATTTCCTGATTAAGTGGGGTGAGGGAACGGAGCAAATGAAAGACCTGTGTAGTCCTGAAAAGGTAAAAGTATGTGTTTTCAATATAAATATTTGGTGAAGGAAATTAAATAGCGAAAATTAACGTCCCTCCACCAAACCAACACCTCAGGGGATAGGACAGGATGGGAGATGGAGTTAAGAAACAAGGGTATCAGTGGTGAAATTGAACTTTGCAATCGATCAAACAAACTCTCCAACATAATTGCAACATATAATGAGTTAGGTTGGCAACTGCTGGAATTGCATGGAGAATCCTTTTAAGTCTAGTGTAATGGTGATGAGCAATGGAAAAGTATGTATAGCCCCTCCGATTTCAGTTAAAAATCACACCAGGTATCTACAACATTGATGGACTGTAAAGCAGAGTGGATCTTCCCTTTAGCCTTGGAGGAAAGCTTGTTTGCAAAGGGGGAAGGAGTGACGTAGAGTAGCATTAATAGTGTAATTGAACTCCCCACACCAATTATTTTAGAGACATACAATTCATTAGCATAGAGCTGTACCAATGGGTCCATACCTGGCAGAGGTGGTAGATTCCAGGATGTTGAGAGGATTTGGTCATTTTGCTACAGGTAATGCAGCTTGAGGATAATGTCCCTTGGCACATTCCGATTTTTAGGTCATCCCAGGGCCAGGTGAATACGATTTATCCGAAGCAATGTGGAGTTGGCCTATGGGAGTAAGGCAGTTGTGATAGTCTCAAGTAACGTGGTTATGGATTCTGGTAGTCCTCTGACACGGATGTTAGCCCTCCTGGATCTATTTTGCAGGTCTTTAAGTTTCAAATCAATGTTCTCAAGTTTTTGGGCATAGTCATAGAAGTGGGTTCTCTCCTCTTCTATGGGCAGCATGGGGGACAGCAGGGGACCCAATAAAGTATAGAGCATTCAAATAAGTATGCCCTAAGGCAGGGGAGAAGCAGGATCTCTTGGAGAAGCAGGTCCTGGGCACATAAGTAGAATAGTCTATAAAGGCACTTTACTTGCTTGGGTTAGAGGCAGAGTAACCAGGTATGCTGCCGTACGGGCAATATGATGGTTGAAAAATCAGCGATAAAAGGAAATCCAGCAAAAGCCACGATGAATATATTGAAAAAACTTCTTCTTTATTATAAATTACATCTTCTTAGTAAAAAAGCAATGGTACAAAACAGTGCAATCATGATGCGTCAGACTGACGCGTTTCGGACCTTTTCCTTCCTCAGAGTCTGAACTACAACTGTTAAGATCCCCACGCTACTTGTAATAACACTAATGAAATCACCTGTTGCTAATTTGTCAGGTGATAACGACCTTCCACCAGCTACAAGAAACGTGAGGATCTCAATCCACATCATGTGAAACAAGACAAAAACAAACACAATACAATATCAAAACCCAACACCCCACAGTTGTGTACATTTAAAACACCGGGAGAGATCTACATGTATACACAGAGATCTCACGCTGATCCATGTATGATAAAATAGAAATAAAAGCAAATTTGCAGAAGACTATCATATTCCTACTATTCTGTGATCAAAAGGAAAACACTCACAGTTCAAAAGAAAAAACTTTCATGTATAATACAAAATAGTAACGATTCCTGTATATCTGCGTAGTGTCCTCCAACACATTACGTTGCTTCGTGTCAGTTCCGCTGTGCCCACACTAAAGATGGAGAGTATGTATTCTCCATACCATACTGCGCATGCTCCTGTTGGAAACTTGTATTTGCTATAAACAAACACCATCGGCCAAAGAGTTGACAAGCAGAAATACTTCAGATGAACATAAGATGGAAAAACGGAATCACCACTGAAAAAGAGGTAAGTAAATTGAAAATATCCATAGAGACTAGGCTTCTTTAAAATTTGAAACATGCATAGAAAAGAAAAAATAATATATATAGATCTAGTAGATATATCAATGACTTCACATGGATTTCATAAGGTGATCTATTAGGTGATCTATGCATGTTTCAAATTTTAAAGAAGCCTAGTCCGAGATCCTCACGTTTCTTGTAGCTGGTGGAAGGTCGTTATCACCTGACAAATTAGCCACAGGTGATTTCATTAGTGTTATTACAAGTAGCGTGGGGATCTTAACAGTTGTAGTTCAGACTCTGAGGAAGGAAAAGGTCCGAAACGCGTCAGTCTGACGCATCATGATTGCACTGTTTTGTACCATTGCTTTTTTACTAAGAAGATGTAATTTATAATAAAGAAGATTTTTCAATATATTCACCGTGGCTTTTGCTGGATTTCCTTTTATCGCTGATTTTTCATGCATATCGCTCTGAGCCGAGAGAGCACATATTGTCCGGGCAAAGCCCCACAGAAGACACACAGGTGGCAAGAAATTCATCTCATGGAAACCGAGATTCAACTACATTTGGGCTGAGTATTATTCTTTTTCTTTGTGCCTTTTTTCACTTATTAATATGATGGCTGTGCCATGTGAGCGGGTGCCAGCAGGTTTTCTGGACTCTGCAGTAGCAGCCTGCTGGGTCTGTGATGTTTGCAGCAGGGAAGTGCCAGTGGAGAATTGGGTGAGACACAGGAGTCTGCAGTCCAACGCTAATGAAAGAGGCTGGAGAACTGTATATGTGGCTGAGCATTGATGCCACCAGAGAGGAGGTCGGCCAGGGAGCGCCCAGGTCACAGTAAAGGTAGCAAAATGGTGGCACTACACATGCAACAGCCATCAGGAGAACCAGCTACAGTCTAACTGTGGGTACCAAGAGGTGAAGACTAGATAGGGCAGGAGAACTTCTGATGGAAGCAGGTAACAGGGTGACCCAGATGGCAACCCCCAAAAGCTCAATATTCCAGGGTGGATGAAAGAGCCCAAGAAAGAAGCATCTGGTCCACTTCAGCTTCAGGCCAGCACTTTTTTAATCCACTATATATGTTAATAGAGTGCAGGGCACCACCAGATTCAACGCATGCACCATAATGACAAACACTTTTTTTTTCGGACGGTGACTCAAAGGTGAGGGAATGCAGTAGTTTTTTTCTATTGGAAAGCTAATTCATCTATCATTATATTTCTGGCATATAGGAGGAATCTGACCCACATATACAAACTCTATGCAGATGTTCCCCTTGGTCAGATTCAAACTCAGGATCACAGTGCTGCACAGCAACAGTGCTAAACACAGAGCCACGGTGCTGCCATACATTGACAATATGTTATCCGACCCAATTGCAGTGCAGCCGCTATATTGTCGCCATTGTCACTGGCAAAACTGGCCCGTGGTAGTTGGTGAGTACACAGCAGAGCGGCTCCTCGTATCCAGGCTCATCAGCTGTAAAACTTCATAGGAGCGCTTCACCTTACAGCCATGACACAAGGGTGGAGGAGTGGAAGCAAAGCCTTGATATAGTGAAGATGGGGGCAGGAAACAGTCAGGGAGCAGGATCTAGGGGCCGTCACAAACAGTTTGTAACTGGAACCTGATCTCGTTGCATTTCTGGACTGTTTCTTCCGCTGCTCTAAACATTGACCCAGTGGATAGTGAAAGCCATGAATTGTCCTTTTCCATATGTTGTCGATGGCATGCACATTTCTACAGACTGACATATCCATATGGCTGAAGTAAACCTCTATGTAGCCCTTAAAGCAACTAGAGAAAAGGGCTAGGACTGGTTGGCATGGTAACTGAGGGTTTACATTTAATCTGATTGGTGACTCCTAATGGCCCCTGATTGGGTTAAAGTTTGTATGGGAGGGGTTAGGAGGTCATATATATATGAGGTCACGTGGTTGGGCATCACCTTCTCTTCCGTACAGAACGTAACGAGAGGATCGAGCGCTTACCGTCATGGACATGGAGCGGCTCATTACAGACAGGCTCAGGGCTGAAGGCACTGGTTGGCTTGATGCCTTGGTACTTAATTTAAATAAATTAAGCTGTGGCCAACCCCATTTCACCACACAAAGTCTAATGTCGTTATTAGGAGTCCGTTATGCTAAAGGGGTTTTGAAATAAGTCCTACCAGTCCTCCCTGCCTGCTGTTTCTTTTACCATGTGTTGGAATAAAGGATGTTTTATTTAACCATTTTTTGGCGAGTGCCTCTCTTTACTTCAACTTTGACATTGTACTATATACATTTGGAGATTTGATTGAGGTGAGCACCACCTAGTGGATTGATATTTAGTTGCTTCAAGTACCATTATTGCATTGCAGATATTTTTGCCTGCATTTGATTCCTGTAAGCAGTACCATGGTGTTCTTCTGTATTTACATAGCCAAGGAAAGGCTCACATTATCCAACACAATATAAAGCAAGGACAGTTTTCCTAGAGAAATAATGGCAGCTAGGTATCCTCCCTTCGAGGTTGAGCGCATTTCATCAGTGAAATGCAGAGGAATCCAATAAGTGGTGTGGCATAGACTGCACTGCTCGCAGCTTGACAAAGTGCGAGTTAAGATGCAGATCTGCCAGATGACTGGGCACATATGGCTGTTTCCTGGGAACACATTCCCTTATAGATTACTGATGTTGACATCGAGGAGGAGGAGAAAACGGTTGGTAATGATTAATAACAACGGCCATGTGCTAGGTGTAGATGTGGTCTGTCTATATGGAAGATCATGGGGAGAAGAGTAGGATGGTCTTGATAATTTCCCTGCTAATGCCACTGCCAAGTCTATTTTGGCAAATGCTATGGTGATTAGATGAGCGAACACCGTTCGATCGAATAGGTATTCGATCGAATAGTAAGGTACTTGTGATATTTGATTCCAATCGAATACCACGCGCTAAACGCACTAAAAATTCGTATGCCCTCCCACCTTCCCTGGCGCAATGATCTCATTGTCAAACAGGAGGCTAGCGGGGAAGTTCAGTGCATCCCATTGCTGCAGCGCGGATGGGGCGAAAGGGAGGAGGAGGAAATGGAGGGTGGCCATTCCGGTGGGGGCATTGAAGTCATGCCAAGTAACACTGGCACACATGGCTGAATTCATGTCGGGGTGCTTTTCAAGTGACAAACGCATTGTCAAAATCCTGGAGAGCAACTAACACTGGATTTTTGCAATCCTCGACCCCCGGTATAAAAATAACATCTTGACTTTTATTCCGGTAGAGGGGAGGGCCAATTGCATTAATGATTGCCACAAGCAACTGGTGCAGAATATGATGGAAAGGTTTCCATCAACTCTCGTTGGCAGCAGAGAGGAGAGTTCCTCCAAGAGGCTAACAACTACCATCCGGTCCACACCCACCAGGGGCACACTCTCCAAGGTCTGGGACACATTAATGGCACCCCCTCGCCAAACTACCGCCACTGAGGGGCCTAGTGTCACCAGGAGGGACAAGTATAGGCGCATGTTGTGGGAGTACCTGGCTGACCACTGCCCTGTCCTCTCCGATTCCTATGTGCCCTACACTTATTGAGTCTCCAAGTTAGATTTGTGGCTAGAACTTGCACTTTACGCCTTGGAGGTCCTTTCCTGCCCTGCCGCCAGCGTGCTATCAGAAAGGGTCTTCAGCGCAGCCAGTGTCATCATGACAGATAAGCGCAGCCAGCTGTCAGCTGACAGTGCTGACTGGCTGACTTTCATCAAAACGAACAGTCACTGGATTAACCCATCATTTACATGTCCACCAGTGTCAAGCACCCCAACATGAAGTTCAATGTGTGTGCTCAACCTCTCCAGTTCCTCTTCCTCCTCCTCATACTCCTCCACCATCAGCGTTGCACAATTCTGCTCCTACTAGGCTCAATCCACCCTAATTCCCCCAAACTCTGCTGGTTAGAGGCTCCACTCACCGAAAAGGACAAAAACTAAGCTGGTTACAGGCTCCACTTCAAAAACAGGGCCAAAAACTAAGCTGATTACAGGCTCCACTCCAAAAACAGGGCCAAAAACAAGTTGGTGATCCATGTGTTTGTGTGTGTGCAGTGCAAGTGTCTATGCATGCAGTAGTTGTGTGTGCTCTGTTCCTCCTTGTGTATAGTGTGCATCCATCCGAGTGTGTTTGTGTGTCTAGAGTGGTCTGGTGTTTGTGTGGTGTCTTGTAGCATTTGTGTGGTGTTGTGCTAGTGGGTTGGTGTATGTGTGCTGTTTATATGGTGCTTGCTAAATGTTTGTGTTTTGTGTGTGGTGGTGCAGCCCTTTTAGCAGCGACTCTTTGGCGCCGTCGCTATAATCCGTCTCTGTCAGTCACAACTGTTGTTTTTCCCTCAGCACTTTCACTTTCACATTTCCCCATTATATGTATAGGGCCTAAATTCGGGGACCCAAATCTCATGACGGGGGGACACTAGCGAGATGTAATGTGCGCAGTATTCTGCTCCTGTGGGTGGAGAGGGGGCGTGCCAAATTCACCCAAATCGGGTGAGAAATGTGGATTTGTATAGAGCAGACTACTACAGAGTTTGAGTATTATATATATACCGGTAGATTAAAATACAGCATGTGTTTGAAATAATATAAGTCCCTAAATAAATGTGAATTGCACATTTAAATTTGTATGCCATACTCTACGCTGTTTGCTGCATGTATAATTTTACTATAGTTATCTGATATTGATTATTCAATCCAAATAATTTAACTTTATTTCAATATTATATATTAAAGTTTTCTGTCTACTTGATTATATGAGTTATTATAATTACATATTAATGAAGGTGCTTTGACTTAAGCCATTGGGGCTAGAACATCTGGATTAAATATACCCAGATCATTTTTACAGTAGTTACGTATATAACTGCAGGAATTTATCAACTCTTTTATAGCAGATTTATGGTCAGGTTTGCACAAAAATTTGGAAATTGTAAGGGGTATGTGCTGCTCTTATCACTTTTTAGAAAAGTGCGTTGGGCCAGAAAACTGATGTAAGTTATACCTAGCTAGCATAGATATCACACCTCATACCTCACACTACAATCATTGAAAGGTATTCAGTACATTGAATTCCCATCTACTCCCCCAAGAGCAAAAGAATAAAAATCATTGCTCTTGAACAACTGGCTCATAGAATTTTTTGAAACTTTTTTTTTTAAAGTGTGTAAAACGTATTGTTAAACAGTGATAGATTATCTATTAAATTTAAAAATTTGGTCAAAAATCTTTCTGTATTATACACGCTAATATACTTAATAATAATACTACTACTAATAATAATTATAATTAGTAATAATAATAATAATAATAATGATAAATAAATCCTTTCAGAATATCAGCATCCATGTTAAAATCATTACTTATCAATAATGTTATTGAAACTCCCTTGGAAATTGTGATTCCGATGTTATTTTGTTAATAAAATAATTTTTCAAAAAGTCTTATTATGGATGCTACTTGTGATGAAGAATATTATGAAACATTGACTTACCTTTATCTTTCTGAGATTTTCACTTGTCCCTCTGAAAAAAGAAGAAGATGTTAAATTTATAGACATTCTATATTGATGAATACGTAGAAGATAATTCCTTAGTGGTTCCTCCATGTCTTTCTATGTGAATTGGGAAAAAGAACCAAATACATTTATAATAATAATAATAATTGACCAATGTTATTCTCCAGCATCATTTATTGTTGCATAAGACAGGGAATTACATAGTGCCCATAAGTGCTTGAAGGACAACATATTTATTTTCTGGACGCAAAGCACACAATTAAAAATGACGGTCTTTAGAGACATTTGTGTCTTATGCAATGCAGCCATCCGTATGTGTAACAGTTTGTTAATGCTATTAGTACTATACAGGCCTGTGCAGACTGTTTATTAATGTTGATATATTTTCTTTGGGCTATATCAGAACAAGAACTGGACAAGTTACCTGCAATCTCTCCTGAATTACAAAACATATGCTATACCGTAATTGGTGGGATATTATATATATTACATACATATTAATTTACAGCCTTATGTTGGGTTGAAGTAAAATATATATTGATACTTGTTTAATTTTATTATATGTGGCTGTTTACGTGAAAAGGGCCCAGATCGTCGATTTAATTTGTCACTTTAATTCTAACGAAATCTGCACCAAAAGTGTACAAATTCTTAAAAGTCTCAACAAATTTGTAAACTTGACATATTTTTAAATAAAATTTTTGCATAAAACAAAATTGTGATTTTTTTTACCCAAATATGTTTTGGACTATTTTCTCTATAATTAGTATCGACGATCTGGGCCCTTTTCACGTAAACAGCCACATATGGATGCATAGGCCAGATAAGAAGCTACACACTACCTATCTTTCTGTGTTCTGTGTCATGAACCACTAGTGCATGTGGTGGGGGCTAGGAGTCTACCCTGGCATAGGAACCCACAATGGGACAGTGGCCCACCTGCTCCCCTGTGGCCCAGTCTGAGTGTTGACGTGAAGGAAAAGCATCAGTGAATATAGCATACTGTAGCCATTTCATTACATATGTGTTTGAAATAATATAACTCCATAAAGAAATATGAACAGTTCAATTAAATTTGTATACATGCTGAATATATATAATATGCTTTAACAACCAAGTCTTTATCAAAACAATCTTAAACTACTGTATAAGGTTTTTTTTTAACCAAACCAAACAAATGGAGATTTGTTCAGATGAACTAAAATGACCATCATATTATACTCGAGCCTCTTCAGACCCATAAAAATACATAAAAGAAAATGTATACTCACCTTCTGTTACCTATTTTGGGCCTCCTAGTGGCCTCCCTTGGATCATCCCCTGATGAATCACAGAATACTGGTGACAAAATGCGTAGGCTGACAAATAGAGGTGACATTATGAAGAGGGACAGCTGTGGGCTTCCCTTGTAAGGGCGGGAGCTTTTCTTGGGGTTAGGGATTGTATAGATATACGAGGGTATTTTCCGACCTCCACATGTAGATGGCAACACTCATCAACCGAAGTTGGGGAATGTGTTCGCACATGCGTTGGAATATACTCACAAAAATTTCAGTCATTTTGCACCAGCGTTTTTTTCTTTGATAGTCATTGAAGTGAGTCGATGCGAGTGATTTTGTGAAAATAGATACAATCGAATATCAAGCTGTCATTAGATATTTGGTTTAGAAAGGCAATTCGCCTTTGCAAATTAAAGACGAGTTAGATGCTGTGTACAGGGACTCTGCACCATCATGTACCACTGTCAAATTTTGAGCAGCTGAATTTAAACATGGCCGTACTAGCTTGGTTGACGATGAACGTTCATGTTGACCAAAAACTGCAACCACGAACGAAAACATTGCTCAAGTTCACCAAATAGTGCTAGAGAACCGTTGAATGATGGTTAGAGAGATAGCAGAGGCTATGAGCATATCGAAAAAACGTGTTTGCCACATATTGGTTGAAAATTTAGGGATGAGAAAATTCAACGCGTGATGGGTGCAGCGATTGCTCACTCTGGACCAAAAACGTGTTCGGATGAAAGCTCTGTTGGCACAGTTTAGGCGCAATAAATCAGAGTTAATTACTGTGGATGAAACTTGGATACATCATTACACCCAAGAAACAAAAACACAGTCAAAACAGTGGACTGCTAAAGAAGAAATGGCTTCAAAAAAGGCAAAGACCGTTCCTTTGGTTGGGAAAGTGATGGCAGCTGTTTTCTGGGTTAGTCATGGAGTTAATAGATTTTCTTGAAAAAGGAAAAACTATTACTATTACTTGACAAGCTGAAAGCGGAAATTGAGGAAACATGGCCCCATTTGCAGAAGAAGAAAATTCTGTTACACCATTATCATATGGTCAGTAGACAACTATATGTTAAAGGGGTTCTCCCATGTCAGCCTTTCAGCCAGGCTGCATGCAGTGTCTGCTTCTCACTTCCTGTATTTCTCTCCCTCCCCCACCCCCTGCTGAACAGAACATAGAACACTTCTGCAAGTCAGATAATCTGCAGACTCTTGTACAGAACAAACAAAGTGTTATCTATGTGTTTACATAGAGAGATAACAGACTGGTGTTTGTCAACAATGAGGAGTTTGTATGTTCTTCTTGTGTTTGCATGGATTTCCATCCCATATTCCAAAGACATACTGATAGGGAAAAAATGTACATTGTGAGCTCTATGTGGGGCTCACAATCTAAATTTAAAATAAATAAATAAATAAATAAATAAACATTTATATCACATAAAAGACCTTCTTACAAAATATGCCTCTACGTAGACTTTATTTTAAACATTGGGAGCTCTCATCTCACGTTCACACGTGAAAAAAGCCTAGCTGATTTTGTCACTGATTTTTCAGCGTCGCTTTTTTTGGAGACTGTTTTTTGCATTGGACGCTGTTTTTGACACTGTTTTTGATGCTTTTTCGGTCGCTGTTTTTTTGAAGCTTTTTTTTTTTTAGCACTACAAAAAAGTACATGATAAAAAAACCGCTAGAGGTTTCAGTCGCTGTTTTTGCCAAAACAGCTGCAAAAATAAGCGACCAAAAACCGCTAGCGGTTTTTTCAGTGCCCCATAGACTCCAATTCATTTTTTCAGGCATTAAACGCGTGAAGAAAGGTCATGTCGCTTCTTTTTCTGCTAGCAAAAAAAGCTAGCAATAAAAAAAAGCTAGCAGAAAAAAAAAGCTAGCAATTCACATAGGGCTACATTTTATGGAGGCTGATTTGGCTGCGAAATCAGCTGTCAAAATCAGCGTCCATGTCCCCGTGTGAACTATAATTAGGAGCATTGAATTTCCCCATGGTGGAACTATTAAAGGAGTATCTCATCTTATCTTATATGAACCAGTGGGGGCAGAAGGGCCCATTAAGCTACATCACGTGACCATTAGTTAAAACTGTATAGACGATTTTCAGTGAAATCTGTGGAGGAGACTCTGATGCAGATGTGAACCTAGCCTAATTTAGATGAGCAGTGTGGATTTGAAGCCTAATATTGGTTGGCTGAGCCTCATCCAGTCAGTTCCAGGATCGTTTTCATTCATTACTCAGCACAGGACTGACTGTGAATGATGGGGTGCAGAAGAGAAGTTCGGCAAGTGACAGGCAGAAAAGGGCAACACAAGAGAGGACTGATTGAGGCATCTTATTATATTATTGTACACAGTGGCGTAACTAGGAATGGCGGGGCCCCGTGGCGAACTTTTGAAATGGCCCCTCCCCGACCGACGCCGAAGACCTCGAACGACCCCTCCTACGCATTCCTGCGCACTTTATTATGCCCCATAGTGGCCCCTTCACACAGTATTATCCCCCATAGTTGCCCCTGCACACAGTATTATCCCCCATAGTGGCCCCTGCACACAGTATTATCCCCAATAGTGGCCCCTGCACACAGTATTATCCCCAATAGTGGCCCCTGTACACAGTATTATCCCCAATAGTGGCCCCTGAACACAGTATTATCCCCCATAGTGGCCCCTGCACACAGTATTATATCCCTTAGTGGCCCCTGCACACAGTATTATGCCCCTTAGTGGCCCCTGCACACAGTACTATGTCCCTTAGTGGCCCCTGCACACAATATTATCCCCAATAGTGGCCCCTGCACACAGTATTATCCCCCATAGTGGCCCCTGCACACAGTATTATCCCCAATAGCGGCCCCTGAACACAGTATTATGTCCCACTGTGGACACCCATAAACAATTATTATACTCTGGGGTCTTTTCAGGCCCCAGAGTATAGTAATCGGAGACCCAGGGGAATAAAAAAGTACTGTTTCTTACCTGTCCCCCGGCTCCTACGCTGTCGGCCTCCGCTGCCGTCCTTCTTCAATGACATCGGACGTCACATGACCCGGGAAGCAGGCCGGGTTCATGTGACATCAGAGACTTCAGACAAATAGGAAGGAGGCCTGGCCAGGATCGTGGAGGTAAGTAACAGTGTTTTTTATGTTTCTTACCTCTCCTGGTCCGCCAATCACTATACTCGGGGGTCCGAAAAGACCCCCGAGTGTAATGATAGCAGTGGTAGCGGCTGTCACCGGGCCCCTAATGTCCCGGGCCCTGTGGCAGCTGCCTCTGCTGCTATGGCAGTAGTTACGCCACTGATTGTACAGAAGAACATAAAATATGTTAAATATCTCAAAACAAAATGGGAACTTCAAACAGTTGCTATGTCCCCTACACACACACACAACTACACACTTAATAAAGGAGTTCCCAATGTCTGTGAACAATCAGAAATAAGGACCCCACCATTCATACATGTATTATGCCCCCTTCCACAAACTGCATACATGTACTGAGACTCCTTTCCACCCTCCATACATGTACTAACCTCCCCACAACATTCATACATGTATTGAGCCCCCCTCCCACACCTTTCATACATGCAGTTATCCCTCTCCCACACCATTCATACATGTAATTATCCCTCTCTCACACCATTCATACATCACCCCTCCTCACCACTCATACGTTTACTGAGCACCCCTCCCCACTACTCATACATGTACTGAGTCCCCACCCTTCATACATATCCTAACCTCTCCACAACATTCATACATGTATTGAGCCCCTGTCCCCACATCTTTCATACATGTAATGATCCCTCCCATACTCCATTTATACATGTACCGATCCCCCTCCCACACAATTCATACATGGATTGATCCACCTCCGACACCATTCATATATGTAGTTATCCCTCTCCCACACCATTCTTACATGTACTCAGCCCCCCTACCACACCATTCATATATGATCTGAGCCCCCCACACCATTCACACATTTACTGAGCCCCCCAACATTCATACATGTATTGAGCCCCCTTCACACCACTCATACTTTTTACTGAGCACCCCTCCCAACTACTCATATATGTACTGAGGCCCCTTCCAACTCACACATTCACTGAGGGACCCCTCCTATCCACTCATATATGTTCTATGGCCCCCTCCCCACCACTTACATACATTTAATGAGGACCTCCTCTTCCCAATCATACAATTACTGAGGGATCACCCCTATACACAATTACTGAGGGATCCCGTCACCCACTCATACATTTATTAAAGGCTCTTCCCTCACCACCCATGTTCCTACCGAAGAATACATCCAACATTGTTAGTGAATGTATATATATATATATATTTTAATGGTGAGAACACTGACCTATTCATCTCTAAAACTGCAAACATATGCCTGTGTATTATCAGGGGTTCATTTATGCACCAGTAAGCCCAAAGATCACAAGCTGAAGTGACTGACTCAGTGGAGGCACAGGTGGCACATGAATGTCATCCATGTACAGTATCTGACAGAACTGCCTAGGGCCCACCAGATGAAGTTGTTCTGGGGACCCATCCAACAGCCTCCTGATAATAGTCTACATCACGGCGTCACTGAAATCTTGCATATGTGCTGACTGAACTTCAACCAGTGCTGCGCATTACTGATTATTTTCCTTCGATCTTCCTCCCCCATAATACTGTGCATGTCCCAGTAGTTCCATGGCCAGGTCATGCGCAGTACTAATTGGGGAATGACAGCCATGGAGCAATTCACACATGCATAAGATTATAGTGAGGCAGCTGTGATGCAGACATAAAACATATATTAAGGGCAAAAAGGCATACATATGTCAGGTTAAAATGAAGTATAGCACATATATAAAGATATGACCAGGCTTATCACACATATATATATATATATATATATATATATATATATATATATATATATGTGTATGTCCATGCACATCACATTTATATTGGTATGTTTGATTATATTACAAATTGTGTATGACACTATAAAGCTATACCGAAATGTACAATAGCCTGTCATTGTCAACTGTGATATTCTGTTTTTAATGGACAAAAACAAAAGTTATGCTGACAGCCACACACAGGCCCATTTTATACCAAGAGTACACCCTTTTTGCATATACTGGGTAAAATGGGGGGCCTTAAATACAGACAGGGTATGCACCATAAGCTTTCCTATTTGCATAACTCCCAACATTTGAAGAACAGAAAGAGAGACAAAATGTGCTGAGCGCCACTGCAAATTTAGCCCCACCCACTTTTACATTGACTCCGCCCATTTTAATTCTTTCTTCTTCTTTTTTTAATGTGCCCCCACACAGTATAATCCTCCTATAGGCACCTTTACGTTATATGTGCCCACAAAATAATGTTCTCCTTCCAACTGCCCCACATTATTAAGTCCCTCTCCTAATGCCCCAGTTTAAACTGGGGAAACTAGAGGGGCACATGAAACTGGGGCAGCTGGAAGGGGATATTAAACAGTGGGGTAGTTGGAGGGGGACAATAAATTAATGGCAGCTGAAGTGGGACATTAAACTGGGGGCAACTAGAGGGGGACATTAAACTTGGACAGCTGGAAGGGGGCATTAAACCATAGGGGTAGCTGGAGGGTGACATTCAACTGGGGGCAACTAGAGGCAGACAGGTCCCCCTCCAGCTATTGCCACAGTTTAATGCCCCCCTCCAGTTGTACCCAGTTTAATATCTCCCTTAATATCCCCCCAGTTTAAGTGCCCCCTTCATATACCCCAGTTTCATGTACCCTTCCATCTCTCCCCCAGTTTCATGTCACCTCTTCATCGCTCCCCTGTCTCCAGCTCTCCCCCAGTTTCATGTCCCCCTTCATCTCTACCCCCAGTTTCATGCCCCCCTCCATCTCTGCCCCCAGTTTCAAGTCCCCCCTTCAACTGCCCCTAGTTTAATGTCCCTCTCCTTACTCTGCCCCTAGTTTCATGTGCCTCCCTCATCATGTTCCCCCTCAATCTATGGAGTAACTGGAAAAATGGGAGAGGGAGTGGTCTCAAAGTGTTCTCTAGGGCAACCCAGAGCTTAGTGAAGGAGAAATTATGCCAGTCGAATACGAGCTGTGACTGCTGCCAGATAACATTGAGTACAATCTGGAACTGCTAGGTTGCTCAGCTTGCTTAGGTTTGGAGATGGTACTTCTGGCAATCCGCGGTGGTTTGGAGGCCCATACGAATTTAGTAAAGGCCTTTGTGATGGAGACAAAAAATTCCTTTGGGAAAAAAATGATGATAGCCTGAAAGCAGTAAAGTAATCTAGGGAGGGCATTCATCTTTAGGAGATTTATAGATTTATACAACCCAAGCAGGAAAGCCCTTTAGTGTTCCATTTCATCAAATCTGATTGTAGGGTGCATAGGAGGGGGAGAAAATTAAGTGCGAATGTACCAAAGAACTGTGGAGAAGGACCCACAGGTACTTGATGGATTGAGCAAACCAAGAGAAGGGAAAGGAAGAGCAGAATGTGTCAGGCAGGGAAATGTTGAGCGTGATGGTCTTGGAGAGATTGATCTTGTAGTTGCTATAAAAGTTGGCATTTTCGATAAGTGGCAATTTCGTACAAGGAGAAGGGTCGTTATCAGTTGAGAGATAAAGAGCAGAACAGAGAGATGCATCTTGAGATGCATATCCCCTGATCTCAAACCCTGGATGTCAGGGTTGTGATGATCACAAGTAGATGCTCCATGACCATGGCATGAAATTACAGACGGGTGCCATTGCAGATGGTCAAGAGGGAGGAGAGGGTGCCATTGACACAAATTTGGGCCTGCTGGGTGTCATAGAGGGCGTGAATGCAGGAGAGCATGACAGAACCTACATCTACTTGCTGCAGTGTAGCTGCAAGAAAGTTCCAGTCAACCCTGTCGAAGGCCTTCTCAGCATCCAGGGAAAGCAACATCAGGAGAGTGAGGGATCTGCGTGTGCAGTGGATAGCAGAGAAGGTCTTCAAGGTATTGTCACAAGCCTCTCTTTGAGGGATAAAACCCACCTGATCCCGATGTACTAAGGTTTCCAGATGATTCGCTATACGTTTAGTGAAGAGCTTGACATTCGAATTAATCAGGGAGATTGGGCGATAATTGGGGCACAGGAGGGGTCTTTCCCTTACTTGGGTAGGATGGTGATGTAGGCATGGAGAAAAGAACGAGGGAAAGGAGTATCAAGGGAGACAGAGTTAAATGCTTTTAATAGACGTCGGGTTAGACCTGGGAGAAGTGTTTTGTAAAAACACACAGTGTAGTCTTGGGAGTCAGGGCTCTTACCACTCAGAAGTCCAAAGACACTTAATTCCAACTCTGTTTGAAAAAATGGAGCCTCTAACTGAGTCGTGTTCTCTGGTGAAAGGGACGGGAGCGCCGTGTTACAGATATATTTTGAGTCAAAGGGCGGGAGGGTCAGTCTGTTAGGTGACTGTGTGGGAGGTTAGAAAGCAAATGGTAGTAATCTTTATACATAGAGATATCACTAATGGCGTGGGAAACAAGGCCCACGGACGTTTTGATTGACATAATATGAAAGGCATCATTCCTGTACCTAACCACATGAGCAAGAAGGTGACTGCTTTATTACCCCATTCAAAGAAGGATTTCTGGCCTAATTGGCCAAAGAGAGAATCGATAACCTTTAGTGGTAGGTTTTTATGAAAAAGGTGGCTACCCCTCTAGTCTTAACCTGTTGGCTACTCACTGGTACTTTATATTATACAAGTGTAGGATCACCAGCCATTTGCTTACAATAAGGCCCCACTCTGCTCTTTTCCTTTTGTTCTAGTGATTGGTAAGAGTTCTAGAGTTTGACCCCAACCGTGAATAATGCAATTAGCCTATATTCTATGAATATACTTTTGGTGAAAGTGGTTACAAAAAATATTTTTGATAATATCCTTTCATGCATTATAATAATTTAATATTATAAAATAATACTATAATATTTTAAGGATATATCATTTTATTTGTAAATCTACATTAGCTTAAAGAAATTATTTATTTCACATTTAAGATCAATTTCATCATGTCTCCTGATCATATTTCTTAATTTAGCTGACTGTCTCTTGGGGCATTCAAAATGACTTTTCTTATTAGTAATAATATTATATACAAATGGAAAACAAAATTAGTCTCAGAGGGAAACCTAAGATTTTATTTGCACACAGAGCATTGGAGAAGAAAAAAACAATAATGTTAATGTTGTCAGTGTTTCATTTTGACACTCATGTAATGATTTCACATCTAAGTAAGAAATTCAGCTAAAGTAAGATAATAAGTTCTTAAATGTACTGTATGAACTCCAGAATATTATATGTAATAAGAAAAATATTAAAGGGATTATCCTGTTTTTAAGATTGATGGCCTATCCTCCCAGTAGACCATCAATATTATCTCTGCCAGGTTGAAGTCTATGGGGTAGCGCTGTAATACCTATTCTTGCCACTACAGTTTGTATGGCAAGTGAGCATCACGGCTCTCCCACGCTGCCCTGGAATTGGTATTTTTCTGTGGGTACAAGGTGTCAGATGCCTAAATATCTAGTATTGATGGCCTATCCTGAGGATAGGTTACCAATCTTAGAAACTGGATAATTCCTTAAATGCTTAATTGAAAACCTATCAAGCAAAACCTGAATATAACATGGAAAAATGATTAATCTGAAAAGGCACCAAAATTATATCTAGACAACGTATTATATTGTAAGGCCCTTTAGTGATATATTGAACATAACCTTTTTGTGTTAAAGTGCAATATTACTGCTGAAAAATGCACTTTTTACATATGACATTAAGCTATTTGGTACTTTCTGGGTAAGGCACACTTGCTAGAGCAACCATTTTCTTTTGTGGTTACCACCAAGTGCTGGCCCCAAAACAGAAAAGGAGGTCAGTTTTTAATCATCCTTTCAGGCTTCACATTAGTATAGTAACAAATGGTGAACCATTTGTTGTATTTTCTGCTTTGGATTTATCTTATCAAATGTAATATTGTTGGAATGTCTATGCTGCTGATGTATAATGAACAATGGCACAAATACAGGGGTAGCAGCAGTAGCAGATGCCACAGGGCCAGAGACATTAGGGGACCCAGTGGGTGCCTGTTTTTTATTTATTTATTTATTTAATTTTATAGCCCGTTACATGCTGGAGAATCCCCAGCAGGTAACGGGCCTTATTTACTTATTGATCTCTGCTCCTGCTCACAGCTGCCTGCACTTCCCCTTCTGTGGAAGCAGAGGCGGCTGTGATCAAGAGTAGGGATTGGTAAGTGAGGCTGCGGGCCGCGAATCCCAACAAACACCGCTATCATTATACTCTGAACTCTTTTCAGACCCCAGAATATAATGATCTGAAACCAAGGGGAGTTGAGGGAACATTAAAAACACTTACTTACCTCTCCTGTTCGCCCTATTTGATGATGTCCCAGATGTCGTTATGCGTCGTGACACAGGCCTGGCTCACGTGATGTCTGGTCCAACATTGAAGATGGTCGAAAGTAGCAGAGAGTGCGCTGGAGCCTGGGAGAGGTAAGTAACATTGTTTTTTAACCCCTTCCCGCCAATGGCACTTTTTGACTTCCTGACCAAGCTCGATTTTTCAAAACTGACATGTCACTTTATGTGGCAATAACTTTGGAACGCTTTAACTTACCAAAGTGATTTTAAGACTGTTTTTTCGTAACACATTGTACTTCATGTTAGTGGTAAATTTTGGTTGATATGTTTTGTGTTTAATTATGAAAAAATTGGAAATTTGGTGGAAATTTTGAAAAATATGCATTTTATAAAGTTTGAAATGATGTGCATTACATACAGATAGTCAGACCGCCAAAATTATATCATAAATCTCATGTCCCAGATCTCTGCTTTATGTCGGCATCAAACTTTAGTCACCCTTTTAATTTTTACGGACATTATAAGATTTACAAGTGAAACAACAATATTCAAAATTTTCAAGAAATTTCCAAAACCCATTTTTTAAAGGGCCTAATCCAGTTATGAAGGGGTTTTGAAAGACCCTTGTATTAAAGCCCCCCATAAATCACCCCATTTTCAAAACTGCACCCCTTAAATAAGCCAAAACAACATATACCTAGTAATTTAACCCTATAAGTGCTTAACAGGAATTAATACAAAATGGAGGTGAAATTTTCAAATTTGAATTTATTTTACTAATATTTTCGTTTAGCCCTAGAATTTGCACATTCACAAGGGGTTAAAGGAGAAAACGCATCCCACAATTTGTTAGGCAAGTTCTCCCGACTACCATAGTACCCCACTTGTGGGTGTAAACTAATATATGGACGCACAGCGAGACGCAGGAGGGAAGGCGCGCCAAAGAGCTTTTAGAGGGCAGATCTGGCTGTGATCAGTTTCAGGAACCCTGTCGCATTTACAAAGCCCTTGAGGAGTCAAAACAGTGGAAACCTCTAGAAAGTGACCCCATTTTGAAAACCGCACCCCTCAAAGAATTTATCAAGTGATGTAGTGAGCATTAGTAACCCCGAAGTGAATGTGTAAGCTGTGCGGAGTAAATTGGGCACACCAAATCCCATTCTATTTTCCCACTAGCTCCTATGACACGGACGGGGAAGAGGGGCATTCTGGGGGATCAGCGCTGGTGTCTTCTCTCTCATAAGCTCTAAATATGGGGGGTCCCCTGAAAACGCTCGCACAGCTTATACATTTCCTTCTAGTCGCATCCACTTACGTTCTAATGATTTGGCGACTTTTGGGGTTTTTGTCTTCACATTGTACAAGGTAGATTTTTATTTTTATTTTCTGGCAATGTGGCCATATGAGGGCTTGGTGTTTGCGGTATTAGATGTACTTTTCAATGCCACCATTTTGGGGCCTGTAACTTATTGACTACATTTTATTAACTCTTTCTGGGTGGGATGTAAAAGGAAACATCAATTCTGGCATTGCTTTTTAGCATTTTTTTTTCCCCGTGCAGCGTACAGCATAAGTAACATGTTACCTTTATTCTGCGGGTCGGTACGGTTACGGCGATACCTCATTTATATGATTTTTTAATGCGTTGCTATTTGTGCAGAATAGAATTCAATTCAGGGAAAAAAATCTATTGTTTTTGCATCGCCATCTTCTGAAAGGCATAACGTTTTTATTTTTCGCTAGACAGAGCTGGTTGAGGGCTTATTTTTTGCGGGAAGACCTCTTCTTTTTACTGGTACCATTTTGGTTTTCATCTGACCATTTGATTACTTTTTATTGAACATTTTGTAAGGGAAAGGTGGTGAATAATCATTATTTTGTGCGGTTTTCTACGTTTTTTTTTTTACGACATTCGCCGTTCTGGTTAAATAATGTTTTAATTTTATTGTTCAGGTTATTACGGACGCGGCGATACCAAATATGTAATGTTTTTTTCTATTTTTCTTTATTTTACATAATAAAACATTTTATATGGGGAAAATGGGATTTTTGGGGCTTTATTTATTTCTATTTTATTTTAAACTTATTTAAACTTTTTTATTTTTACTTTTGTCCAACTTTTTTTTTCTGTCCCCATGGGGGATTGAAGCAGTGATCGGCTGATCACTGCTTCAATAGATATACGCTGCAATACACGTCTTACACGTGTATTGCATTGTATAGGAAGCTGTCAGCCTGTGTAGACGCACAGGCCGACAGCTTCATTTACGGCAGGATCAGCCAGGTGCGAGGACAGGGTAAGTGAAGGGGCAGACCCGGGGTCACTGATCAGAACCCGGGCTGCCCCCTACGAACACCGGCACCCCCCGAAACCGGCACCATATGACACTGTAACCCCGGAGGTGCCGGTGGTCATGTTGCTCACATTATACACTGGGGGCCGAATGATAAGAGTTGGCTGGTAACTGGAGCTACGAGGTCAAACAGCTTATCTAACTCATCAAAAAGAGGAGGAAGAAGAGTAAATCTTGAGCTATGAGGAATATTTCTCTCAGCAGATGCTGAGAGATTATTGGAGCTGTGTCAGTGAAGATAAAAAAGAAGACATGGTTGACAGTACAGAATGACAGGATAGTTATTTACAGTTGAGGAAGAACACACAAAACCCTCACTCAATGTTTGTGGGTCACTACTTTAAAAAAAAAGTCTTTATTCTTAGGAAGTACAGCACTGCGTCTACTAGCTGCTCTGTCAAGAGCAGAAGTAATGTTGCTGTTGGTATCTACATTCTTATTGTTAATAGTAGTACTTGCACAAGTATTTCCTTCTCCCACTCCTTTTGCCTATCCCCTGCCCTGTTTTTTATAGTAATTGTACTGCACATTGCATAGTGATTTAGCAACAACTCTGAAACTGTGTATTTTTTGTTTATTTTTGTAACAAGAAATATTTCGAGAAAAATTCCAAAGCTCTATAAGGACTAACTGGCTAGTGAGCATTAGATTAGAATTGTGTCAGCTCATGAAAAAAATAAAATAAAAACACATGTATTTTTTCACCAGATAGAAACAAACCTCATACGACCCCTCTATTTGACCCATATATCAAAGTTAATGGAATCACGGTTACTAGAGATGAGCGAACACTGTTCGGATCAGCCGATCCGGACAGCACGCACCCATAGAAATGAATGGAAGCACCTGTGACGCTGACCAGCCACCGGCAAAGTCAGCGTCACAGGTGCTTCCATTCATTTCTATGGGTGCGTGCTGTTTGGATCGGCTGATCCGAACAGTGTTCGCTCATCTCTAACGCTTAGCTCTTTCCCATAAGTCTGTTGCCTTGAGATAAACCTGGACTCTGACCTATCCTTCAAGTCGCATGTTCAAACCTTCAACACCTCCTGCCGCCTCCAACTCAAACTTCATCAAATACGCTCCTTCCTCACCCCAGAATCTGCAAAGATACTAGTCCATGCCCTCATAATCTCCTGCTTAGAATTACTGTAACACCCTTCTCCATGGCCTCCCAGCGAATACTCTCGCCCCCCTCCAGTCCATCTTAAACTGTGCTGCTCGCTTAATACACCTCTCCTCTATTCTTCATCGACCGCTCCCCTCTGTCAATCCTTTCACTGGCTAACTGTTGCCTAGTGAATAGAGTTCAAGTTACTAACACTAACATACAAAGCCATTCACAACCTTTCCCCTCCATATATCTCTGCCCGTAGCAGGAAAAATAATCAAAATGACTGTTTTAGCAGGGTTTTTTTTTTTTTTTTTTTTTTGCCAAATTACCTCCCTAAAACAATGGAATAAAAAGTGATCAAAACAACATACATTCCCCATTATGGTACCAATAAAAACTACATATTGTCCCGCAAAAAAAGACGCCTTACACAGCTCCATACACTGAAATATAAAAAAAATTACAGGGGTCAGAATATGGTGAGTCAAAGAATTTTTTTTTCTTCAAAATTTAGAATTTTTGTAAAGCTATTAAAACATGAAAAAAAGCTATATAAATTTGGTATCCCTGAAATCATAGCGAACCAGAGAATAAAGCTAACATAGCATTTTTACCACAGAGTGGAAGCTGTAAAAACAAAACCCATAAGAAAACGTTAGCACTGCATTTTTTTCTCAATTCCACCTCATTCTGAATTTTTTTCCATCTTCCCAGTACATTGTACAAAATAATAAATGGTACCACTTTAAAGTACAACTTGCCACATAAAAAATCAAGCTCATTGGACTACGTAGACAGAAAAATTAGAAAGTTATGGCTTTTTGAAGGTAAGGAGTAAAAACCGAAAACACAAAAATAAAAATGTCTGCATCTCCTAAGGGTTAAAAGATGAGTCCAACAAAAACCAGAGATATGGATAATTTGAGTGGTATGATTATTTGTTTGAAAATCTGAAAATTTCTAATTTTTTAAATTTTTTTAAAGTTTTTCCAAGTTTTTACCAAATTTTCTATATTTTCTCAAATAAATGCTAACACTCTCGACCAAAATATAACACTAACAAAGTACAATATGTTACAAAATCACTCAAAATTTCACAATAAAAGTAAGGGTGCATTCACACGATGTCTTTTGGCTCGTAATTTGGCAAGTAGACGCCGCGGGAGCTTTTGCGGGCCGTATACGCTCCCATTGATTTCAATGGGAGCCGGGACCGTATACGCGGTGCTATTTTGCGGCCACCGCAAAATCACGGCCGCAAAATAGCGCTGCGTATACAGTCCCGGCTCCCATTGAAATCAATGGGAGCGTATACGGCCCGCAAAAGCTCCCGCGGCGTCTACATGCCAAATTACGAGCCAAAATACATTGTGTTAATGCACCCTAAAGCTTAAGGCCTGGTTCACATCTGCGTTCAGTATTCCATTTGGGGAGTCCACTTGTAGACCCCCGAATGGAATACCAAACGTATTGACAAGCTGTGAGCTTATGAAAGCACATGGACCCTATAGACTGTAATGGGGTCTGTGTGTTTTCCGTGCAGTGTTTGCACGAGTCATGTGGAGAGGAAAGTAGTTACATAGTTACATAGTTACATAGTAGATGAGGTTGGATGAAGACATCAGTCCATCAAGTTCAACCTATAACCCTACAATATCCTACAGTGTTCATCCAGGGGAAGGCAAAAAACCCTATGAGGCTCATGCCAATTGCCCATTTCAGGGGAAAAAATTCCTTCCCGACTCCAATCTGGCAGTCAGTATAAAAACCCTGGATCAAAGTGTGCTTAAAATCTAGAGTCCACAAACCATAATATTGTTCTCATCAAGAAAGGCATCCAGGCCCTCTTTGAAGTACTTTTCTCTTCGCATGACTCGTGTGGAGACCACGCATGAAAACACACAGACCCCATTATAGTCTATGGGGTCCATGTGCTTTCATAAACTCACCGCTTGTCAATGCGTTCGGTATTCCGTTCAGGGGATGATCTCATATGGACTCCCGGAACAGTATGCCGAACGCAGATGTGAACCAGGCCTAAATTACCGTATATACTTGAGTATAAGCCGACCCAAATATAAGCTGAGGCCCCTAATTTTACCACAAAAAACTGGGAAAACGTATTGGAAAATTTAAAAAATTAAAATGGTCGGAGTTTTTGGGTGCAGTAGTTGCTGGGTGCTGGGGAAGGGGAGGGGATGTTTTGGTTGTCTGTCTGCCCCTTCCCTGAGCTTGAGGACTGTTCCCCATTTGGAATTCAGCCTGGCTGAACATAGGGTATCTGCAGTGCTTCTATTGACCCCTTCCCGACGGATTAGGAGCACTGCAGATACCCTGTATTCAGCCTGGCTATAGTCAGATTGATTTCCAAGTGTGTGGGGGGGGAACAGTCTCAGGTAAGGGGCAGTTAGACAACTTTTTTTTCCAGCTACTATGTTTACCGAACAGGAAAAATATTTTTATAAAGTTGTAGAGTGGGCGTTTTCGGACACGGGGATACCTAACGTGTATGTGCTTCACAGTATTAGTTTTACAGTCCTATGAAAAAGTTTGGGCACCCCTATTAATCTTAATCATTTTTAGTTCTAAATATTTTGGTGTTTATAACAGCCATTTCAGTTTGATATATCTAATAACTGATGGACACAGTAATATTTCAGGATTGAAATGAGGTTTATTGTACTAACAGAAAATGTGCAATATGCATTAAACCAAAATTTGACCGGTGCAAAAGTATGGGCACCTCAACAGAAAAGTGACATTAATATTTAGTAGATCCTCCTTTTGCAAAGATAACAGCCTCTAGTCGCTTCCTGTAGCTTTTAATCAGTTCCTGGATCCTGGATAAAGGTATTTTGGACAAACAATTCAAGTTCAGTTAAGTTAGATGGTCGCCGAGCATGGACAGCCCGCTTCAAATCATCCCACAGATGTTCAATGATATTCAGGTCTGGGGACTGGGATGGCCATTCCAGAACATTGTAATTGTTCCTCTGCATGAATGCCTGAGGATTTGGAGCGGTGTTTTGGATCATTGTCTTGCTGAAATATCCATCCCCGGCGTAACTTCAACTTCGTCACTGATTCTTGAACATTATTCTCAAGAATCTGCTGATACTGAGTGGAATCCATGCGACTCTCAACTTTAACAAGATTCCCGATGCTGGCATTGGCCACACAGCCCCAAAGCATGATGGAACCTCCACCAAATTTTACAGTGGGTAGCATGTGTTTTTCTTGGAATGCTGTTTCTTTTTGGACGCCATGCATAACGCCTTTTTTTATAACCAAACAACTCAATTTTTGTTTCCAAAATGAAGCTGCCTTGTCCAAATGTGCTTTTTCATACCTCAGGCAACTCTATTTGTGGCGTACGTGCAGAAACGGCTTCTTTCTCATCACTCTCCCATACAGCTTCTATTTGTGCAAAGTGCGCTGTATAGTTGACCGATGCACAGTGACACCATCTGCAGCAAGATGATGCTGCAGCTCTTTGGAGGTGGTCTGTGGATTGTCCTTGACTGTTCTCACCATTCTTCTTCTCTGCCTTTCTGATATTTTTCTTGGCCTGCCACTTCTGGGCTTAACAAGAACTGTCCCTGTGGTCTTCCATTTCCTTACTATGTTCCTCACAGTGGAAACTGACAGGTTAAATCTCTGAGACAACTTTTTGTATCCTTCCCCTGAACAACTATGTTGAACAATCTTTGTTTTCAGATCATTTGAGAGTTGTTTTGAGTAGCCCATGATGCCACTCTTCAGAGGAGATTCAAATAGGAGATCAACTTGCAATTGGCCACCTTAAATACCTTTTCTTATGATTGGATACATCTGGCTATGAAGTTCAAAGCTCACTGAGGTTACAAAACCAATTTTGTGCTTCAGTAAGTCAGTAAAAAGTAGTTAGGGGAATTCAAATCAATAAAATGATAAGGGTGCCCATACTTTTGCACCGGTCAAATTTTGGTTTAATGCATATTGCACATTTTCTGTTAGTACAATAAACCTCATTTCAATCCTGAAATATTACTGTGTCCATCAGTTATTAGATATATCAAACTGAAATGGCTGTTGCAAACACCAAAATATTTAGAACAAAAAATGATTAAGATTAATAGGGGTGCCCAAACTTTTTCATAGGACAGTATATGTGTTCTAGAGAAAGGGGGTGTGTGTGAATTTTTTATATTTAATTTTTTTTTTATTTTTTTTTAAATTTTACTTTTTTTTTTTTTGAATTTATTACACCCTCTAGGGGTCTTGAACCCAGGGGGTCTGATCACTAATGCAATGCATTACAATGCTAATGCATTGCAATATATTGCAAAAATCATCATTTCTTTTGCAGGCTGCACTGAGGGGCGGACCTGAAGGAGAACCTCGGCCGCCGGACCTGAAGGGGAACTGTGGTTGGCCACCGGCAAAAGCGCTGAGGGGAATCCCCGGCAGACTCGGCTGCCTGGGATTCCCCTCAGTGCTTCTGCCGGCGGCTGGCCGCAGTTCCCCTTCATCTCCGGCGGCCGAGGTCTTCCTTCAGGTCGCGCTCCTGCCGGCTGCCAGGGATTCCCCTTCAGCTCCTGCGGCCGGGGATCTCCCTCAGTGCTTCAGGGCCGAGTTTGAAAGAGCAGTCGCGCCTGCTCCCTCCTCTCTCCAGGGGCATGGCGGCGCCTGCCGCTTCCCTGCAGCGGAGGGCATCTCCACTGTAAATCCAGTGCTCAGGAACTCCGGCATTACCACTGTAAGAATTACAGTGGAAGTGCCGATTGCAATGGCGACTGCTCTGGAGCAGAGCGGCGCCATTATAGCTACAGACCACTACAGACTATAGCTACCGTAGTTACAGACCCGGCATACAGACACCGGGTCGGATGCTGGGCCTGCAGCATCGCCACGCTCCTGACAGGAGCATGGCGATGCTGTTCATTTCAAACTACAGAAGTACTTACGGTACTTCTGCTAGAAGGCCCTGGTACTTCTGCCAGGAGCATGGCGATGTTGCAGCCCGACACCCACCCCTGTGTCTGTATGCCGGGTCTGTAACTACAGTATTATCTGTAATGACTGGAATATAAGCCGAGGCGGACTTTTTCAGCACAAAAACTGTGCTGAAAAACTCGGCTTATACTCGAGTATATACGGTAAATACCATGTAAAGTGACAAATCAGATTTGAAAAATGTGTTCCTATCAGAACATCCAAAAATGTCTGGAGATTGTGTATAGTACAGATGCTACATTAGTCCTAGACTAAGCCTTAATGTGTGATTTGTGAAATACATGGCTTTATGAGCTATACATGTTTGCTGACTCCATTATGCACTAACTCACATTCAGAATAATTACTTTTTTTTGCAAGGACCAACCTCATAAATGATCATTTTCTGTGAATATTTGAATGGCCAACTCTAATAGATTTCAATATACATATGAAGTTATTTCTGTAAAAAGAATCCGGTATGGAAAAATAGAAGAAAGCTGAATTCCCTTATGTAAAGAAACTCATCATAAATCCCCCAGTGCCATAATGTTTATAAAATAGCTCACATACTAGCCATAGTAAAGCAAAGACAAGAATGCTGCTGCATTCAGGAGAATCACCTGACACGTATGTACATAGAAAGATTTGGTGCACTAACACGCACATAACACTTCACATTGATATACTGACCTACTTGCATACGTATTGTAAATTCGAGTACTACTACATTGCTCAGAAATGAACATATTTGTAATTTTGTTTTCATTAGACACATAATGGATAATTTGTTGTGATAGGAGGTATCAGTTACTGTACATGTTTCAAAGGTTGTTTTCCATCCTTGTGGCTTCTGACGGCTGGAGGCATCTAGATAAGCTGAGTGGTGTGGGACCCCTACAGATCAGATACTGATGAGCTATCCAGTGGATACATCATCAGTATGAAGTGTCTGCGGAGTCCAGATATCCCCTTTAAGTTACTTACAAATGACAATGGTTAATATCTGCTTAGTATATTGGATCAAGTTTGCAATACCAGAAAACGCTGAACAGCAACAAAAAGGGATTTCACTATGGACATAAATGATTGTTAGAGAGGAAAGACTTAAGCAATGCATATGCATATATGTGATGGACATGTGACTGGATTTCTTATCCCATTTGCTGTAAGTAACGTAACATGGTATTATTGCTGTACATCATAACTCCATGATCCTACTATATCATATGTATATTTTGCTACTACAATAGTTTTAATGTTACAATTATATATTTGTCAATAGAAATTTCCATTAACATGTCTATAGCTAAATGTTATATTAGTAAAAGCTAGGATAATTTAACAAACCTTACGGCTTATTATTATTACGGCTAGATCTCCCTCCTATGATAGATCTGTCACAATATATGTCACTGCCAGTAATTTTCGCACTGGATAATATTCTGATCCTTTTTCTATACCAGGTCGGCATAAATGGCTTTAACCCCCTAACATTGCATTACAATTGTAAAAACCCTTCCAAAAATGTAACTTTTTAAGGGGGCATTCACACGGAGTAACGCCGGGCATGTATTACAGCCGTACACGCTGGCGTTACGGCAGACTGCCGAACACTTCCCATTCACTTCAATGGGAGCGCTCGTAACAGCGGCGTTTATGAGCGCTCCCATTGAAGTGAATGGGAAGTGTTCGGCAGTCTGCCGTAACGCCGGCGTGTACGGCTGTAATACATGCCCGGCGTTACTCCGTGTGAATGCCCCCTAAGAGTCCTTGTGTCACGCAGAACAAGCTGTCGGCATTGACCACAGTTTCTGAGGTGTTTTTGAGGGGTCCCTCGTATCATGTATAGTACTCAGACAGAGAGGAAGAGATTAAAGACAGGCAAAGAGATAACAATATTTAGGCCATGGAGGACATGGTGCGGATCTACAGAGAATTAACCATTCAGATCACACGACACATTGAAAAATACACAATCTCCATGGATATATGGAGATGGGTTAATTGCTTTATTCATGGTGAAAAGGCACAGACCGGATCTTGGAGGGGATCTGCCGGGAGACAGCTCTCCATGCAATGGACTGCAGTGGCCTTTCCAAGCTGTACGACTCCAGCTCGGGGCAGGCAATAGGGGGGTTAAATTCTATTGCAAATGGTTAGTGTGTCCCTATTCTGGAGTCAAATATACAAATTCATTGATTCATTTGGGTCTTACACAGATAAGCTAACTTGGAGTGTACGAACTTACAAAATGATACACAAAGCTTGTGCTGATAGTAGAATTAAAATGTGCGCCTTAAGAGAAAAAAAACCCCGATGGTCTACACACAATTGGTTTTCCTTCAGAAATGGTCCCGATTCAGTTTTTTCGTGATCATGTGGCATTAGTTTTCCTCAGTTCCTCATCAGTTTTTCCTGTCAGGCCCTATGCACTCAACTGACTGTACTGTCCTTGCTGGAGCCAGGTTTGCAGCGTAATGCTCTCGGAGTGGTATCATAGCTCCATCTGAGAGAACTCCATGATGCTCAATGGGAGTTCTGATCCAAAGACACAGAGCAGGATAGCCCTATATTCATCAGTATGGAGTGGAGCCTCAGTCTCCATACTCTGCCATGTACATTAGGCCTCAAAATGAAAAATGGCTGAACACTGATGACTCTTACATACTGTCAGTTTTAACTGACCCTATTGACAGTATAGAAGTGTGTAACATGATTTTCTCATTACGGACTGTAAAATGGCACAGAGTTCAAGCTATAAAAGTGCCCTCATGATAGGGCCCTTAACCCTTTGAAGATGAAAGGTAGTTTGTACGTTAATGCTTGGTGACTTTTTTCATATTTTCCCTCCCAATCTTTCAAAATTCATAATTTTTTTTTAATTTTTTTTGTCTACATAGCTAAGTGAGGGCTTATTCTTTGTGGGATGAGTTGTTGTTCATTTCCAACATTTTGAGGTACATATAAATGTCATTAGCTTTTATTTACCTTTTTGGGGTCCATGTGAAATAACACAAAATTCTATCATATGTTTTTGTATTTTGTTTTCACAGAATTTGCTCTGTATTAAAAAATAACATGGCAGCTTTGTCCAGCATTACAGATATGGAGATGCCATATTTATATTCGTTTTATTACGTCACCGTAATGGATGTGGTATAATGTAGGATAAGTCTCTCTGGCTATCCTCAGAAAAATGGGTTATAAGAATAGAACTATAGTAACCGAGTTTCTACTTGCTGGGTTATCAGACAGCTCTGACCTGAAGTCTGCCCTCTTTGTCCTGTTCTTCATCATTTATTCTTTGACTGTCCTTCAGAACTCAGCGTTGATAGTACTTATCAGCCATGATGTACAACTTTCTTGTCCCATGTATTTATTTTTGAGACAGTTATCATTTATTGATGTGTGTTATTCTTCCTCTGTCACCATTAGGATGTTGATGGACTTTGTATCAGTTAAAAGTTCAGTTTCAGTAGCTGAATGTAGCCTACAGATGCTTTCTTATGCTGGATTTGGTGGCAGTGAATGCTTTCTTCTAGCAGCAATGTCCTATGACCGATATGTGGCAATCTGCCACCCATTGACATATTTACAAATAATTAACAAGCAAACCCTTCTAACCCTTATTTTATTGTCCTACATTGGAGGTTTCCTTAATGGCTTTGTTCAGACTGGCTTCTCATTTTTCCACCTGGATTTTTGTGAAAATCCTCAGGCCATTCGCCATTTTTACTGTGATGTCATAGCGCTCATTGAGATTTCTTGTGGGGACACGAGGCTTAATGAAATGATACTCTTTTCTTTAGTAGGTTTCATTGAGCTCTCATCTCTCCTTGTAATTTCTGTATCTTACTTGTGTATAATTATAGCTGTTCTGCGAATACGTTCCGCTAAAGGACGGAGAAAGGCCTTTTCTACGTGTGCTTCTCATTTGACCGTTGTGACTCTGTTTTATGGAACCATTATTTTTATGTATCTGAGACCTTCGAGTGCTTATAGCCCAGAACAAGATAAGGTTATTGCTGTGTTCTACACAGTAATTATTCCTTTTCTGAACCCCTTAATATACAGCCTGAGAAATCGAGAAGTAAAGAATTCTGCCAGAAAAATAGGGATTTACATCAAGCACGAATAAGAAATGGAAACTTCCAACATTCTACAATATATGACTGTATACATTTGTGTTTCACTACTGTTGTTAATGTCCATTGCTGACATCCATCATAGGAAAAATGCAGAAAAAAACCCCACAGCAAACACTGAGCAAAAATGCAATGAGAAATGCTGCAGGAAAAAATGAGTTATGTTTCCGCTTCTGTATTTGTCATTTTTTAGCTGCATTCACCAATGTGGGGCCTTAGCCTAGGAGACTCCTGAAACCAATTATGAGAAAGCAAGTGACTGTAGATTAAAATATACATTTTTTTTAACTATACAGTATAGCATTCAAAAAACTAATATCCATCAGTATCACTGGTCTATTTGGTCCCTTATGATGGAATTTTGGGCTACACTAATTGATTCATCTCACAAGGGTGTTGAAGTCTAAACTGTGCAATAGATGTCACTATTGGCTTATTTATACTGTCCATTGTATGCTCCTGCTATGTAAAGGGGTTGGCCACTTTCCGACCAATTTTGAGAGACAAATGTTATGGTTTGTATAATAAAAAGTTGTACAATTTTCCAATATACTTTCTGTACCAATTCCTCCTAGTTTTCTAGATCTCGGCTTGCTGTCATTCATTCTGTTACTTCTAGTGGATAAAACTCTGACCATGGTCATGTGATTTACGGTCCATGGTCATGTGATGAGCACACAGGTGCACAGCTGATTACCAGGCAGATGTCTAATTATTGTGCTGTGACTACAACAAGCGGCACCTGTGTGCTCATCACATGACCATGGACCGTAAATCACATGACCAGGGTCAGAGTTTTATCCCCTAGAGGTAACAGAATGAATGACAGCAAGCAGAAATCTAGAAAACCGTGAGGAATTGATACAGAAAGTATATTGGAAAATTGTATATCTTTTTTTATTTTACCATAACATTTGTCTCTCAATATTGGTCTGAAAGTGGCCAACTACTTTAATAATAGTCTTATCAGTTCCCTGCTGCCCTGAAGGACTAGACTGTGTGAACCAAAGACACAGGCTTTGTCCTGGTAGATAGGTGAGCACTGCCCATGGATGACCAAAAGACAAAGAGAAATTGAGAGAATATGTTGTGAACAGACCAGCTTGTAACCTCAAGAGACCACAACGACACCTAACTACATTAAGTGAGTACTGCACTATAATTGGAGTGTGTACTAGCCTTTACCAAAGCCTGAAAACGCTGCTGAGTTGTGTTGTATCATTTGTGACCTTATTTTTGAGTGACCCCTGGTTCACATTAGCGTTTGGATTCCGTCCGGGGAGTCCGCATGAGGACCCCCCCCTGAATGGAATACCAACGCAACTGCAAGCACTGTGCATTTCAAGCACATGGACTCTATAGACTATAATGGGGTCCATGTGCTTGCTGCGCAGTGCCCGCAAGAATGATTAGTGTGGACAGTGCGCAGCAAGCACACGGACCCCGTTATAGTCTATGGGGTCCGTGTGCTTTTATAGCACAGCGCTTGCAATTGTATTCCTTCCGGAGGGTCCGGACGCTAACCGGATGGAATACATACGCTACTGTGAACTGACCCTTACTGCGTGAGAGTAAGGAATACATTGAGTACAAGTGTTGTGACTGCAGGCTATAGTTGACTTTGGAAATGACTGACCTGATGTGGGTCCCTATCCTGTGGATTGCCAGTGAGCAGTCACCCTTCCTATGGATTACAATTGTGTGGGCATCTGTTCTGTGGATTAAAAGTGTGTGAAATTCCACCTGTTGGTGTAGAATTTAGCTGGAGTCTACACTGCTGTAAATTTTGTCAAATTTTTCAAATGTCGTTAAATGTGGCATAAATTTGGTCTCACATTTTGACTCCACCAACTTACTGGAATGTTTAAAGAGTTGCCGTAAAAAAAAAAAAAAAAAAAAATCTGGAGTACATCAGCTTGACGAACCAAACACAAAATATAGACAGCAAATCCCAATGTGAACTGATGTAAGTTGCTATGGCAGTAATACAAATACAACATTTACAGCAGCACTCCCTATATGGACAGATGGGATTTTACAAGCATGATCAATTAAGTATACAAAGAACTATATATATATATATATCTTGTATAACAAACAATATATTTTCAGCTCTATTTATATAGGTCTTGGTGCTGTTTACAGAGTCCTGCAGTAGTTTTGGTATTTGTATGACTAACATAGCAGCTTGCAATTGTTCACATTGGGTTATGCTGTCTAAATTTAGTGTTTTAATATATAGAATTTCAATAATACATTTTAGAATACATTTTATTAAATGGCCTTCACAAAACATTGTAACAGATGTATTTGGTATCACTGTAATAGTTATGAATTACACAATAAAAAGGCCTCTCCCACTTCTATCATCTGCCATTCAATCTGCCCTGAAGGGCTTTCCCAGGTTGACGTCTTTGCATATGATCTCTTGTCTGGTGCTCCAAATGTGTAGACTCTACAATCAACTGTATCAACATCTTTTTTAAGATGGCAATATAGCAGATTACTGCAGAGGGAGACGTAAGCCGATGGCTTCTTCTCTGCCATTCACCTTGAAATGATACAGGCTACCTTAGGACAGAATGGATCAAGAACTAAGTGATGTTCTCATGTTCGCTGAGGAAGGTTGAGGCCTGTGGCCTACATCTCAGATAACAGCTAGAACAGGAGTGAGAAAAGTATATGTTTTTTTTATGTTTTTTGTCTAGGTAATGCAGCATTATTATTGTTTTGGGCACATACAGTGTTGGCCAAAAATATTGGCACCCGTGCATGTCAGATAATACTCATTTTCTTCCAGAAAATGATTGCAAGCACACATTCTTTGGTATTATTATCTTCATTTAATTTGTCTTCAATGGAAAACCACAAAAAGAATTGTCAAAGAGCCAAATTGGATATAATTCCACACCAAACATAAAAAAGGGGGTGGACAAAAGTATTGGCACTGTTTGAAAAATCATGTGATGCTTCTCTAATTTGTGTAATTAACAGCACCTGTTACTTACCTGAGGCACCTAACAGGTGGTGGCAATAACTAAATTACTCTTGCAGCCAGTTGAAATGGAAAGTTGACTCAACCTCTGTCCTGTGTCCTTGTGTGTACCACATTGAGCATGCAGAAAAGAAAGAAGACCAAAGAACTGTCTGAGGACTTGAGAAGCAAAATTGTGAGGAAGCATGATCAATCTCAAGGCTACAAGTCCATCTCCAAAGACCTGAATGTTCCTGCGTCTACCATGTGCAGTGTCATCAAGAAGATTAAAGCCCATGGTACTGTGGCTAACCTCCCTAGATGTGGATGGAAAAGAAAAATTGATGAGAGATTTCAACGCAAGATTGTGCGGATGGTGGATAAAGAACCTCGACTAACATCCGAACAAGTTCAAGCTGCCCTGCAGTCAGAGGGTACAACAGTGTCAACCCGTACTATCCGTCGGCGTCTGAATGAAAAGGGACTGTATGGTAGGATACCCAGGAAGACCCCACTTCTTACCCAGAGACATAAAAAAGCCAGGCTGGAGTTTGCCAAAACTTACCTGTGAAAGCCAATAACGTTTTGGAAGAATATTCTGGTCAGATGAGACAAAAGTAGAGCGTTTTGGGAAAAGGCATCAACATAGAGTTTACAGGGAAAAAAAGAGGCCTTCAAAGAAAAGAACACGGTCCCTACAGTCAAACATGGCAGAGGTTCCCTGATGTTTTGGGGTTGCTTTGCTGCCTCTGGCACTGGACTGCTTGACCGTGTGCATGGCATTATGAAGTCCGAAGACTACCAACAAATTTTGCAGCATAATGTAGGGCTCAGTGTGAGAAAGCTGGGTCTCCCTCAGAGGTCATGGGTCTTCCAGCAGGACAATGACCCAAAACACACTTCAAAAAGCACTAGAAAATGGTTTGAGAGAAAGCACTGGAGACTTGTAAAGTGGCAGCAATGAGTCCAGATCTGAATCCCATAGAACACCTGTGGAGAGATCTCAAAATCAAAAACAAACTCGGGAAAGGGGAAGGGGAAGTACACAGCCCAAAGAAGAAACCTTGAACCTTGTATTAAGTAGTTATATACAGTATATTGTAACTGAAGAAAACACTCAGGGTTGTAGCGAAGTAAATTAGGTGCACGGATGATAAGCTCCGTCGGCTCGGAGCACTCCAATAGGAAACAAACGTAAATCCAGCAGCCTCTAAAAAATCAGATTTTTTATTTAGTCCATAGTAAAAACATGAGTACATTGGGCAAAAGGCATTCCCTGCCTGGATTGTGCATCAAATAAATTGGTGTCGGCTGACGCGTTTCAGAACACTTGGTTCCTTAGTCATAGCCTGGTCTCAAAATGGCAGTTTGGAGAAGGCCCCCTTCACATCTCAGAGACCTGGAGCAGTTTGCCAAAGAAGAATGGTCTAAAATTCCAGCAGAGTATTGTAAGAAACTCATTGATGGTTACCGGAAGCGGTTGTTCGTAGTTTTTTTGTCTAAAGGTTGTGCTACCAAGTATTAGGCTGAGGGGGCCAATACTTTTGTCCGGCCCATTTTTGGAGTTTTGTGTAAAATGATCAATGATTTGACTTTTTTTTCATTCTCTGTTGTGTTTTTTCATTGCAAGCAAAATAAATGAAGATATTAATACCAAAGAGTTTGTGCTTGCAATCATTTTCTGGAAGAGACTGAGTATTATCTGACAGAATTGCAGGGGTGACAATACTTTTGGCCAACACTGTAATTACTATTGGGGTTTCTATGGGGATAATGTTACTGATGAGGCGCATTATTATGATTGGGGGCTCTATAGTGTCTATTGCCGACACTATAGCAAGCAATATTACTAATGTATGTGCCCTCAGGAGTTTTACATATAGGGCACATGGTCCCAGCTCCTTCATGTTTTTAAGTTTTATTAATTAATTGGTTTCTGAAATTAATAAATGGTCTTGGTTATTTGATTATTTCCCTTTATTCTCCTCAGTTTGATTGAAGGTGCATCTTGGTACATGCTGTGGTAATCCACGAGCAGGTTATTATTCCTGCCCAGTAACAGGTTCCTGCCAGCTGATTCCAATGTCAGGAGTGAAATCTTCCAGATGTTAATCTGCCCAACAACAGCCAGAACAGCTGATTGGACAGCTGTGCCGGCCGGCGGGAAATGAAGCAGTTAAAAGGTGGAGCTCTTACCAGATGAGGTGCCAGTTCTGTCAGGATCAAGAATGGAGCAGCTCCCCGCTCGCCCACCCGTTTATTTGGAATTCACCTTGTCGCATTGCTTTATTAGTGGGGAATTTTAGTCTCTCAGCTAATGCTGGAAGGACTTGCTTTATGGACTTTCAGTTATTGGTTCATATTATTGGTTGGTTATTGATTAGTTTATTGATTATCTGGATTATTAACTTTTTATTATTGATTATTTATAATTAAATATATTTCTTAGGTAACCCCTTAATAAAGCATCGTGGCCAATTAAGCCAAAAAATGAATTTGAGTCTCAGTCTATATTTATCTCTCTATATTATAAAAATGAATTCTTGTCTGTCTGTCTGTCTGTCTGTTCTCTAATGCAAACGACTGGACTGATTTTCGCCAAATTTGGTACAGAGATACTTCAGGTATCCGGGATGGTTTAAGACGAGACTCCAACTCGCTCGGACGTACCGTTGCTGAGATACAGCATTCCAAACACAGTGCCCCCCCCTTAGCCAATACAAACCTGCAAGTCTTTCACTCATATTCCAACTGCAATACACACGGTCACTCCACATGCACAATCCAACACTGATATCCAAACTGAGATACACGCATCAGAGGATTACATACACAAATCAGCACACAGTATCACACGCCAGAGGATTAGATACACGCGTCTGCACACAGTCCCACAAACCAGAGGATTAAATACGCGCTTCTGCACACAGTTCCACACACTGAAGGATTAGATACGTGCGTCTGCACACGGTTCCACATGCCAAAGGATTA
Source organism: Leptodactylus fuscus (assembly GCF_031893055.1). Lineage (NCBI taxonomy): Eukaryota > Metazoa > Chordata > Amphibia > Anura > Leptodactylidae > Leptodactylus > Leptodactylus fuscus. The sequence continues at coordinate 200,772,552 of NC_134265.1, forward strand.
GATACACACGTCTGCAAACAGCACTACACACCGGGGGATTGAATACATGTGTCTGCACACAGTACCACACGCCAGAGGATTAGATATGCGCGTCTGCACACAGTACCACATGCCGTAGGATTAGATAAGTGCGTCTACACACAATACCACACGGGGAGGATTAGCTATGTGTGTGCACACACAGTACCACACTTTGGAGGATTAGATACATGCCTCTGCACACAGTACCACAAGCCAGAGAATTAGATACGCGTCTCAGCACACAGTACCACACGGGGAGGATTAGATACGCACGTCTGCACACAGTACCACATGCCGTAGGATTAGATACGCACATCTACACACAGTTCCACACGCCGTAGGATTAGATATGCGCCTCTTCACACAATACCACACGGGGGAGGATTAGATACGCGCGTCTGCACACCGTACCACAAGCTAGAGAATTAGATACGCATCTCAGCACACAGTACCACACGCAAGAGGATTAGATACGCGCATCTGCACACAGTGCCACATGCCGTAGGATTAGATACGCGCATCTACACACAGTTCCACACACCGTAGGATTAGATACGTGCATCTTCACCAAAATACCACACAGGGGAGGATTAGATATGTGTCTGCACACAGTACCACACTTTGGAGGATTAGATACATGCCTCTGCACACAGTACCACAAGCCAGAGAATTAGATACGCATCTCAGCACACAGTACCACACGGGAAGGATTAGATATGCGCATCTGCACACAGTACCACACGCCGGGGATTGGATACATGTGTCTGCACACAGTACCACATGCCAAAGGATTGGATACGCGCATCTGCACACAGTTCCACAAACCAGAGCATAAGATATGCACGTTTACACACAGTACCACACGCTGTAGGATTAGATATGCGCCTCTTCACACAATACCACACAGGGGAGGATTAGATACGCGCAACTGCCCACAGTACCACATGAAGGAGGGTTAGATATGTGCGTCTGCACACAGTTCCACACGCTGAAGGATTAGATACGTGTGTCTGCACAAAGTACCACACAGGGGAGGATTAGATACGCACCTCTTCACACAATACCACACAGGGGAGGATTAGATATGCACATCTGCACACAGTTCAACATGCTGGAGGATTAGATACGCATGTCTTCACATAGTACCACCGCCAGAGGATTAGATACGCGCATCTACACACAGTACCACACGGGGGAGGATTAGATATGCGCATCTGCACACAGTACCACACTTTGGAGGATTAGATACATGCCTCTGCACACAGTACCACAAGCCAGAGAATTAGATACACGTCTATGCACACAGTACCACACGGGGAGGATTAGATACGCGCATCTGCACACAGCACCACATGCCGTAGGATTAGATACGCGCGTCTACACACAGTTCCACACGCCATAGGATTAGATACCCGCCTCTTCACACAATACCACACAGGGGAGGATTAGATACGTGCATCTGCCCACAGTACCACACGACCGAGGTTTAGATATGCGCGTCTGCACACAGTTCCACATGCTGAAGGATTAGATACGTGTGTCTGCACAAAGTACCACACGGGGGAGGATTAGATACGCACCTCTTCACACAATACCACACAGGGGAGGATTAGATACGCACATCTGCACACAGTTCAACATGCCGGAGGATTAGATACGCATGTCTTCACATAGTACCACAACCAGAGGATTAGATACGTGCATCTACACACAGTACCACACAGGGGAGGATTAGATATGCGCATCTGCACACAGTACCACATGCCAAAGAATTAGATACGCACCTCAGCACACAGTACCACACGGGGGAGGATTAGATACGTGCATCTGCACACAATACCACATGCCAGAGGATTGGATACGCACATCTGCACACAGTTCTACACGCCAGAGGATTAGATACATACGTCTTCACACAATACCACACACTGGAGGATTAGATACATGCCATTGCACACAATACCACATGGGGGAGGATTAGATATGTGCCTCTGCACACAGTACCACATGCCAGAGTATTAGATACGCGCCTCTCCACACAATACCACATGCTGGAGGATTAGATACGTGCCACTGCACACAATACCATATAGGTGAGGATTAGATACCTGCGTCTGCACACAGTACCACATGGGGCAGGATTAGATACATGCCTCTGCACACAATACCACACGCCAGAGAATTACATACGCATCTCAGCACACAGTACCACACGGAGGAGGATTAGATACATGTGTCTGCACACAGTACCACACGCCAGCAGCTGCGTCCATTCATTCCTATGGGTGCGTGCTATTCGAAACCGGTGCCGTTTCGAATAGTTCTCGCTCATCTCTAATTGTGACCTGAAAGTGGGTAAGATCTACCATTTTTTACATGTTTTTTGACCGGTTTGGAATTACATTGTGATCTCAAGCGTAAACCTATGTTTGGACCAAGAACAGAGTGGGTTTAAGATATCTAGTATTTTGATTTTTTACATAGGTGTCATTGTGCGGTGGTGTAGTCTAATTTTAGATATCCTGAAAAATCAATTCAGGACTTTTTAATGATATTTAATAAATGTTATGTTAGGAATTTGTGCATCAGTGCTACACTTTATAAGAGGAGTAAAGCGACCCAAACATCTGCACATCACCACAAATAGCTGTCACTACCCACCAACCACTATTTAGTATAGACAAAACTGATCTATCCAGTCCACTCTGAACTGTGTCCTCCAGCACCAAACAATGAACCACTAGCACACTGGAATATTAAAGGTAACAGTTAAGCAGTATTTTCCCTATTTGGGACTTTGAAGACATCTTAGAGCCAAGGACAGACTTGGCTGGAGACTGGCTACAAGCACTAGCATGACGTAGTACAGTTTGAAGTTCAGGAGGGACAAGGATTAGCTCCCATTCAGTCTAATGCTGTAATGAAGTGCCACTGAATGTAGTGCAGATCCGCAACATGAATTACAACAGGGAGAGAGAGGATCATCTACTACAGGGGTCTCAAACTCAATTTACGCGGGGGCCGCTGGAGGTAGAGTCTGGGTGAGGCTGGGCCGCATCAGGTTTTCCACAAGCTATACAAGTTATCCTCGCCGCAGCAAATTTAGCTCCGCCCAATTGTATGATGTCTCCGCCCATTCTAATTGATTTTTCATGTGCCCCCACACAGTATAATCCTCCTACAGTCACCAGTACATTATATGTCCCCACATTATAATGTTCCCTTCCAACTGCCCCACAGTATTAAGTCCCTCTCCTGGTGCCCCAGTTTAGACTGGCGGAAACTAGAGGGGACATGAAACTGGGGCAGCTGGACGGGGACATAAAACAGTGGTGGTAGTTGGAGGGGGGCAATAAATTAATGGCAACTGAAGTGGGACATTAAACTGGGGGCAACTAGAGGGGGACATTAAACTCGGGAGGCTAGAAGCAGACATTAAACCGTAGGGGTAGCTGGACAGTGACAATAAACTGGGGACAACTAGAGGCAGACAGGTCCCCCTCCAGCTACTACCACGGTTTACTGCCCCCTCCAGTTGTGCCCAGTTTAAGTGTCCCCCTTCATCTACTCCCAGTTTCATCTCCCCCACCATTTCTCCCCCAGTTTGATATCCCCCTTCATTTGCCCCATTTTATGTCCCCCCTCCATCTGTCCCCAGTTTCATGTCATCCCTCCATCTGCCCCAATTTCATGTCCCCCATCCATCTGCCCCCATTTTCATGTTCCCCCTCATCTCTGTCCCCAGTTTCATGTTCCCCTTCCATCCATCTCTGCTCCTAGGTACTGACACATACACACTCCACTCTGCATCTCACATTCCTCTCAGTACTACATCTCTTCATCTTCCGGCCAGCACACTAAGACACACCTCCCTAGTCACATGAAGTCTGACGTCACACACAGGTCCTTGAGTTTTAAACTTCACGTAGTACTAGCTTTCCACCGATCACCCATCACTTTCTATTGCTGTTATAAAAGCGGGGGAGTGATCAGAGGAAAGTTTAAGTAAAACACTGACTAAAGGGACATGCAGGGAGCTGCGCAGGGGCCGCAAACTATCGTCCCGAGGGCCGCAAGTTTGAGACCCCTGATCTACTATGTGCAAATCACCCAGCTTTCCCAGAGGCAAAACTAAATGGCTGATTATAAAGGAGTTTTTATAGGTAGATATTGCTTCAGCAGCAGTCAGTATTATAGCACTAACTGGTATGTTACCCATCTTTTTTGAGACCTTGAAATATTGACTTAGGAACAAATATGGACATTGGAAGATGGTTAACTTCGATACATTTACTACACATCAGTCCACAACAGTATCTTGAATACTATCCCGTTTTCTCAGGGCACTTCACATCGTCTATATTTATTGTCACTTCATCTATATTTATAGTCCCCCTACCGCCCACAAAAGTACAGCCGATCTCAAGTAAATGCACAGAGATTTTTCTAGCCATGAGGATCACCTCTTTTAAACCACTATACAATTGACATTGTCTGCTTTGTATTTTCTGGTCTAAAAGGAGGCCATTTTCTTGTAATACGGCCATTTTTGTTTGTCTAAAGTGAATCACCATTTGTTCTGTTTTCTTAAAAACGTAACAGTTTGTAATATTCAGGATGGGTTCAAGCCGGGTTCGGCTTGTTATAAACCGATTCACCCATCTTTACTCATAATAAATGAAAGCTTTGCTATAATTGGTTACTATGGGTAAGTTTTATAGATCTACCCCTATGGCTCCCACTATAGCTAAAAACCAAACATTAATTGATGGAAAAAAACAGCATATGTGTGTTTGTTTGTCAAATATATAATCATATTCTATTCTAGTAACATATAACAAGCATAGCAATAACTAGTAGGATTTATATGAATTCCTTTAGAAATCCAGCATGTCCATGCAAGTTATGGGCTTGGCAATGCACTTCCTTCCCACCTGGAGTAAAATATTCTGAAACTGAGAAGACAACACTGCGAGCAAACACAATGCTTTCAGTGCACTACGTAGAATTTCTGGTACCTGTGAGTCTGTTTCTGATAGGTAAGATGACTTCTATTTTCTACATGTCTGGAGTTCTCTAATCCGTCTCTGCTCTGTCAGAGTTATAAATCTCAAGTAAAGATGCTGGAGGACTTCTCATAATATATCCTTACGACAAATACTTTCTTTCTCCACTCTGTGCTAGGACTAGCCTGCTGAGCAATAGGGCAACAATGTCTCAAGGCAGGCTATTTTCTAGAATTCTGAGAAAACCTTTACTTATCAAATCAATATGTTTTGTACTAGTCTTAAGCATAAGAAAAAATATCCTTGTACCGTGTTAGCCAGTGGATATGAAATGAAAGAAATTTTTTGAGAGAAGTTCTCAGTAGTTGATACCTTTTTTAATGGCTAACTTAAAAAGTTTTTTGATGACATATCGAGCTTTCGAGACTCTATAGAGGTCTATCCTGATGAAGAGACCTCTATAAAGTCTCGAAAGCTCGATATGTAATCAAAAAACTTTTTAAGTTAGCCATTAAAAAAGGTATCAACTACTGAGAACTTCTCTCAAAAAATAGTCTTAAGCTTAATTTTGTTTTATTATATTACTTTTGATGAATGTCACTGTATGGTATAGCATAGTATATTATAGTATACAGAACTGATTACATATAATATTTAGATGCAGGAAACTTTACTACACCTTAGCAAGAGCAAGAAAAATATATACATTTTTTTAAAGCCTAATTAATAGAGATGAGCGAACAGTGTTCTATCGAACTCATGTTCGATCGGATATTAGGCTGTTCGGCATGTTCGAATCGAATCGAACACCGCGTGGTAAAGTGCGCCATTACTCGATTCCCCTCCCACCTTCCCTGGCGCCTTTTTTGCTCCAATAACAGCGCAGGGTAGGTGGGACAGGAACTACGACACCGGTGACGTTGAAAAAAGTAGGCAAAACCCATTGGCTGCCGAAAACATGTGACCTCTAATTTAAAAGAACAGCGCCGCCCAGGTTCGCGTCATTCTGAGCTTGCAATTCACCGAGGACGGAGGTTTCCGTCCAGCTAGCTAGGGCTTAGATTCTGGGTAGGCAGGGACAGGCTAGGATAGGAAGGAGAAGACAACCACAACAGCTCTTGTAAGAGCTAAATTCCAGGGAGAAGCTTGTCAGTGTAACGTGGCACTGACGGGCTCAATCGCCGCAACCCAGCTTTCCCAGGATCCTGAATGGAATACACTGTCAGTGTATTCCCGTATACCCGATATATACCCCCGATACCCGTTCCAACGGTGTGCCCCCCACCTTCACCCCAGAAATACCCTGCAAGTCCCCTAGCAATAGAATTGGGGCTATATACACCCACTATTTTTGCTACTGCCATATAGTGCCATTGTCTGACTGGGAATTCAAAGAATATATTGGGGTTATAAATACCCTCATTTCTTGCTACTGCCATATAGTGCCAGTTTCTGACTGGTAATTCAAAGAATATATTGGGGTTACGTGCACCCACAATTTTTACTACTGGTATACAGTGCCATTGTCTGACTGGGAATTCAAAGAATATATTGGGAATACAAATACCCTCATTTCTTGCTACTGCCATATAGTGCCAGTTTCTGACTGGTAATTCAAAGAATATATTGGGGTTACGTGCACCCACAATTTTTACTACTGGTATACAGTGCCATTGTCTGACTGGGAATTCAAAGAATATATTGGGAATACAAATACCCTCATTTCTTGCTACTGCCATATAGTGCCAGTTTCTGACTGGTAATTCAAAGAATATATTGGGGTTACGTGCACCCACAATTTTTACTACTGGTATACAGTGCCATTGTCTGACTGGGAATTCAAAGAATATATTGGGAATACAAATACCCTCATTGCTTGCTACTGCCATATAGTGCCAGTTTCTGACTGGTAATTCAAAGAATATATTGGGGTTACGTGCACCCACAATTTTTACTACTGGTATACAGTGCCATTGTCTGACTGGGAATTCAAAGAATATATTGGGGTTATAAATACCCTCATTTCTTGCTACTGCCATATAGTGCCAGTTTCTGACTGGTAATTCAAAGAATATATTGGGGTTACGTGCACCCACAATTTTTACTACTGGTATACAGTGCCATTGTCTGACTGGGAATTCAAAGAATATATTGGGAATACAAATACCCTCATTTCTTGCTACTGCCATATAGTGCCAGTTTCTGACTGGTAATTCAAAGAATATATTGGGGTTACGTGCACCCACAATTTTTACTACTGGTATACAGTGCCATTGTCTGATTGGGAATTCAAAGAATATATTGGGGTTATAAATACCCTCATTTCTTACTACTGCCATATAGTGCCAGTTTCTGACTGGTAATTCAAAGAATATATTGGGGTTACGTGCACCCACAATTTTTACTACTGGTATACAGTGCCATTGTCTGACTGGAAATTCAAAGAATATATTGGGAATACAAATACCCTCATTTCTTGCTACTGCCATATAGTGCCAGTTTCTGACTGGTAATTCAAAGAATATATTGGAGTTACGTGCACCCACAATTTTTACTACTGGTATACAGTGCCATTGTCTGACTGGGAATTCAAAGAATATATTGGGAATACAAATACCCTCATTTCTTGCTACTGCCATATAGTGCCAGTTTCTGACTGGTAATTCAAAGAATATATTGGGGTTACGTGCACCCACAATTTTTACTACTGGTATACAGTGCCATTGTCTGACTGGGAATTCAAAGAATATATTGGGGTTATAAATACCCTCATTTCTTGCTACTGCCATATAGTGCCAGTTTCTGACTGGTAATTCAAAGAATATATTGGGGTTACGTGCACCCACAATTTTTACTACTGGTATACAGTGCCATTGTCTGACTGGGAATTCAAAGAATATATTGGGAATACAAATACCCTCATTTCTTGCTACTGCCATATAGTGCCAGTTTCTGACTGGTAATTCAAAGAATATATTGGGGTTACGTGCACCCACAATGGTAATTCAAAGAATATATTGGGGTTACGTGCACCCACAATTTTTACTACTGGTATACAGTGCCATTGTCTGACTGGGAATTCATAGAATATATTGGGGTTATAAATACCCTCATTTCTTGCTACTGCCATATAGTGCCAGTTTCTGACTGGTAATTCAAAGAATATATTGGGGTTACGTGCACCCACAATTTTTACTACTGGTATACAGTGCCATTGTCTGACTGGGAATTCAAAGAATATATTGGGAATACAAATACCCTCATTTCTTGCTACTGCCATATAGTGCCAGTTTCTGACTGGTAATTCAAAGAATATATTGGGGTTACGTGCACCCACAATTTTTACTACTGGTATACAGTGCCATTGTCTGACTGGGAATTCAAAGAATATATTGGGGTTATAAATACCCTCATTTCTTACTACTGCCATATAGTGCCAGTTTCTGACTGGTAATTCAAAGAATATATTGGGGTTACGTGCACCCACAATTTTTACTACTGGTATACAGTGCCATTGTCTGACTGGGAATTCAAAGAATATATTGGGAATACAAATACCCTCATTTCTTGCTACTGCCATATAGTGCCAGTTTCTGACTGGTAATTCAAAGAATATATTGGGGTTACGTGCACCCACAATTTTTACTACTGGTATACAGTGCCATTGTCTGACTGGGAATTCAAAGAATATATTGGGGTTATAAATACCCTCATTTCTTGCTACTGCCATATAGTGCCAGTTTCTGACTGGTAATTCAAAGAATATATTGGGGTTACGTGCACCCACAATTTTTACTACTGGTATACAGTGCCATTGTCTGACTGGGAATTCAAAGAATATATTGGGAATACAAATACCCTCATTTCTTGCTACTGCCATATAGTGCCAGTTTCTGACTGGTAATTCAAAGAATATATTGGGGTTACGTGCACCCACAATTTTTACTACTGGTATACAGTGCCATTGTCTGACTGGGAATTCAAAGAATATATTGGGAATACAAATACCCTCATTTCTTGCTACTGCCATATAGTGCCAGTTTCTGACTGGTAATTCAAAGAATATATTGGGGTTACGTGCACCCACAATTTTTACTACTGGTATACAGTGCCATTGTCTGACTGGGAATTCAAAGAATATATTGGGGTTATAAATACCCTCATTTCTTGCTACTGCCATATAGTGCCAGTTTCTGACTGGTAATTCAAAGAATATATTGGGGTTACGTGCACCCACAATTTTTACTACTGGTATACAGTGCCATTGTCTGACTGGGAATTCAAAGAATATATTGGGAATACAAATACCCTCATTTCTTGCTACTGCCATATAGTGCCAGTTTCTGACTGGTAATTCAAAGAATATATTGGAGTTACGTGCACCCACAATTTTTACTACTGGTATACAGTGCCATTGTCTGACTGGGAATTCAAAGAATATATTGGGAATACAAATACCCTCATTTCTTGCTACTGCCATATAGTGCCAGTTTCTGACTGGTAATTCAAAGAATATATTGGGGTTACGTGCACCCACAATTTTTACTACTGGTATACAGTGCCATTGTCTGACTGGGAATTCAAAGAATATATTGGGGTTATAAATACCCTCATTTCTTGCTACTGCCATATAGTGCCAGTTTCTGACTGGTAATTCAAAGAATATATTGGGGTTACGTGCACCCACAATTTTTACTACTGGTATACAGTGCCATTGTCTGACTGGGAATTCAAAGAATATATTGGGAATACAAATACCCTCATTTCTTGCTACTGCCATATAGTGCCAGTTTCTGACTGGTAATTCAAAGAATATATTGGGGTTACGTGCACCCACAATTTTTACTACTGGTATACAGTGCCATTGTCTGACTGGGAATTCATAGAATATATTGGGAATACAAATACCCTCATTTCTTGCTACTGCCATATAGTGCCAGTTTCTGACTGGTAATTCAAAGAATATATTGGGGTTACGTGCACCCACAATTTTTACTACTGGTATACAGTGCCATTGTCTGACTGGGAATTCAAAGAATATATTGGGAATACAAATACCCTCATTTCTTGCTACTGCCATATAGTGCCAGTTTCTGACTGGTAATTCAAAGAATATATTGGGGTTACGTGCACCCACAATTTTTACTACTGGTATACAGTGCCATTATCTGACTGGGAATTCAAAGAATATATTGGGGTTATAAATACCCTCATTTCTTGCTACTGCCATATAGTGCCAGTTTCTGACTGGTAATTCAAAGAATATATTGGGGTTACGTGCACCCACAATTTTTACTACTGGTATACAGTGCCATTGTCTGACTGGGAATTCAAAGAATATATTGGGAATACAAATACCCTCATTTCTTGCTACTGCCATATAGTGCCAGTTTCTGACTGGTAATTCAAAGAATATATTGGGGTTACGTGCACCCACAATTTTTACTACTGGTATACAGTGCCATTGTCTGACTGGGAATTCAAAGAATATATTGGGGTTATAAATACCCTCATTTCTTGCTACTGCCATATAGTGCCAGTTTCTGACTGGTAATTCAAAGAATATATTGGGGTTACGTGCACCCACAATTTTTACTACTGGTATACAGTGCCATTGTCTGACTGGGAATTCAAAGAATATATTGGGAATACAAATACCCTCATTTCTTGCTACTGCCATATAGTGCCAGTTTCTGACTGGTAATTCAAAGAATATATTGGGGTTACGTGCACCCACAATTTTTACTACTGGTATACAGTGCCATTGTCTGACTGGGAATTCAAAGAATATATTGGGAATACAAATACCCTCATTTCTTGCTACTGCCATATAGTGCCAGTTTCTGACTGGTAATTCAAAGAATATATTGGGGTTACGTGCACCCACAATTTTTACTACTGGTATACAGTGCCAATTTCTAACTAGGAATTCAAAATGCGCAAGGCTCCCGGAAAGGGACGTGGACGAGGCCGTGGGCGAGGTCGGGGGAATGGTTCTGGGGAGCAAGGTAGCAGTGAAGCCACAGGGCGTCCCGTGCCTACTCCTGTGGGGCAGCAAGCATTGCGCCACTCCACAGTGCCAGGGTTGCTTGCCACATTAACTAAACTGCAGGGTACAAACCTTAGTAGGCCCGAGAACCAGGAACAGGTCTTGCAATGGCTGTCAGAGAACGCTTACAGCACATTGTCCAGCAGCCAGTCAGACTCTGCCTCCTCTCCTCCTATTACCCAACAGTCTTGTCTTCCTTCCTCCCAAAATTCCGAAGCTTTACAGAACAATAACCCAAACTGTCCCTGCTCCCCAGAGCTGTTCTCCGCTCCTTTCATTGTCCCTCAACCTGCCTCTCCACATCACGATTCCACGAACCTAACAGAGGAGCATCTGTGTCCAGATGCTCAAACACTAGAGTCTCCTCCATCTCCGTTCGATTTGGTGGTGGATGACCAGCAACCCACCCTCATCGACGATGATGTGACGCAGTTGCCGTCAGGGCATCCAGTTGACCGGCGCATTGTGCGGGAGGAGGAGATGAGACAGGAGTTGGAAGAGGAAGTGGTGGATGATGAGGACACTGACCCGACCTGGACAGGGGGGATGTCAAGCGGGGAAAGTAGTGTGGATGTTGAGGCAGGTGCAGCACCAAAAAGGGTAGCTAGAGGCAGAGGCAGAGGTCAGCAGCTTAGGCGAAGCCAGGCCACACCCGGAATCTCCCAAGATGTTCCAGTTCGTACCCAGCCCCGAAAAACTCCCACCTCGAGGGCACGTTTCTTGAAGGTGTGGAGTTTTTTCAAGGAATGCGCCGAGGACAGATATAGTGTTGTCTGCACAATTTGCCTCTCGAAATTGATTAGGGGCTCTGAGAAGAGCAACCTGTCCACCACTTCAATGCGCCGTCATTTGGAATCCAAGCACTGGAATCAGTGGCAGGCAGCAACAGCAGGACAAAGGCCGCCTGCCGTTCACGCCACTGCCACTGCCTCTGCCACTGCCTCTGCCACTGCCACTGCTGACTGTGCTGGCGATGCACTCCAGAGGACGAGCCAGGACACCACTTCATCTGCCTCCGCCACTTTGTTGACTTCTCCCTCATCCTCCCCTGTTCCTGTCTTATCTCCTTCTCCTGCACCATCAAAGGCACCATCAGGCGCTTCTTTACAACAACCCACCATCTCTCAGACATTGGAGCGGCGGCAGAAATACACTGCTAACCACCCACACGCGCAAGCCTTGAACGCCAACATCGCTAAACTGCTGGCCCAGGAGATGTTGGCGTTCCGGCTTGTTGAAACTCCCGCCTTCCTGGACCTGATGGCAACTGCGGCACCTCGCTATGCCGTCCCTAGCCGTCACTACTTCTCCCGGTGTGCCGTCCCCACCTTGCACCAGCACGTGTCACTCAACATCAGGCGGGCCCTTAGTTCCGCGCTTTGCACAAAGGTCCACTTGACCACCGACGCGTGGACAAGTGCATGCGGACAGGGACGCTACATTTCACTGACGGCACACTGGGTGAATGTAGTTGAGGCTGGGACTGCTTCCCAAACTGGCCCGGTGTACCTCGTCTCCCCGCCTAACATTCCTGGCAGGGACACGAGAAGAACACCCCCCTCCTCCTCCTCCTCCTCTACCGCCTCCTCCTCTGCCACCGCCTCCTCCTCCGCCACCGCCTCCTCCTCCGCTGTTAGATTGACCCCAGCTACGAGTTGGAAACGTTGCAGCACTGGCATTGGTAGACGTCAGCAGGCTGTGCTGAAGCTGATCAGCTTGGGGGACAGACAGCACACTGCCTCCGAGGTGAGGGATGCCCTCCTCGATGAGACGGCAATATGGTTTGAGCCGCTGCACCTGGGCCCAGGCATGGTCGTTTGTGATAACGGCCGGAACCTGGTAGCAGCTCTGGAGCTTGCCGGACTCCAACATGTTCCATGCCTGGCCCACGTCTTCAACCTAGTGGTGCAACGTTTCCTAAAGAGCTACCCCAATGTTCCAGAGCTACTGGTGAAAGTGCGGCGCATGTGCGCCCACTTTCGCAAGTCGACAGTAGCCGCTGCTAGCTTAAAATCTCTCCAGCAACGCCTGCATGTGCCACAACACCGGCTTTTGTGCGACGTCCCCACACGCTGGAACTCAACGTTTCAGATGTTGAATAGAGTGGTTGAGCAGCAGAGACCTTTGATGGAATACCAGCTACAAAACCCTAGGGTGCCACAAAGTCAGCTGCCTCAGTTTCACATCCATGAGTGGCCATGGATGAGAGACCTTTGTGACATCCTACGGGTCTTTGAGGAGTCCACAAGGAGGGTGAGCTCTGAGGATGCGATGGTGAGCCTTACAATCCCGCTCTTGTGTGTTCTGAGAGAATCCCTGATTGACATCAGGGATAACTCAGATCACACAGAGGAGTTAGGGATAGCATCCGATCCGTCACAGCTGGAGAGTAGGTCCACACATCTGTCCGCTTCACTGCGTTTAATGGAGGAGGAGGAGGAGGAGGAGGAAGAAGAGTTGTCCGATGATGTGATGGTGATACAGGAGGCTTCCGGGCAACTTCGAATCGTCCCATTGTTGCAGCGCGGATGGGTAGACATGGAGGATGAGGAGGAAATGGAGATTGAACTTTCCGGTGGGGCCAGAGGAGTCATGCCAACTAACACTGTGGCAGACATGGCTGAGTTCATGTTGGGGTGCTTTACAACCGACAAGCGTATTGTCAAAATCATGGAGGACAACCAGTACTGGATCTTTGCTATCCTTGACCCCCGGTATAAAAACAACATCTCGTCTTTTATTCCGGTAGAGGGGAGGGCCAATCGCATCAATGCTTGCCACAGGCAATTGGTGCAGAATATGATGGAGATGTTTCCAGCATGTGACGTTGGCGGCAGGGAGGGCAGTTCCTCCAGTAGGCAACCAAGTTCTCACCGGTCCACACAAACGAGGGGCACACTGTCTAAGGTCTGGGACACCTTGATGGCACCCCCTCGCCAAAGTGCCGCCACGGAGGGTCCTAGTGTCACCAGGCGTGAGAAGTATAGGCGCATGTTGCGGGAATACCTTTCCGACCACAGCCCTGTCCTCTCCGACCCCTCTGCGCCCTACACGTATTGGGTGTCGAAGTTGGACCTGTGGCTTGAACTTGCCCTATATGCCTTGGAGGTGCTGTCCTGTCCTGCCGCCAGCGTCCTGAGAGGGTGTTCAGTGCAGCCGGTGGCATCATCACTGACAAGCGCACCCGTCTGTCAGCTGAGAGTGCCGACCGGCTCACTTTGATAAAAATGAACCACCACTGGGTAGAGCCGTCATTTTTGTGCCCACCTGTGTAAAGCACCCCAACATGAAACTCCATGTCTGTACTCAACCTCTCCAATTCCTCCGCATCCTCATACTCATCCACCATAAGCGTTGCACAATTCTGCTAATACTAGGCTCCCTCCACCCTGATTTCCCCCAACTCTGCTGGTTAGAGGCTCCCTCCACCCTGATTTCCACCAACTCTGCTGGTTAGAGGCTCCCTCCACCATGAATTGGTCCAAGCTGGGTTTTTTAGAGGCTCCCTCCACCATGAATTTGCCCAAACTGGGCTGGTTAGAGGCTCCCTCCACCATGAATTGGTCCAAACTGGGCTGGTTAGAGGCTCCCTCCACCATGAATTGGTCCAAACTTGGCTATTTAGAGGCTCCCTCCACCATTAATTGGTCCAAACTGGGCTGGTTAGAGGCTCCCTCCACCATGAATTGGTCCAAACTTGGCTGTTTAGAGGCTCCCTCCACCATTAATTGGTCCAAACTGGGCTGGTTAGAGGCTCCCTCCACCATGAATTTCCCAAAACTTGGCTGTTTAGAGGCTCCCTCCACCATTAATTGGTCCAAACTGGGGTTTTAGGGGCTCCCTCCACCATGAATTTCCCAAAACTTGGCTGTTTAGAGGCTCCCTCCACCATGAATTGGTCCAAACTTGGCTGTTTAGAGGCTCCCTCCACCATTAATTGGTCCAAACTGGGCTGGTTAGAGGCTCCCTCCACCATGAATTTCCCAAAACTTGGCTGTTTAGAGGCTCCCTCCACCATGAATTTGCCCAAACTGGGCTGGTTAGAGGCTCCCTCCACCATGAATTGGTCCAAACTGGGTTTTTTAGAGGCTCCCTCCACCATGAATTTGCCCAAACTGGGCTGTTTAGAGGCTCCCTCCACCATGAATTGGTCCAAACTGGGGTTTTTAGGGGCTCCCTCCACCATGAATTTCCCAAAACTTGGCTGTTTAGAGGCTCCCTCCACCATGAATTGGTCCAAACTGGGTTTTTTAGAGGCTCCCTCCACCATGAATTGGTCCAAACTGGGCTGTTTAGAGGCTCCCTCCACCATGAATTTGCCCAAACTGGGCTGTTTAGAGGCTCCCTCCACCATGAATTTGCCCAAACTGGGCTGGTTAGAGGCTCCCTCCACCATGAATTGGTCCAAGCTGGGTTTTTTAGAGGCTCCCTCCACCATGAATTTGCCCAAACTGGGCTGGTTAGAGGCTCCCTCCACCATGAATTGGTCCAAACTGGGCTGGTTAGAGGCTCCCTCCACCATGAATTGGTCCAAACTTGGCTGTTTAGAGGCTCCCTCCACCATTAATTGGTCCAAACTGGGCTGGTTAGAGGCTCCCTCCACCATGAATTGGTCCAAACTTGGCTGTTTAGAGGCTCCCTCCACCATTAATTGGTCCAAACTGGGCTGGTTAGAGGCTCCCTCCACCATGAATTGGTCCAAACTGGGTTTTTTAGAGGCTCCATCCACCATGAATTTGCCCAAACTGGGGTTTTTAGGGGCTCCCTCCACCATGAATTTCCCAAAACTTGGCTGTTTAGAGGCTCCCTCCACCATGAATTGGTCCAAACTGGGCTGGTTAGAGGCTCCCTCCACCATGAATTGGTCCAAACTGGGTTTTTTAGAGGCTCCCTCCACCATGAATTGGTCCAAACTGGGGTTTTTAGGGGCTCCCTCCACCATGAATTTGCCCAAACTGGGCTGGTTAGAGGCTCCCTCCACCATGAATTGGTCCAAACTGGGTTTTTTAGAGGCTCCCTCCACCATGAATTTGCCCAAACTGGGCTGTTTAGAGGCTCCCTCCACCATGAATTGGTCCAAACTGGGGTTTTTAGGGGCTCCCTCCACCATGAATTTCCCAAAACTTGGCTGTTTAGAGGCTCCCTCCACCATGAATTGGTCCAAACTTGGCTGTTTAGAGGCTCCCTCCACCATTAATTGGTCCAAACTGGGCTGGTTAGAGGCTCCCTCCACCATGAATTGGTCCAAACTGGGTTTTTTAGAGGCTCCCTCCACCATGAATTTGCCCAAACTGGGCTGTTTAGAGGCTCCCTCCACCATGAATTGGTCCAAACTGGGGTTTTTAGGGGCTCCCTCCACCATGAATTTCCCAAAACTTGGCTGTTTAGAGGCTCCCTCCACCATGAATTGGTCCAAACTGGGTTTTTTAGAGGCTCCCTCCACCATGAATTGGTCCAAACTGGGCTGTTTAGAGGCTCCCTCCACCATGAATTTGCCCAAACTGGGCTGTTTAGAGGCTCCCTCCACCATGAATTGGTCCAAACTGGGCTGGTTAGAGGCTCCCTCCACCATGAATTGGTCCAAACTGGGTTTTTTAGAGGCTCCCTCCACCATGAATTTGCCCAAACTGGGCTGTTTAGAGGCTCCCTCCACCATGAATTGGTCCAAACTGGGGTTTTTAGGGGCTCCCTCCACCATGAATTTCCCAAAACTTGGCTGTTTAGAGGCTCCCTCCACCATGAATTGGTCCAAACTGGGTTTTTTAGAGGCTCCCTCCACCATGAATTGGTCCAAACTGGGCTGTTTAGAGGCTCCCTCCACCATGAATTTGCCCAAACTGGGCTGGTTAGAGGCTCCCTCCACCATGAATTGGTCCAAACTGGGTTTTTTAGAGGCTCCCTCCACCATGAATTGGTCCAAACTGGGGTTTTTAGAGGCTCCCTCCACCATGAATTGGTCCAAACTGGGGTGTTTAGAGGCTCCCTCCACCATGAATTTGCCCAAACTCTGCTGGTTAGAGGCTCAATCCACCCTGATTTTCAAAACAAATGTTGGTGCCAACCTCAACTTACTACAAGGGCCAAATTCACTGCTGGTGACAAGCTCTCCTCACTGCAAGTGCCAAATACACGTTTCAAGGTGTTTTCCTACTGTCAGAGAGGTGGTATTGAGTGTGTAAAGTGTGTAGTTGTTAGGCTGTGATGTTGGGGTAATAGAGGGTCTTTGGTGTGTTAGATGCCCCCAGACATGCTTCCCCTGCTGTCCCAGTGTCATTCCAGAGGTGTTGGCATCATTTCCTGGGGTGTCATAGTGGACTTGGTGACCCTCCAGACACGGATTTGGGTTTCCCCCTTAACGAGTATCTGTTCCCCATAGACTATAATGGGGTTCGAAACCCATTCGAACACACGAACATTGAGCGGCTGTTCGAATCGAATTTCGAACCTCGAACATTTTAGTGTTCGCTCATCTCTACTAATTAAATCAGTATTGAATAACAAGTTTTGAGGCCTATCTACATCAGTCATGCTTTAATATTGTGGACTCAAAGGCAAAGGCCCCAAATAGCGAAATGCTGCTAAAAACTTAGTAGAAGTAAACACAGCCAAAACGCATTGCGTTTATTTTCCACAGTGTTTTTACTGCTATTTGTCTTCCCCTATTATATGTGTAGAGAAAATGAATGAGTTTTCCACCGTTAATGTTAACATGCTGCATTTATTTTCTTCTTATAAAAAACTCATTTTTTTGAGGTTCTTTTTTTTCCACAATATGTGGATAAGATTAACCAAGATCTCATTCACTTTGCTGGTACAGTAAAAGGCAGCATTTTTTTCTGCTGCATTTCCGCAAAGTTGGGCCTCCGCCTATGGATAATGCCCCACATAGTGAGACGCAGCCGAAAAACGCTGTGCAATAGACTGCGGCAGAAATGCATTGCATTTTCTTTCTGCAGCGTTTTTCACAAAAAGCCCCCAGAGTTTTTCTTGCATTCTTTTGGCCTCTATTATGCCTATATGGAAAACGCCGGCGTTTTCGCAGGTATAATTGACATGCTGTGATTTACAAAAATGCAAGCATTTTTGAAACGGCAGAATTTCTACAGAATTTTCTGAAATGTGTGAATGGGATTAGCCAGAATACCATCCACTATGCAGAAATTGTAAAACGTTTCTGCGTTTTCACAAAGTGGGGCCCCAGCCTAAAGGGGTTTTCCCATAAGATTTGGGTGTTGGATCATTAATTGATGAGAAACCTTTAGCATTAGAAAGTATAAACATAGGGCGGATTCACGCAACCGTATTTCAGCCGGGAAATTTGATCCATGTGTTACACTTTGGGACAGTATGTCGCAGGTACCCCCATCAGTGTAGATAACTATACTGCTAGGAGTCCCTCTCCTGGCACAAGGTGCAGGCTGATAAATCTGGCCAACACTCGTACCAAGTTTTACAGCTGAAACTCGGGTCGTATGAATGTTCTTTTAGGCTAGACAGTTTTAAAGGCACAATATTTTTCAAGCTAGCTGATGCTGGACAATATATATGGTACAGCTTTGGAGTGTCTAGTCTACCTTTATAACATCTACCTAATTTTGTTGAAATTATGTTATATCTTAAGGCCTGTCCTTTTTTCTAAAACCTGCAGCCTTTTCCAATAGCCCTGCCCCATTTTTTAAATTAAGTGTGATGTATTGTAACATTCCACATCCATGATGGAAAGGATCACAAATATCTCAGAGTACTAAGCAGGTTTTCCATTGGTACATGGCCATACTCACTTGCTCAAAAGTGTATAAACCACCCAAGGCAAGTATACAGTAGTTTGCATGAACCGTTACTTGATATATTGTACAGGCTGGCTTATGCTATACTACTAATGTTATTTTCATACAAAAACATAATTTCAGTTATCCAAGACCAAAAACATTAACTCACCTGCTATTTAGTAATTTTAGATATACAAAAGTAAATGCAATATCTTTCAATTTTGTTTTGTAGGATGCAATGGATATAAAATTAGGCCATTTCTGAAATACTATGAGACGGTATTATATAACAAGGATAAGCTGTTTAAAGATCACCTTAGGTCAAAAAGAGCTACAAACCAGGAGGAAAGTCCGATACAACTCGACATATGTGGATACAATAGGTAATGACACTATGCTGAATCTGTTGTTTTCCTCTTACCATTACATCCATTTGGATTGATTTACATCATATGCAGTCAACATACTTAAAGGTTATAGACATGTATGCAATGATTTTCTTATATTGTTTGTTTGCTTCCTAAATGCAAAATGAAACAACTTTCTAAATACTCTTCATTAAAAATTCCCTAATATTTTACTACTGTAGAGTCTGTCTAACTTGTCTGACAGCAAACAGCTTGTAGCTATGTGGGCTCTTCTTGCTCTATTAGGGTGCACTCACATGGAGGAAAATGGTGCTGAATTTGGTGTGGAATCCGTGTCAGATTCAGCGCTGAAAAAAAAGCCTCCCATTGACTTCAATGGGTTTCTATTTCTGAAGAAAAAGGATGCGGATTCCACACCAAATTCAGCACCATTTTCCTCCATGTGAGTGCACCCTTAGTGTTAAAAACAGCAGCAAGGCGGGCTAGAAGGATCTACATTATAGATCATAGAGTGAAGGGTAGAAGCATCCAGGTATACAGGGAGGACAGATGACCTAGGCCAAGTATACAGTATATAGACATACTGTGCAGTAAGAAGGAGCAGTAAGAAGGAGCAAGTTTATGTAAGTACAGAAATAAAGTTGTGCTGATACATGAGAGCTAGCATGTCTATATTCATATTGTATCCATTTCCCAACTGAGAGCAGTTGTTAAGTTTAGCTTATTTGAGCTACTCCATTATAGGAGCATCAGATCCACTGCATGATGGACACAAATGGCACCTCATTGACTGGGTTTTCATCATGATACCCAGCATTTTAGTAGACAAAATAGTGCTGCCTGGAATTTTTACTAAATACCTAACTAATTCTGAAACAGAGGCTCCTAATGGAAGTCTTTGCTACCTTTGACTGTAACAAGACTTTTTGCATTCAATGACAACAAATCAAAGAAACCAAACAACTGGCGGATCACTTTGGATGAACAAAACTGGCAGCACAACGAGAAAATGCCTGCTGCCACTTGTTTGATGAGGAAATACAGATCATACACGCGTGCTGTTGCTGTAATCGTAAAAAAAAATTCAAGTTCATGTTTTTTCCTGCCTTGGAGACTCATACACAGTATGAAGGGGCATTGTTGCTAATCTGAACGAATACTTTGGCTACTTGGCTATCTCATACATACATTTGACTTGCAACTATTTATCATATTATTCGTTATGCAGATTCTTGTCAGGCATTTTTACTGTTTTGACCCTAAAAATCAAAATTGTTATTTTTATTATTTTGTAAATCCACCTTTGGCTTTTAATACAGCCTGAATCCTTCTGGGCATGCTCTCAATCAGATTCAAGCAAGTCTCGAGTGAAATCTACCCACAAGTGTTTGGGATGAATTTGGGGTCTAATCCAGCACTTCATTGTCTTTGAACCATTTCTTTGCTAATCTTGACATATGCTTTGCATCATTGTCATGCTGGACCCTGTGTCACCTTTTTCATACCAATAATACTCGAGTGTACGAAGTAACTCATCTTGTAAGATTAGTCTCATATGGCTCAGCATTGAGAACACCATTGATCACCACTGGCCAAGTACTTTAATTGAGTTAATATACTTTTTATATTGAGGGAAATATTGGCATTTTTCCATCTAGGTTATTCTGCCTTATCGAAAGATATGAATTTGTATTAGATGGTGCATGCCTTCCTCTATACCAGTGATGGCGAACCTATGGCACGCATGCCAGAGAGGGCACACAGAGCTCTCTCTGCTGGCACGTGTGCGGTCGCCCAGATCACTCACTACGGGGAATCCAGTACAGGATTCCCCATTAGTGAACGATCGGTGCCTTTAGCTGATTTGCACCGTGATGACGCAAGTCATCAGCACCCACAGTGAACGGTAGAGAGGATGCTCGGCAGCCCTTCAGGTAAGTATATTTGTGTGTGTACTGTCTGGGGAGGGGGCTACTGTGGACCATTTCATGCTGTATGGGTGTTATGGTCAGCAGGGTTTATTAAAAAAAACAAAACAAAAGAAAACCCTACAGAGCCCTCTGGGCCACTGACTACTAACCAACCTGGTGTGAACACAGGCTAACAGTTCCTGTCACTGCCAGCTAAAATAAAGAACCAGGTGCGCTCTGTTAACATTCACAGAGGCATGCAGTCAGAGCAGCCGTACAAATAAACAAACTGGCTAGCCTGAACTCCAGGACTAGCCAGAGACCAAGTAAACCCTGTGTGTGGTAGTTCCACCCAACCACCCAGGCAACTACTGCCAAGTCCACTCCCAGTCCCCTTGTCTGGGAAGTTTTGCTAGCTGACCCTACTGACTTTTAGCACACATACAAGGCAGCATGCTGCCTGACTAACTGTGGAATTGCTAGCTCAGGGGTCATTTGCTAACTAGGGCAATTCTAAGAATATTTCAGGCAGGAACCCAAGCACACACATCATTTCAGGTTAGGAATGAGATCATAGAGCGCCGGGTGTCCAGACCAGCCCCCTTATATAGGCAAGGGGCAGTCACCAGCAAATAGCCCAGCTGCCCAATCCGAGCGTCTATTGGTCGACTCCTATGTAGATCACCCAGTCGACCACGCCCGGCTGCTGCAAAGCAGATTAACCCTTGCAACCCTGGACTGTGCTGAGGAACTGACAGCGACGCCCATATCATGGCCGCAGTTACTGCACAATCCTAACAATGGGGAAGGGGGCTACTGTGGACCATTTCATGTTGTGTGGGGAGGGGGCTACTGTGGAACATTTCAGCTGTGTGGGGAGAGGGCTACTCTGGACCATTTCATATTGTGTGGGGAGGGGGCTACTGTGGACCATTTCATATTGTGTGGGGAGGGGGCTACTGTGGACCATTTTATGTTGTGTAGGGAGGGGGCTACTGTGGACCATTTCATGTGGTGTGGGGAGGGGGCTACTGTGGACTATTTCATGCTGTGTGGGGGAGGGGGACTACTGTGGAGTATACATGTATAATCCTTTGTGAGGGCCACCACGGGACAGACTGTACTGTATGTGGGGGACACTGCGGGGAAGATTGTATAGTGTGTTGGGGACACTGTGGGGCAGATTGTACTGTGTGTGGGGACCACTGCTGGGCAGAGTGTACTGTGTGTGGGGGCCACTGCGGGGCTAATTGAACTGTGTGTGGTGGCCACTGTGGGGCAGATTGTATTGTGTGGGGTCCGTTCACTATTTATATCACACAGTATCTGTTTTATAGTAGACATGATATTAGTACAGGATGTAAGAACATTGCATGGTGACTATAAAACAGATCTTGTGCAATGTAAATAGTGAACATTAATTGTTCAAAAGTACCAAATGCAGAGAGCTTTACCTTGCAGTACAAGCTCTGTAAAGCCCCATTCACACGACTGTAATTTGTGGGTCCATAATTGTCCGCAGTTGTGGATCCACAGAGATTTAAGGTTAAATCACCGTGTTGGCACTCTGTGATAATTTATTGGGTTTTGGGTTGCAGTTTGGGCACCCAGTCTCAAAAAGGTTCGCCATCACTGCTCTATACTGTCTTCATCTTTTACCTATAGTACGAGGGGATACCCAAAAGTTTCCAGAAAAGTTGTTTTTTAAGCATGTATTTATTTTTTTGTACACAATTCCTTCAATTTCCTTCAAAGTACTCTCCTTTAGCGGCAATACACTTGTCAAATCTCGTCTGCCATTGTTCAAAACATTTTTTAAACTCAACTACTTTGATGTGTGCAAGCGCCTCCGTCGTTTTCCTCTTCACCTCCTCCACATCAGCGAAACGCTTTCCCTTGAGGTTCCTCTTCATTCATGGGAATAAAAAAAGTCACTGGGAGCCATATCGGGTGAATAGGGTGGGTGGGGAAAGACAGCCATGCTGTTTCTTGCCATGAAAGTGGTCACCGAGATGGAGGTGTGGGCTGGGGCATTGTTGTGGTGGAAAAAACAACCACCAGACTGCCACATTTTGGGCCTTTTTCACCGCACACTGTTGCTTAACCTCTTGAGAACCCTCAAGTAGAAAACCTGGTTGACGGTCTGACCTATTGGAACGAATTCCGAGTGCACAATGCCGTTTGCATTGAAAAAACAAATGACCATTGTCTTCACATTGGACTTCACTTGACGAGCCTTTTTAGCGCGGGGCGAGGATGGCGTTTTCCAGTGGCTTGATTGTTGATTGGTTTCCAGGTCGTAAGCATAGCACCAAGACTTATCTCCCATAATAATTTTAGAAAAAAATCCTGAGTCGGTTTCGGCATGTTCTTTCATGGCACGGCATGTTTCGATGCGACGCTCTCTGTTGATCAGTTAAGAACCGCGGCACAAACTTTGCAGCGACCCATGAGATGCTCAAATCCTCCGATAAAATGCGCTGAATCGAGCTCCAACTCACTCCAGACAACTCTTCGAGTTCCTCAATGGTTCATCGTCGATCTTCACTCACGAGCTCATTGATTTTGTGGACACTTTTGTCCCTTTGGGAAGTTGACGGACATCCAGAAAGCGGTTGATCATCAATTGACGTTCCGCCATTTTTAAAGCGGTGAACAACGAGTAAACTTGAGCTTGACACATAGCGTCATCCTTGTAAGCGGTCTTCAACATTTGAATGGTTTCCGATGCTTTTTTCCCGAGCAGAAAGCAAAAATTCACAGCCGCGCGCTGCTCATAAAACTTCTCCATGAAGAAAAACGACGGCTGGCCAAAGCAGCTCTTCCAAGAAAATTCACTGCGGGTAGACGAAACCTTCCGCATCAGCGCCGCTTGGCACACTGACTGAGAAAGCATGGTTGAACAAATAACTAGCTGCAGAATCGCGTACTACGAAAACTGCGCACGAAGCAGCCTCATTCTGGAAACTTTTGGATCCCCCCTTGTAAGTGCCCTTGTGTCTGACCTTGTTGTTTCATTTGTCTTGTGACTCATTTCCATCTGTCCTGCTGTGATGTGGTGTTTTATTATTATTTACTAGCTTTTACCCGCGACTTCGTCTGCGGTGATTTGAGAATTGGGCGGACACAGACGTGTGAAACTGTAAAAGTGCTTTAAAAAGTTTGGTGGGCTAGCAAATGTGATTTGATGTGTTATATTGTGTATGTTGTGATACAGACAATGTGATGTGTTATACAGCCTGTGTACAGGAGTATATATGTATCAGGTACTGTATATAGCAGTGATATGAGAAACATGTAATATATAGTATATACAGCCTGTGTACAGGAGTATATATGTATCAGGTACTGTATATAGCAGTGATAGGAGATACATGTAATATATAGTATATACAGCCTGTGTACAGGAGTATATATGTATCAGGTACTGTATATAGCAGTGATAGGAGATACATGTAATTATATAGTATATACAGCCTGTGTACAGGAGTATATATGTATCAGGTACTGTATATAGCAGTGATAGGAGATGCATGTAATTATATAGTATATACAGTCTGTGTACAGGGATATATATGTATCAGGTACTGTATATAGCAGTGATAGGAGATACATGTAATTATATAGTATATACAGCCTGTGTACAGGAGTATATATGTATCAGGCACTGTATATAGCAGTGATAGGTAATACATGTAATATATAGTATATACAGCCTGTGTACAGGAGTATATATGTATCAGGCACTGTATATAGCAGTGATAGGCGATACATGTAATTATATAGTATATACAGTCTGTGTACAGGGGTATATATGTATCAGGTACTGTATATAGCAGTGATAGGAGATACATGTAATTATATAGTATATACAGCCTGTGTACAGGGGTATATATGTATCAGGTACTGTATATAGCAGTGATAGGAGATACATGTAATATATAGTATATACAGTCTGTGTACAGGAGTATATATGTATCAGGTACTGTATATAGGGGAGATACATGTAATTACAATGTGATGTGTTGTATTGTGTATGTAGTGATACAGACAATGTGATGTGTTATATAGTGGAAAGCTATATGTAAATGTGAGTGAGTAGAGTGAGGGCTACTCCTGAGGAGACAGTAAGGAGTGTGCAGGCAGGTTGAGGCAGGAAATGCCAGGCAGTGTGTGTGAGTCTATAGCTGGGGCTAGGAGTCCTGCTTTTGTGAGTCTCCTGCTAGGAAGCCATGTTGTTTAGTGGCACCAAAAGTAGCTTGTGACTCAATCCTGAGGGAAAACTATGTTTGTGGAAAATTGCACGCAAATCCATCCAGGCGGTTTAGCGTGATTGAGGAACAAACATCCAAACTCACAAACATCCAAACATCCAAACACACAAACTTTCACATTTATAATATTAGTAGGATATACTTCTGTCTAGTGATACATAGACTGACACAATGAGTTTTTAGCCAATTGTTCCCTCTGTCTGCTCCTACCTTTCTCTTAAAGACCTTTCAAGTCCTTATGCATATGTGGTTTAATATAATAGAAAACAGGCAGTGCAGTGAATTCATTGCACTGCTGGGTTTCCCGGTATGTGCCCCGGATCCTGGATATATTGGTGCCGTCAGTGCCATCATTGCTGGGCTGTGAGCAATGTACCTCCCAACAGTACTTGTCCATAGCCTTGTTCTGTCAAAGGGGGTGTTCCCCACCAGTACAAGTGTATGGATGATTACTGTCGGGGGAGCATTCCTCACAGCCCAATGCTGACGCTGAGCTATGAGGAACACCCTTCAACAGGAGGAGATATCGGTGCCAAAACTGACAGCACTAATGGAGCACATATCGGGAAAGCCATCAGTGCACTGAATTCATTGCACTGCTGGTAGGTGCTTTGTAGTACTGATGTTTTTCAATAAATACCTTTAAACTAAAATGCATGTTTGTCTCCTGATATAGGAAATTTGAATTGATATTATGGAGAGATAGAAGTGTATTCACAGATGATTTCAAAGTGATATCTGATGACGTTTCCGTACCCATGGACATTACATTTGTATATTCAGGCATACTGAAAGGTAAGAAATAGTCCCACATACACACAGCACCCTACCCTGGTTAGGAAGGGAATATATAATTATAACTGGTGGCTGACTGGACCAGTGGCAGGAACTTGCTCATATTCTGCAGATGTACTGCCTTGTCCAGCCTCAGTGTAATGTCAGAGAGGGTATTCAGCATGACAGGTGTCATAACACTTTTCACAAAAAGTCTGCAGAGTTTTCCTCTGCAGACTTTCTGCTTCTATTATATCTATACGGAAAACACTAGAGTTTCCGGAGGTATAATTGACAAGCTAAAAATTACAAAAATGCAACGGTTTTTGAAATCGCAGCATTTCTGCTGTGGAAGTTTTTTCTGCAATGTGTGGATAGGAATAGCCAGAATCCCTTCCATTTTTCAGGTACTATAAAACACTGCATTTTTTGCGGCTAAATCGCAGTATTAATGCTACAGCCTAAAGATGAATTGAGCACGGGGCAGGAGGATTTGCAAACACCTTTGGCTGATGTCACCAAGTAGGCAGTTTGCTATTATTACTAGTACTCTATGTCCCAAAAAGGGATAGTTATTGGACGGCTTTTGTACAAAATAAATAAAAAAAATAAAAAAATAAAGCCATGATTGCAGTTGCAACATATCCCTAGAAAGCACGTAGAAGCCCATGCTATTTCCAGTAGCACTAGGTTTGTATAAATACAGCTACAGGCATTTGCCCCCAAATGGGGATAATATGTGCACATTTTTCTTTTCCATTTCCAAGACATTGTATTGTGTTTTAAACACACTGTTTGTTACCATCAGCTATCATCTGTTTACCCATTGCTACATCTGCTACTGAAACGTTATGACATTGCTGACGCTCTGTTTGCATTAAAACAGTGGTTCTTCACCTGTAGTACGTGTACCTCATGGGGTACATGCATAGTTTTCAGGGGTACACACCATTGCTGAGAAACAGCTCTTTGGAAGTGGCAGATTTAGTGAGCACTAAGATATTGAGGTTCCTGTTTGGTAGTGCCACCCAAACCACCCACCATCTTCAAATACAGAGGTACAGTGGCTGCAAGGGTCAGTTAGGTCTCCTCAACAGCAGCGGGTAGTCTCTGCTGAATAGACAGATAGCTTCTGAATGAACTTCTGAAAGCTGCTAGGAAGATAAAAGACCCTCAGTACTTTTAGTGTGTGTTTACCGCAGGTGCTCAGTATTTATTCTTACCTACTTTAGGAAGCAGGAGCAGGATTTGATATATGATGGAGACTACAGTGTTCGTTGGGGTACTTAGTTGGAACTTTTATCATGAGTGAGGACTTGGCTTTAAAAGTCCTCAGAATGTCATACACAATATATTAAGGCAATACGCACTTCAGTTTAATAACTACACATTACAGACTTGAATTGAACTTATGTTTCAAAAAAAGCAATCTTAATGGGGGTTTTCAGGGCAAAAAATGTTTCTCATACACCCCCTCCATGTCTCTCTAGCTATCCTGCCCTTCCCTACCTACTCAGCCCAACCACCGACCCCATTATACAGTATACTTACCTTCCTGTGAGACAGCGTGAGCTCTTCTCCATTGCTGCTCTGTTCTCTGCAACGATGATCCATCTCTATTTCACATGTGGAAGCTGCGCAGTGGAGGTGGATTATTGGCAGCAGTGTGTAAAACAATGCTGGGAGAAGTGTTGGCAGTCAAAAAAAAACAGGAGGAGCCATCCCCAGGAGGTGTGGAGGGTAAGTATAATTGGGTGGGTGGGGAAGAGGGGGAAAGTAGTAGTGATGATCCATTTCCGGAAATGGGGAAGTGGATCATCACCGGATAATCAGAAATTCCCTGGGGCCATCACATTTTCTGATTATCCGGTGACGATATGACGAAATGAGTAACTATAGCTATAGCAGCGCCACCCTATTTTTCATTTTTTACCTATATATCTGGCATAGATGCTGCTCCCCTTTTTCCCTCATTTAGGGACTTTCAATACCACTGACTGGGAGCTGTAAGTCTTCTATTTCAGCTCCCCTGAAGACGCCCTATCTCTAAATCATGTGACCTACCATACTTTTCTCTGAGTATAAGCAATAGGAGTAGAGCAGGTTTGCCCTTGTAATTTGCCATCATTTAGGGTAATAAGATATACTACTATCTAGCCATAATAACACACGTCACCACTTGTTTAATTTAGATCAAGTGGATTCGTTCTGTCATGGATCTGTGATTGATGGTTATTTTCATGGCTCTATCCAAACAAGAAATGGAACTTTTTATATAGAGTATGAGCGGCAAAACAATGGCACAGTGGATTCATATATGTATCATGACAGAGATATTGGTAAGTAAGTAACTCGCCATACACATTATACATGGTGTTATCATATCTTCTACCCACAACAGTACTGTCGTGTATAATGTGTCTATACTGTTGTTCATGACTTCTATTTTCAGACTACTCTGTCATGAACAATGTGAAATCATTTGATCTGGCCTTAAAGAAATATGAGTTTATGGAGAAAATGAAGTGGCAACAAAGGGTTAGTACATAAACTTGTCATATTAATGTCATGGTTTGTTTTTTTGTAAATATAGAACAATAAATTGGTAAATTTCTGATATTGATGAATTTTAGTTCCTTTCTATTTTTAGGATTCCAGTTTGCAGTTGGTAAGTGAAACCTTATTTGGGAAAGGTTTACCTCCTTTGTTCTGTTATGGTGTTCCATAAGGCCGCAAGAGGTTGGACGTCTCTTAGTCCTGTCCAACTGACACATTTGACACTAGGTTCACACTAGCGTTTGGGTCTCTGTTCTGTGCTTTCCGTCTTTTGCTGGCAGATGACGGAAAGCTGTCAGAGCGGGTCCGGCCGTGAGCGGTGGTGAGCGTTTTATGCTCTCCACCGCGAAACCGTTTTTTTAAAACCGGACACAGAGTACTGCATGTCCAACTCTGTGTCCGATTTTAAAAAATCGGTTTTGTGGCGGAGAGCATAAAACACTCACCGGCGCTCATGGCCGGACATCTTTCATACCCATTCAAATGAATGGGTATGAAAAAGTCCTGCAGGTTTCCGTCCTGCCTCTGTTTTGTGCAGGAAACGGAAACCTGCAGAATGGAGACCGGGCATAGAAGTGAACGAGCCTTCGATGGTACACTTTCAGTACACACTGTAATCCACAGTAAACTGCAGATTTTACCTCTAAGAATAAACTTTGTGAAATCTGAGGTAAATCCAGAATAAGTCCTTTGTTGGATACAATGTGCTGCACAGAATGTTTTGATGAATGTGATTGGGGTTTTCTAAGCTTCATTCACACGTAATGTATGGTATTTTATTGCATATTTTCATGAAAAATCTGCAAGTATATTGCAAGTAAACATAGAAGCAAGATTTGGTCTGACCAGGGGTGTAGCTATAGGGGCTCCAAATGTTCTTCTGAAATAAAAAAAATATACCATTATTCTACATGGCACATGGTAGGGTCCCATTAGAGGTGTTGCATATATTATGTAATTTTTTTTTCATCCTTGTGTAGGAAAAGCCTGTGATTCGAACCAAGAGAAATGTGGACATATCCCGTACAACATGCCTCATGCATCTAAAGGCTGATTACTTATTTTTCAAAAGATTTAGAAATTTACAAGAAGCAATATCTCAGGTATGACGATAACAGGAAAGTTGTTTATGACCCTTTTTCATTCCAGTTTTTACATAAATCACTTTTTATTCTATTGTAAAGTTATGACTTCTGCAGTACATGCAATGCATATAATGTATCCAGCATCCTGTCATGGCTTCTGTTAGAAATAAAAATGTGTGTAGAGCCCAAGTTCCTATGGTTGGCTATACACAGTGGTGTAACTAGAAATGGTGGGCCCCATGGGGAACTTTTGAAATGGGGCCCCCCAGACCGATGCTGAAGACCATGACCAATTGAAATCCCGCCCACATGTGTTATTATGCCCCACAGTGGCCCCTGCACACAGTGTGAAAAGATCCCTGAGTATAATAATCGGAGACTCATGGGGGGAGATACAAACATTAAAAAATCACTGTTACTTACCTCTCCCTGGCTCGGCTGAACTCCCCGCTGATGTCAGCCACCTTCAATGACGTACGGGACATCACATGACCGGGGGCCTGCGTCACACTAGACGTCACACTAGTAGGCCTGAAGCCTGCCCAGAGCCAGGAGAGGTAAGTAAATAGGGCCTGTTACTGGTTGCAGTTACTCCAGCCGGTAACAACCTATAAAAAAAGAATTTAAAAAAACGCAGCGGAAGCGGCTATCGCCAGGCCCCCTAATGTCCTAGGCCCTGTAGCAACCGCTATCGCTGCTACCACGGTAGTTACGCTACTGGCTACACATAAATTAATTGTAGTTGTTAACTTAAACATTTGCCATGGCTTTCTCTATTGGAGTTTAAAAAAGCTTTGTTATGTTGCACATGCAATTCTATATGCGGGCAGTATGCTTTAGAGCAGGAGCTCAATCAGGGGTGGCTTATGAGGGTACACTGGACAAATGCCCAGGGCCCTGGCAAAGGGGCCCTGGGATCCACAGCACCAGATATTTGGTCTGGTGACCCAGATTGGGTCAGCCTTAATAACGCACACCGATACTATTGGCATTTATGCTAGAGTAGGGAGCTATAAAGTCCCTGTTCTGACATAGATGGCTATGTAGAAGACGGGGCTCGATGATGTCACTACATCACACCTCCCGATGCCATACCTGCTCTTGAGTCCAATATATATATTGTCAGGGTCTGGGGTTGCTAGGTGGGGTGGCATAGACACAAAAGTCCAGATTTTTTAGTCCCAAAACAAAGGTAGAGTTTATTTTCACTCAAAAAGGTAGTGCAGCAACAAAAGGAAACAATACAAAAATAAATCCCTGCCCGGCTAGGCTCTAACTAAACATAGAATAGGTTACCTCACCTAGAATCACAGAAATCAAAAGCCAGTAGAATCATTCAAGACACAGCTCCAAAAATATGACCTCTCTCTTTTGCTCTCGAGCCAAGCTCTGCCGCTCCAAGTCTGCTGCTGGAGCTGACGTCTTAAGCCTCCTTGACAAGGAGACTCTCTGCAGCTGAGTCGCTGCTGGAACATCCCCAAAGTGTGGACTGGAGGGGGGTGGAATGACAGGTCCCACTACCAATCCTACCTGCCATCCCTAAAAATCTAGCCCAGGAACTGGAACTTTGAAATAACCCTCAGCAGACAATAGTTATCTGCTGAGAAATGTTCTTTCTGGAGTTTTCTCATCTCACCCACCTTAGTAGTGTGGGTGAGATGTACACCCCCTCCATTATCTGACCAGCCATCGGCTTACAATATATATATATATATATATATATATATATATATATATATATATATATGTAGAGATGAGCGAACAGTGAAATATTCGATATTCGATTCCATTAGACCCTCAATATTCGACTATTCGAATGAATATTGATTCACATTATAGTCTATGGGGAAGAAATGTTGGTTTCAGGGGAAACCACTATTCGACTAAGGAGGGTCACCAAGTCCACTATGACACCTCAGCAAATGATGACAATACCTTACCTTACCTTACGGTATTCGCTCATCTCTATTCATAAGGAGAGACTATGATTGATAAGGCTAGAGGAACTATTATATAAGGGGGTATAAAATCATTGCCCGTTCGAATTTCAGCACCATCCTCCGGCTGCATGCTATGAGGCACGAGGCGCAGCTATGATTCCTTGCTTTAGGTTCTTGTTCTCTGTCTGACAACTTTTCTATCCCCTCACTTCTTTAATTGATTTCCCACCTCACTCATTACACCTTTGTTTCCTTCTGTTCCTCAAATATTTAACCTCATCCCTACTTGTGTGATTGACATCTTTTCCTTGCAATCAAAGTGCTTACTATATCCCTTTCTGTGTGTGCTGGCGCTTTACTATTACTGTTTGGCTTTTCTTGTGACTATTCTTCTGGATTTTGATTCTGTATTGCGCTGCTTGACTGGTTCTGACTCCTTGGCTAGCTAACTTCCCATTTGTTGTTGTTTGTCTTGTCTGTGTTCTGTGTTCTTTATCATCTATATCATAAGAAGGGATTGCCCCCCAGTTGTTGTCTGCTACCTAGTCCAGTGAGGCAAGTAGGCAGGGACAAGGGACAGGTTCAGCTTAAGACTCACTGTCTTATTGTTCTCTTCCTTCCAGGGTTCAGCAGCAGCTACTGAAAATTGCTCTTCTGGCAATTCCTTTACAGGGGCATGTATAAAAAGGAACTATCAATGGTAAATCTAGTGGGGAACTATTATTAATGATGGGGTGTGGTAATAATTCCTCCAGCTTTACTAGTAATAGTTACTCCTCATAAATAGCTCCTATTTTACATATATTATATTTAGATTTATAAAGGGAATCTATTATTAATAAAGTTGGGGAACTATATACTATAATAGTTCCTTCTTTTAAATAGCAATATACATTTATAAAGAGGAACTATTATTACCAGTAATAAGGGGGCTATTTATTAGGGTGATATATTATTAATAAGACTAGGGGAACTATTATATAGGGGGAGATTTCTAAAGAGGAACTATTAACCCCTTCCCGACATGTGCCGTAATAGTACGGCGCTGCCGGGAAGGGCTTCCCGCAAACCGCCGTACTATTACGGCGGATGCATGGTGCGCACACAGAAACTGTGTGCGCACCATGCACAGCGGGTGTCAGCCG
Organism: Leptodactylus fuscus; assembly: GCF_031893055.1. NCBI lineage: Eukaryota > Metazoa > Chordata > Amphibia > Anura > Leptodactylidae > Leptodactylus > Leptodactylus fuscus. The sequence continues at coordinate 200,805,449 of NC_134265.1, forward strand.
TAATACACGGCTGACTATGCCCTGTAACACCCGCGGTCAGAACCGGGTCCGATCGCGGGTGTTAACCCCTGATATGCCGGCGGTCAACATGACCACCGGCACCTCCGGGGTTACAGTGTAATATGGTGCCGATCGGCACCCCCCGCGCCGGTTTCGGGGGGTGCCGGTGTTCGTAGGGGGCAGCCCGGGGTCTGATCAGTTACCCCGGGTCTGCCCCATCACTTACCCCGTCCTCGTACCTGGCTGATCCTGCCGTAAATGAAGCTGTCAGCCTGTGTAGACGCAGGCTTCCTATACAGCTTCCTATACAATGCAATACACGTGTAACACGTGTATTGCAGCGTATCTCTATTGAAGCAGTGATCAGCCGATCACTGTTTCAATCCCCTATGGGGACAGAAAAAAAAAGTTAGAAAAAAGTAAAAATAAAAAAGTTTAAATAAGTTTAAAATAAAATAGAAATAAATAAAGCCCCAAAAATCCCTTTTCCCCATATAAAATGCTTTATTATGTAAAATAAAGAAAAAAAGAAAAAAACATTACATATTTGGTATCGCCGCGTCCATAATAACCTGAACAATAAAATTAAAACATTATTTAACCCGAACGGCGAACGGCGTAAAAAACCCCCATAGAAAACCGCACAAAATAATGATTATTCACCACCTTTCCCTTACAAAATGTTCAATAAAAAGTAATCAAATGGTCAGATGAAAACCAAAATGGTACCAATAAAAAGAAGAGGTCTTCCCGCAAAAAATAAGCCCTCAACCAGCTCTGTCTAGCGAAAAATAAAAACGTTATGCCTTTCAGAAGATGGCAATGCAAAAATAATTGATTTTTTTCCCTAAATTGAATTTTATTCTGCATAAATAGCAACGCATTAAAAAATCATATAAATGAGGTATCTCCGTAACCGTAGCGACCCGCAGAATAAAGGTAACATGTTACTTATAGTGTACGCTGCACGGGAAAAAAAATAAATGCTAAAAAGCAATGCCAGAATTGATGTTTCCTTTTACATCCCACCCAGAAAGAGTTAATAAAATCTAGTCAATAAGTTACAGGCCCCAAAATGGTGGCATTGAGAAGCATATCTAATACCGCAAACACCAAGCCCTCATATGGCCACATTGCCAGAAGATAAAAATAAAAATCTAGCTTGTACAATATGAAGACAAAAACCCTAAAAGTCGCCAAATCATTAGGACATAAGTGGCTGCGACTAGAAGGAAATGTATAAGCTGTACGAACATTTTCAGGGGACACCCCAGATTTAGAGCTTATGAAAGATAATACACCAGCGCTGATCCCCCAGAATGATCCTCTTCCCCGTCAGTGTCATAGGAGCTAGTGGGAAAATAGAATAGGATTTGGTGTACCCAATTTACTCTGCACAGCTTACATATTCACTTCGGGGTTACTAATGCTCACTACATCACTTGATAAATTCTTTGAGGGGTGCGGTTTTCAAAATGGGGTCACTTTCTAGAGGTTTCCACTGTTTTGACTCCTCAAGGGCTTTGTAAATGCGACATGATTCCTGAAACTGATCACAGCCAGATCTGCCCTCTAAAAGCTCCTTGGCGGGCCTTCCCTTCTGCGTCTCGCGGTGCGTCCATATATTAGTTTACACCCACAAGTGGGGTACTATGGTAGTCCGGAGAACTTGCCTAACAAATTGTGGGATGCGTTTTCTCCTTTAACCCCTTGTGAATGTGCAAATTCTAGGGCTAAGCGAAAATATTAGTAAAATAAAATCAAATTTGAAAATTTCACCTCCATTTTGTATTAATTCCTGTTAAGCACTTATAGGGTTAAATTACTAGGCATATGTTGTTTTGGCTTATTTACGGGGTGCAGTTTTGAAAATGGGGTGATTTATGGGGGACTTTAATACAAGGGTCTTTCAAAACCCATTCATAACTGAATTAGTCCCTTAAAAAATGGGTTTTGAAAATTTCTTGAAAATTTTGAATATTGTTGTTTCACTTGTAAATCTTATAATGTCCGTAAAAATTAAAAGGGCGACTAAAGTTTGATGCCGACATAAAGCAGAGATCTGGGACATGAGATTTATTATATAATTTTGGCGGTCTGACTATCTGTATGCAATGCACATCATTTCAAACTTTATAAAATGCATATTTTTCAAAATTTTCACCAAATTTCCTATTTTTTCATAATTAAACACAAAACATATCAACCAAAATTTACTAGTAACATGAAGTACAATGTGTTACGAAAAAACAATCTTAAAATCACTTTGGTAAATTAAAGCATTCCAAAGTTATTGCCACATAAAGTGACACATGTCAGTTTTGAAAAATCGAGCTTGGTCAGGAAGTCTAAAAGTGCCATCGGCGGGAAGGGGTTAAAGACACTGATACATTTGAAATTGGTGCTCGTGCTTGCAGGGGGTCCCCTGACCCTGCAGGGGGTCCCCTGACCCTTCAGCTGGCAATGCTTAGGGGTCTTACTTTGTAGGATTCCTAATAAATATTTACAAAGCCTAGGAAAACTTTTGCATAAAAATTAATTATTGTAAAGATTTTTAAAAATTATTTTTATGTTTGCTACTATAATGAATTAATGCATTGCTTTGGTTTTCTAATTTTAAAATTTGAATTAGCTTTATACATTTTTAGATTTAAATTTTTATGCATTTTATACAGTTAACATACATTTGATATTTGACAATAGAGATAATTATCTAGTATATAAAGTTCAATAAATGTATTTAACTGCAGTTTATAGAATAGCCTAGAAAGCTGTTATTTTCATACATAAGTAAAGGCTAGAATGCATATAAGAATCACTTCAAATATTGCTTTAGAGGTCAGCCATTTTTTTCTTGTGTTTAAAAATCTATAGCCTTTTATATGCTTTAGAACAGGCCTGGGCAAAGCCCGGCCCCCGGGCCACATCTGGCCCTCTGACTGATTCAGTCCGGCCCGCACAGCTTGACTAGGGGGCATGTCTAGGGAGGTGTGTCTAGGGGGCGTGTCTTAGTGCCGGCAGGAAGATGGAGAGATGTGGAGTGTGTCATAAGGTATTGAGAGATGTAAGGTGAGATGCCGGGGGGGAGAGTGTCTGTATGTGTGTATATATGTGTCTGTATGTGTGTCTATATGTGTCTGTATGTCTGTATGTGTGTCTATCTGTCTGTATGTGTGTCTATGTGTGTCTATATGTGTCTGTCTGTCTGTATGTGTGTCTATATGTGTCTGTCTGTATGTGTGTGTGTCTATATGTGTCTGTCTGTATGTGTGTGTGTGTCTATGTGTGTCTATATCTGTCTGTCTGTCTGTACATCTGTGTGTGTCTCAGTAACCTAGGGGCAGAGATGGAAGGGGAATGTTATACTAGGGCAGAGATGGCAGATGGAGGGGGGGCATGAAACTGGGGGAGAGATGGAGGGGGAACATGAAATGGCACAAATAAAGGGGGATATGAAACTGAGGGAGAAATGGAGGGGGGGGGAGACACGAAACTAGGGGTAGATGAAGAGGGCACTTAAACGGTGGGACATTAAACTGGGGACAACTGGAGGGGGCATTAAACCGTGGAGGAAGCTGTAGGGGGACCCATCTGCCTTTAGTTGCCACCTGTTTAATGTCACCCTCCAGCTACCCCTACGGTTTAATGTTTGCTTTCAGCTTCCCGATTTTAGTGTCCCCCTCTAGTTGCCCCCAGTTTCATGTCCCCCTCCAACTACCCTCACTGTTTAATGTCCCCCTCCAGCTGCCCCAGTTTCATGTCCCCTCCGGTTTCTGCTAGTTTATACTGGGGCACCAGGAGAGGATCTTAATACTGTGGGACTTTTGGAGGAGAACGTTATAATGTGGGGGCATGTAATGTACGGGTGACTGTAGGAGGATTATACTTTGTGGGGCACATGGAAAGATGATTGGGAATGGGCAGAGTCAACATAGAAGTGGGTGGAGCTAAATTTGCCGTGGCACGGCCCTCAATTTCTTATGCGGCCCCATGGGAAAATTAATTGCCCACCCCTGCTTTAGAATTACATTTGTGTTATTTATGCAAACTTTTAATATACAGTAGGTGAGACCTAGGCATTACGCTGCACCCTTTAATGTGGTCAGTGTGGGTACACACTATGATTTATAAGTAGCATTTCTGGGCAGCAATCTGTACTAAATCAACAATCAAAAAAAACAACAAAAAACTGCAAAATAAAGGGACTTACAAAAAACCTGGCTCTCAAAGTTTTATATTATAAATAGAACCTGTAGCCCAGAAAGAGTTCCCAGTTGCACTTTAAAGTGATTTAGTTCGGTTTTGCTTTATGTATTGCAATGCTGGAATTTATATTTTAACATTCTTATATTTATAGATTGCTGGATACATGAGATCAGTAAATGCAATATATGATCATGTAGACTTCAATGGCATCAAACATATCAACTTCAAAGTAAAGGTGTTAAATGTAAGTATGTATTGATGAGGAAATGATTCTGGTTGTGTTTTAAGGCAGAATTAAAGTGAACCTTTCTCTACTTTCACCAATTCAACTACAAGTCTCCATCATTCCAGAGCAACAAGAACAGTTAGTTTTGATGCCTGATGTGCTATTTAAGCTCTGTAACATCAGAAGGGCGATATCAGGCAGGGTTTGTGATTCAGAGCTCCAATCATAGACCGCCAGTGTCAGAGCTGAGAATCACACCCCTTGTCTGCTCCTGCCTGACACCACCCTTCTAACAGTACAGAGACTAAATAGCATATCAGACACCAAAACTAAGAGCATTAAGTGCTCAAGAATGGTGGGGGCTAGAGAAAAAAATCCCACTGTCTTAGATCCAGTGGTACAGCATTTATTAATTGATGTAAAGAGCTGGACTTGGTGATGGTGGTGAAAAGTCCTCTTTAACCTCTTCCCAACATCTGTATTATACGATCTAATGCTAGTGCTCGTACTGATCATGGACATTAACCTGCCGGCACCTCAGTGAACACTGACCAAGGCACAATTTTTCCGGGAATCGTCGCCACCCAGAACAAGATCCGGGTCCAGCGTCCCATTGACATAACAGCCAGGAATCTATTGAAGCTCCCAGTTTTGTCTGCCTTTTATTTTTTTATGGCAGGGTGCTTGAAATGGAAAATATAACGGAAGTACTTAGATATTTCCCTTCTGTAAAACCTACTCCTGACTTTGGCTCAAAAAATGCAGAAAAATCTGCAACAAATTAACATGCGTTTCTGTGACGTGGGGCCTCAGCCAAAAGGAGTTATCCAGGATTTGAGCTATGAGTAGGGGGCAGCACGCCCTGAAACTTGTAGGCTGAATGGATCTTGGGTACCTCTTGTAACTTTTGTTACCTTTAGAGATGAGCGAACACTAAAATGTTCGAGGTTCGAAATTCGATTCGAACAGCCGCTCACTGTTCGAGTGTTCGAACGGGTTTCGAACCCCATTATAGTCTATGGGGAACATATACTCGTTAAGGGGGAAACCCAAATCCGTGTCTGGAGGGCCACCAAGTCCACTAACACACCACAGGAAATGATACCAACACCCTGGAATGACACTGGGACAGCAGGGGAAGCATGTCTGGGGGCATAAAAGTCACTTTATTTCATGGAAATCCCTGTCAGCTTGCGATTTTCGCAAGCTAACTTTTCCCCATAGAAATGCACTGGCCAGCGCTGATTGGCCAGAGTACGGAATTCGACCAATCAGCGCTGGCTCTGCTGGAGGAGGCAGAGTCTAAGATCGCTCCACACCAGTCTCCATTCAGGTCCGACCTTAGACTCCGCCTCCTCCGGCAGAGCCAGCGCTGATTGGCCGAAGGCTGGCCAATGCATTCCTATTGGTAGCAGTGCTGAACCAGTTCTGCTCAACTACACAGTGTGCCGGTGCTCTGCTGTAGCACACTCGGCTCTGCTATATCAGATGGGCTGACTGGCACACAGTGTAGTTGAGCAGAACTGGCTCAGCACTGCTACCAATAGGAATGCATTGGCCAGCCTTCGGCCAATCAGCGCTGGCTCTGCTGGAGGAGGCGGAGTCTAAGGTCGGACCTGAATGGAGACTGGTGTGGAGCGATCTTAGACTCCGCCTCCTCCAGCAGAGCCAGCGCTGATTGGTCGAGTTCCGTACTCTGGCCAATCAGCGCTGTCCAATGCATTCCTATTGGAAAAAGTTTATGTCACAAAAATCACAATTACACACCCGATAGAGCCCCAAAAAGTTATTTTTAATAACATTCCTACCTAAATAAAGGTTATCCCTAGCTATCCCTGCCTGTACAGCTATCCCTGTCTCTTAGTCACAAAGTTCACATTCTCATATGACCCGGATTTGAAATCCACTATTCGTCTAAAATGGAGGTCACCTGATTTTGGCAGCCAATGACTTTTTCCGATTTTTTTCGATGCCCCCGGTGTCGTAGTTCCTGTCCCACCTTCCCTGCGCTGTTATTGGTGCAAAAAAAAGTGCCAGGGAAGGTGGGAGGGGAATCGAATTTTTTTGGAGTTTGCCACGTGATGTTCGATTCGAATCGAACACATCGAACAGCCTGATATCCGATCGAACATGTGTTCGATAGAACACTGTTCGCTCATCTCTAGTTACCTTCTTTTTATCATGCATTATTAAAAGTTATTTTTTAAGACTTTGGATATTATTGCCATTTGGATGCTGGAACATTTTGGTCTTTACAATTGGATTTTGTTTGCTCATAGGAGTCCACGGAGCATTCCTTAGCATTCGGGCACTTCAGTCCTTCCATGTGTGAATATTGGTGAGCTAATAGAATAGCTTTTTCACATGATTAGAAAACGTGCCTGCTTTCTTCTCACAAAGTGAAATCACGTGTGTTGGTTGCATGGCCGTGCTGTAACTCAGTCAGACTAATGGCTAATTGAGGCCATTTCAATAGAAATTAAATGCATTTCTAATTTATGCTTATTAAAAATGTATATTGGTCATAGTCTCTTACATTCTTCGCATGGCCCCTTTATCAAATAGATTTGGTGCTGCTGGACGAAGTGTAGCTGACTTGACTGCACATCAGCTGACCTTGTGCATGGCTTCTGCGTTGCTGTTCAGCAGCCCACTTCATCCTACAGCATCAGAATTTATTGAATCAAGCAGCCACATGACAAGACCAAGTGACCACTGTATGGAGGAAGGGGGTCATATATGTACTAAGCTGCAATTTTTACAATGTGCCAATCATATTTCATTGTGAATTTATTGTTGTTTATTGCTTCAGATAATTCAAGAGAAAGAGCCAAATAATGCTATGCATGCAGCTTATATTGGGCCAGAAAAGCTTCTAATGTTATACTCCAACTTCAACTGGAATAATGTTTGTCTCTCCTACTTGCTGACAAATAGAGATTACAATGGGATCCTGGGGCTTGCGTGGACTGGAAAGGAAGGTAACTGCATAGCAAATGTAGAAACAAAGAACAAGTATAAAGTGTGAAATGAGAGTAATGTTTACATAAAAATTTTAAGCAAACTTTATCTTGACTGTTGTCTTGCTGCATTTACTTTTATTAGTAGAGATAGTAGGACATGAAACGTTGTTTACCAACCACTTTTGCTGCATTTTGTAAAACCCAAGGTCGGACTGGCCCACTGGGGAACCGGTGAATCCCCCGATGGGCCCCCGAGCCCTGACTGAAAGTTTTAATTTTACCAATGCAGATGCATTGGTCAGGGCCCGATCGGCATCTGACCAATGCATTTGCCTCAACACATAGGGGCCCCGATTAGCTGATGCTGAAGCTGTACATATCAGAGGACAGCATGTGCAGCTTCAGCATCAGCTAATGGCCTCTTCCTTAACTTACCTGCAGCTGCTATGCTGCTTTCCTATGAAGTCTCGTCCCTGCTGCCCGGACTTTCTCCCTTCCCCTCCCCTCACAGTGAGATGTCTCTCACATCGTAGCATGTGGGGAAGACAGTAGCCATCTGCTGCAATGTTTCACTGCTGGAATATGTGAGTATATACTTTTAGTAAAATATGTATGTTTAATATGTATATATGTGCACATTTGTGTAAAGTATGTGTCTTGTATACTGTATGAGTACTGTATGTTGGTATACAGGTATGTGTGAGTATATACAGTATGCTATAATAATGTGTATGCGTGAGTGTATGTATATATGTGAGTATATATAGTATTCATACATTCATATAAGTATATATATGATTTATATATGGCATATGAATGTATATGTGTGAGTATATATGGTATATAAGTATACACACCTGTCCCCAGCACCCCGTTGTCCCCTGCCTATGTCTGTTCAGTCTCATGGCTTCATTTCTGGAAATCCTGTACCTAATTGGTCTCAGTGGTCACATGAGGTGCAGGACTGCCAGCAAGGAGGTGCCAGCACGAGACCGAATGGACACTGGTGGCGCACAATGGAGTGCTGGGGACAGATGAGTATTCTTTTTTTTTTTTTTTTTTTATTTTACACCTCCTGCCCAGCACATGAGTTGCTCCAATTCCTGGACGACCACTTTACAGGATTTATCCATCTTTCTAATATTGATGGTCTGTCCTTAGGATAGACCATCAGTATTACATCTGCGATGATACAACAGCCAGGACCTCTGTAGATCAGCTTTTCTAGGACAGAGCAGCTACAGGAAATGGTAACATTTCTAGGAGCCATGCTGTTCACTTGCCATACAAGGTGTAGCAGTACAGTCATGGCCAAAAGTTTTGAGAATGACACAAATATTATATTTTCACATGATCTGCTGCCCTCTGGTTTTTATGTGTGTTTGTCAGATGTTTTTATCACATACAGAAATATAATTGCAATCATATTATGAGTAACAAAAGCTTATATTGACAGTTAGAATGAGCTAATGCAGCAAGTCAATATTTGCAGTGTTGACCCTTCTTCTTCAGGACCTCTGCAATTCTCCCTGGCATGCTCTCAATCTTCTGGACCAAATAACTGATAGCAGTCCATTCTTGCACAGTCAATGCTTTTAGTCCACCCGTCACAATCAGTCCACCCGTCTCTTGATGATTGACCACAAGTTCTCAATGGGATTAAGATCTGGGGAGTTTCCAGGCCATGGACCCAAAATCTCTATGTTTTGTTCCTGAGCCATTTAGTTATCACCTTTGCTTTATGGCAAGGTGCTCCATCATGCTAGAAAAGGCATTGTTGATCGCCAAACTGCTCTTGGACAGTTGGGAGAAGTTGATCTTGGAGGACATTCTGGTACCATTCTTTATTCATGGCTGTGTTTTTAGGCAAGACTGTGAGAGAGCTGATTCCCTTGGCTGAGAAGCAACCCCACACATGAATGGTTTCAGGATGCTTTACAGTTGGCATGAGAGAAGACTGTTGGTAGCGCTCACCTCGTCTTCTCCGAATAAGCTGTTTTCCAGATGTCCCAAACAATCGAAAAGGGGATTCATCAGAGAAAATGACTTTACCCCAGTCCTCAGCAGTCCACTCCCTGTACCTTTTGCAGAATATCAGTCTGTCCCTGATGTTTTTTCTGGAGAGAAGTGGCTTCTTTGCTGCCCTCCTTGAGACCAGGCCTTGCTCCAACAGTCTCCGCCTCACAGTGCGTGCAGATGCACTCACACTTGCCTGCTGCCATTCCTGAGCAAGCTCTGCACTGCTGGTAGCCCGATCCCACAGCTGAAACACTTTTAAGAGACGGTCCTGGCGCTTGCTGGTCTTTCTTGGGCGCCCTGAAGCCTTTTTGCCAACAATGGAAACTCTCTCCTTGAAGTTCTTGATGATGCGATAGATTGTTGACTGAGGTGCAATCTTTCTAGCTGCGATACTCTTCCCTGTTAGGCCATTTTTGTGCAGTGCAATGATGACTGCACATGTTTCTTTAGAGATAACCATGGTTAACAGAAGAGCAACAATGATGACAAGCATCAGCCTCCTTTTAAAGTGTCCAGTGGTGTCATTCTTACTTAATCATGACAGATTGATCTCCAGCCCTGTCCTCATCAACACCCACACCTGTGTTAATGGAGCAATCACTGAAACGATGTTAGCTGGTCCTTTTAAGGCAGGGCTGCAATGATGTTGAAATGTGTTTTGGGGGATAAAGTTCATTTTCTAGGCAAATATTGACTTTGCAAGTAATTGCTGTTAAGCTGATCACTCTTTATAACATTCTGGAGTATATGCAAATTGCCATTAGGAAAATTGAAGCAGTAGACTTTGTAAAAATTAATATTTGTATCATTCTCAAAACTTTTGGCCATGACTGTAGGTTTAGGTAGTGCACATGGTATAGTGGGTGAGCAGAATGGCTCCCGACATGTTATTACCTTTAGCTGTCGTGTCTCGGTACCACTGATTTGCAAGTTCCTGTCGGTGGGCCCCTAGAAACAATTCCACTGTGGGCCCTGGACACCCCAGTCTGACCCTGGTAAAACCTCATGTATTATGGGTATTTATTTATATGTTCTTTAATTTATATCCATACTGCAGGCTTATTTTTGATGAAAACATTAAGGCCAGGGCCCCACGTAGTGTAAATACCGCAATTTGACCACAGCTAGTCCCATCCACACATTGTACAAAAAAAAAATCTGCATTAGAAATGCTTTGATTTAAAAAAAACACTGGGATTTCTATAAATTGCAGCATATCAGTTAAACCTATGGAAAGTCTGGCATTTCCATATGGTGATAAAAGGAACAGAAATCAGTTTTCCTCTGTAGACTTTCTGTTAAAAGTGCTGCAGCAAAAACGGCGATGCGTTTCTGCTGTGTTTTTTCCCACTGTGCTTTTTGAACACAGCTTGCTATGTGGGGCCTTAGCCTAAAGGGGAACTGGACAGTTCATCAGTATCTAATCTATGAGGTTCTGACACAGTGACGTTATTAGCAAAAACTGGGCACCAAGGGTATAGCACCCCCTTTCCTGGCCCCTACACAGAATAAAACCCCATTTACACACATTTATAAGTCCCAAAGTGGTCTCTAGACAGTATAATGTCCCACCGTGCCCCCGCTCACGCAGTAGTATGCTCCATAGTGGCCAATGCACACACAGGATTACAGAGTATATAAGTACAGAGTATAATGATCATAGACTCAGCCGAGCATACAAACATAAAAACACTGTTACGGAACTTTCCCTGCCTCCGGCGCACTCCCTGCTACTTTTGGCCCTCTTCAATGTTAGTAACAGACTTCACATGACCCAGGTTGGCGCTGCTATGCATAATGATGCCGGTCTAACCCATGTGACATCTAGGATGTCACCAAGTAGACCCAAAGCCTGCTGTAGCGCCAGAAAGGTAAGTAACAGTGGTTTGTATGTTCATGATAGCAGTGTTTGTTGGAGGGCCCACGGCCTCACTTACTGATCCCCACTCCTGTTCACAGGCATCTCCACTTCCCGTGAGCAGGAGCAGGGATCAGTAAGTAAATAGGACCTGCTACCTGCTGGAGTAACCCCTATTAAAAAAAAAAAACTTCAGGGGCCCACCGGGCTCCCTAATGTGCCAGGCCCTGTGGCAGCTGCTACCCCAGTATTTACGCCACAGGTCTGACACACATTCTCCACTCCAATGAACTGATCAAGTTGATCAAGCAAGAATCAAGTAATAGAAGCGGAGCTTCCCTACGCCAGTGCCTCTTCTATACAGTAGACAGTGCTAAAAGTAGGCTATTTTCACTGTATATGACACTGGGTTACTGACCGGAACACCCCTTTAACTTGCACCAAAAACTGTAATTCATGTTTGTACCCCATTTATTATGTAACACTTTTTAAATTGCACTGGATTATTGGCAAATCTACCCAGTATGTGTTATGTTTCCACAGGGAATCTTGGCGGTATATGTTCTAAGTTTTCAAAATTACAAGACGCACCTGACACAGATGGGTCACTTAACACTGGAATAATAACAATACAAAAGTATGGCCAATATTTGCCACCAAGACTTATCCATATAACTCTGGCGCATGAATTGGGACACAGCATGGGTTCTCCTGTAAGTAGGATTATATATTGTAGTTACAGGTTTTCAGGGGATGGGGGGAAAACTATAAAATATTTGACTATGCCATTTATGATTCATACTGGAAGTTAAGGAAATTTATCTGTGTATTTATATTTGCAAAAAAAACTAGTCGCTATTGGTAACACTGCAAATTATTAGAAGTTAGGAATGTAGAGATCACATCGGCCATTTGTTAATATGCCCTCAATTAGTGTAGATTGTCTATAATTCATATACATATGTCAATGTCCACAATATGGCCACCTATTTGATTATGTAGATTTCACTAATTTCACTGGGATTGTTTGACTGTCTTATGTTACGAGATCCTACTGAGTAAATGTTGGGGTAAAGAGAGGATTCAAGCAGATCGAAATTTAGCATTTCCAATTCATTTCCAAGTGTTTTCCTCTCTGCATGGAAATAATCATCTATCGTTGGCCAAATAAATGCAAATAGAGTAAAAAAAATAAGAATTTGCTGAAGTTTAATAAAAGTTCTATATTTTAGAGTCTAAAGTTGTATAGAATATTTCTAATGTCAAATGTCTTGTTTCTGTTTCAGCATGACCAAAGCAAAGAATGTGCAAATTTTTCTGTCTCCAGTCTTAATGGAAATTATTTGATGTTTCCTTATGCAATGGATGGAAATCAGTACAATAATGACAAATTTTCTATTTGTTCAATTTATTACATGTCAATGCTTTTAAAAGTAAAAAAAGACAGGTGTTTTGTTGGTAAGTAAATGCTTTTGCGCACTTTTTGTATTATCTTACAAGCAAAAAATATATATGTATACAAAAATTATATATAGTAGAAAGAAACATAAAGAACCAATCATGTGAAAATTAAGTGGATTCTTAAATAATACTAATACTGTAAGAGTCAGCAGCAAATCTGGGAGAAGTTTTCCCCCGCACTCTGGCAAAAAGTTGACTTTTCAGTAAAAGCCAAGGCCTATCTGTTGTACGGCCATCCATGTAATAAATAAATGGATTGAATCCACTAAAGTGACTTTCAGTTTTGCTCATAGGCCATTTGGACAGGGGTCATCGTTAAAGGTACTTTCCAGAACTTAAATATTGATGACTTATCTATAGAGTAAGTAATCGAAATCAGATTTTTCATTGCTTAGTAAAGATGGGTGAACCAATTTGTCATAAACTGGGTTCAACCTTAGTATTCTAATTGTTCGTATTTTAATAAAACCAAACTAATGCCGATTCGTCCTGACGAATAAAAATAGAGACACGTGTGTGAGAATCACTATGTGACATTTTAGCACCACCTGACATCTGCTGATATATGCTCTATAGTAGTAGGTGGACAACTCACAGTGCTGACGTCATATACACTATATAAGGTGCTGTAAGCATCACAAGACATTACAGTAATGGTGGAGATAGTGAAGGGGCTATGTATCATCTCACTGCATCAGTTGTGAAAAGCTTACGATTGCAAGCAATAGTTAGGTATAAGGGGGAATTTAGTCAGACATAAGCAAATATAGGCAGATTATCGTATATATTCGAGTATAAGCCAACCCGAATATAAGCCGAGGCACCTAATTTTACCACAAAAAAATGGGAAAACTTATTGACTCGAGTATAAGCCAAGGGGGGAAATGCAGCAGCTCCTGGAAAATTTCAAAAATTAAAATGGTTGGAGTTTTTGGGTGCAGTAATTACTGGTTAGTGGGGAAGGGGAGGGGGTGTTTTGGTTGTCTGTCTGCCCCTTCCCTGAGCTTGAGGACTGGGATTTTTTCCCCCACTTGGAATTCAGTCTGGCTGAATATAGGGTATCTGCAGTGCTCCTATTAACCCCTTCGCGACGGAACAGGGATACCTAATGTGTGTGTGTTTCATAGTAATTTTATACTTTTATATGTATTCTAGGGAAAGGAGTAATTTAGAACTTTTATTTATTTTATAATATATTTTTTTAAAGCTTTTTTCACTATTTTATTGGAGATTCTATACATTACTATTGCGGCTGGTCAAAAAAACTTGGCTTATACTCGAGTATATACGGTAGTTATAGAAATCATAGATAGGAATGATGGAGCTGCTGTATGCACAGTGTTTAAACATACTTGTTACTGACCGTCAGTCTACAGCTCCTGCTAGTGAAAAATCTTTTGTTAAGAGTTTTTTTGAACAAGAGTCTACATTTATTTCATAACATTTATGCTCAAATTCATATATACAAATCAGTTATTTAAGCTGTGTTTTTGTTGTCGATCACCCAATATACAGTTTAACACTTTGCTCTTGTTATTTCATGAAATTTTATTTGCTGTGCTCAAAAATAGTTTGCCAGAGTGTTAAACTGAAAAAAAAAATCTACTTCAGCATTTTTTTGGTTTGTGCTCATATACACAGTATTGGAACCTTATAAATTTAGAAAAATAATCTAATCTATCTATTTAAACATTTTTTTTTTGGTTGCTGTTAATCCAATATACAGTCTAAGGGTGCGTTCACACGATGTAATGTGCCGCGTGATGTGGCACGTATACGGCGTGTGAGAGTTTGCGCGCCGTAAACTCTCACACGCTGTATACGTGCCACATCACGCGGCACGTTACATCGTATGAACGCACCCTTACAGCCCGCAATAATTAGAAAACAAAAAACTCTGTTATTTAAAGCTGCTTATCTTTAAAGGGATTCTACCACTAAAACACATTTTTTTCTAGTTAACACGTCGGAATAGCCTTTAAAAAGGCTATTCGTCTCCTACCTGTGGAAGTGCTCTCCGCCGCGCCGTTTGTTCAAAATACCGGTTTGTACTGGTATGCTAATTAGTCCTCTCGCAGCGATGGGGGCGTCCCCATCGCAGGAGCAGCGATGGGGGCGTCCCCATTGCAGCTCGAAAACCGACCGCAGCGCCGCCTCTCTGGTCTTCGGTGTCCTCCCCTTGCTTCTTCAGCATCTGTCGGACGCCTGCGCAAGTACGCTCTGTTCGGCGAAGATTGCCGAACGTACTGCGCATGCGCGAAATTGCAGTCCCAGCCATAGTGTGGGCACCGCAATTTCACGCATGCGCAGTACGTTCGGCAATCTTCGCCGAACAGAGCGTACTTGCGCAGGTGTCCGACAGACGCTGAAGAAGCAAGGGGAGGACACCGAAGACCAGAGAGGCGGCGCTGCGGTCGGTTTTCGAGCTGCAATGGGGACGCCCCCATCGTTGCTCCTGCGATGGGGACGCCCCCATCGCTGCGAGAGAACTAATTAGCATACCAGTACAAACCGGTATTTTGAACGAACGGCGCGGCGGAGAGCACTTCCACAGGTAGGAGACGAATAGCCTTTTTAAAGGCTATTCCGACGTGTTAACTAGAAAAAAATGTGTTTTAGTGGTAGAATCCCTTTAAGTACTTTTTTGTAAAACTCACAGTGTCGGAATTCTTGAAAATCACTATAAGGCTGCATTCACACTGAGTAACGCTGGCGTTTTTTGTGCTTATTTTTGCACATAGCGCCGCGTTAACGCCGCATTAACGCCGCGTTACGCCACGCTATTTTGCGTTGGCGTTGCCCGGTGTTAACGCGGCGTATACACGGTGTTAACGCGGCGCTATGTGCAAAAATAAGCACAAAAAACGCCAGCGTTACTCAGTGTGAATGCAGCCTAATAATGAAGCAGTGTGCAGTAAAAGACTGTAAAAAAGTAAGACAAGGGACAAGGCAAAATGATGGGACAAGTAAACAAGCTTGCAAACACTAAACACTAGCAGCGCCAGCAACACTACTTTTGGTTTTGGTGGCATTGACAGTAGCCACAGGATTGTTGCATTTCCTGAAAATGTAGATGAAGGTTTTGATTACTTGTCTCATTCATTTAATTCACAGTAGGATATTGTTTAGTCCTTATTTATAAAGTGCGAACATATTACACAGCACTTAACACATCAGAAGGTATATGAGCAGACAGTATTTGACTTTACAATTTGACAAATAATTAACATATTAAACAATTGGAGTGAGGTTCCTGCTTGACAGTTCTTACAAGGAAATAGGGAGACACAAGAGGTAGGATGACTTGTTCAATACAATGGCCCAACCATCTTTTAATAAATAAGGTCATGTAATTGAAGCTGTATGAGTCAGTTACAGAGTTACATAGTAGATGAGGTTGGATGAAGACATCAGTCTATTAAGTACAACCAATAACCCTACAATGCCCTACAGTGTTCATCCAGAAGAAGGCAAAAAAAACATGAGGCTTATGCCAATTGACCCATATCAGGGGAAAAAGAAAATTGTTTCTAACTCCAATCTGGGAGTTAGTATTAAACCCTGGATCATCATGTCCTTACCAGAATTTAGGACCCATAACCCATAATATTGTTCTCTTCAAGAAAGGCATCCAGGCCCTCTTTGAACTTGTATAATGAATCCGCCATCACCACTTCCTGGGGCAGAGAGTTCCATAGCCTCGCTGTTCTTACTGTGAAGAATCCCCTTCTATGTTGCTGGCAAAACTTTCTCTCCTCCAGATGTAGATGATGTCCCCTTGTCACTGTCACTGCCTAGGAGTAAAAAGATCATTAGAAAGTTCTTTGTATTGTCCCTTCATGTATTTGTAAATTGGTATTAAATCTCCCCGTAGACATATAATAAAGTGTACAAAAATAGAAAAAAGTTTTTCGCTCACCCTTATGTGTAGAAATATCGACTTGTAATGATGAGTTCGGGGTGCACGGCACGCTCTATTTCTTGAGCGTAGCAAGATCCAGTAGAAAAAGAGAAATTCGCCGGCAGCTCTCCGTGAATAAAATATAACTTTTATTGTCAACACATCTTAAAATGACAAAAACTAGATGCAACTAGTTTTTGTCATTTTAAGATGTGTTGACAATAAAAGTTATATTTTATTCACGGAGAGCTGCCGGCGAATTTCTCTTTTTCTACTGGATATAATAAAGTGGTTATGTCAGTTGCTCAGCTCCTGAGCGGCTGCCATAATTTATTACCCGACATCACAGCATGTTAATTATATTCACTGAAATGGCGGTGGTTTCCTTACAGGTGTAATTGAAGCAGAAAGGCTGTAGAGGAAACCTCTCTGGACTTTCTATGAAAAGTGCTACAGGAAAAAAAAACCAATGCGTTTCAGCTGCAGTTTTTCCTGCAACACCTTTTTGCTGCAGCCCGCTAAATGGGGCCTTAGCCTAAACAATGTGTATAGAGATTAAATTGGTCTATTACAAGTACTGTCAGAGAATATTAAATTATTGGCGATGAAATGGTTACCTGTCTATGTAACCACTGCAGCAGTAGCACAGATGCCAATCACTTACTATCTATAGAGTGAACCTGCCCTATCGATGTCTATTGAATTCTAGCGCTAATCTGCCTCTGTATAATTGCTTTATTCTCTAAGTCCTCCTATAACTATTGCTGGAATTCCTGAATTTTCTGAACTGTGCTGCCTATAGCCTAGCTAAGATGCAGTGAGATGGATCACAGATCTGTTTTCATGTCCACCATTACAGCAACTGAAGCTGATCGATAGTGTTCAAGCTTTTATACTCCCTATGACATGAGCACTATAAGGACTACCCAATGTCTATTCACTAAACAGATTTTCTCATAGAGAGTCGCCATCTCCAATACCAAGGTTAGATCATCAATATTTAGAATCTGAAATATCCTTTTTAAAAGTGGCCCTTCAAATGAAACTGCTTTATATGTGACATGTGAAATTCTTGTTCATGTGCTAATTTTTCAGAAAGTGGACGGCCAACATGTGGTAATCAAATAGTAGAAGATGGAGAGCAATGTGATGTGGGTTTGAAGGACAATGACCCATGCTGTTATGGTGCTTATGCAGGAGATGGTTTGCAGTGCACATTAAAGCCTGGGAAACAGTGCAGGTATGTTTTTCAAAGATAACAAAAGACATAGAAATAACTAATCTTAAAATGAAATTTTATACCTGCTACTATATACGGTATATAATATAGGATAATAATTAGAGATGAGCGAACAGTGAAATGTTCGAAGTTCGATTCG
Source organism: Leptodactylus fuscus (assembly GCF_031893055.1). Lineage (NCBI taxonomy): Eukaryota > Metazoa > Chordata > Amphibia > Anura > Leptodactylidae > Leptodactylus > Leptodactylus fuscus. The sequence continues at coordinate 200,823,462 of NC_134265.1, forward strand.
AGTAGCCGCTCAATACTCAACTGTTCGATGGAACTTCGAACCCCATTATAGTCTATGGGGTAAAAATACTCGTTTAGGGGGAAACCAATGTTCGACTCAGGAGGGTCACCAAGTCCACTATGACACCTCAGCAAATGATACCAACACCTCTGGAATGCAACTGGGACAGCAGGGGAAGCATGCCTGGGGGCATCTAACACGCCCAAGTCACAGTTTTACCCCAATATCACAGCCTATCAACTACACACTTTCCACACTCAAAAAAACCACTATGAAAGGGGAAAAATACCTGGAAACCTTTTTTCCTCCCCAATTCTATGGACTGAAACCCAAATTTTACTCTAATGAAACCTTAACAAGCGCCCCTTTAAATCACGTTGCCCATGACAACCACAGATGGAATAGGCAATGGGAAATCCAACAGTACCGACCCTTAACTGTCATTGTGGATGTGTGTGTGTGATGTGGTTAGACCATCCAAAATTCACTTTTCTGTCCCTGAACGTGAGCCCTTCTAAATTAAGTTAGAGGCCCATAAGCTGAGCTACCAGCAGAGATTGAGGCCCTTTAGGTGACTTCAGCCTCTTACCAGCAGAGTTTTAGGCCCTTTAACTTAGTTGAGCCTTGCACCAGCAGTGTTTTAGGCCCTTGGAGTGAATTGAGCCTCTAACCAGCAGAGTTTGGGGAAATCAGGGTGGATTCAGCCTCTAACCAGCAGAGTTTGGGGAAATCAGGGTGGATTCAGCTTCTAACCAGCAGAGTTTGGGGAAATCAGGGTGGATTCAGCCTCTAACCAGCAGAGTTTGGGGAAATCAGGGTGGATTCAGTCTCTAACCACCAGAGTTTGGTGAAATCAGAGTGGATTCAGCCTCTAACCAGCAGAGTTTGGGGAAATCAGGGTGGATTCAGCCTTTAACAGCAGAGTTTGGGGAAATCAGGGTGGATTCAGCCTCTAAATACCAGAGTTTGGTGAAATCAGAGTGGATTCAGCCTCTAACCAGCAGAGTTTGGGGAAATCAGGGTGGATTCAGCCTCTAACCAGCAGAGTTTTGTGAAATCAGAGTGGATTCAGCCTCTAACCAGCAGAGTTTGGGGAAATCAGGGTGGATTCAGCCTCTAATCAGCAGAGTTTGGTGAAATCAGGGTGGATTCAGCCTCCAACCAGCAGAGTTTGGGGAAATCAGGGTGGATTCAGCCTCTAACAGCAGAGTTTGGGGAAATCAGGGTGGATTCAGCCTCTAACCAGCAGAGTTTTGTGAAATCAGAGTGGATTCAGCTTCTAACCAGCAGAGTTTGGGGAAATCAGGGTGGATTCAGCCTCTAACCAGCAGAGTTTGGGGAAATCAGGGTGGATTCAGTCTCTAACCACCAGAGTTTGGTGAAATCAGAGTGGATTCAGCCTCTAACCAGCAGAGTTTGGGGAAATCAGGGTGGATTCAGCCTTTAACAGCAGAGTTTGGGGAAATCAGGGTGGATTCAGCCTCTAACTACCAGAGTTTGGTGAAATCAGAGTGGATTCAGCCTCTAACCAGCAGAGTTTGGGGAAATCAGGGTGGATTGAGCCTAGAAGGATCAGAATTGTGCAACGCAGATGGTGGAGGAATAAGAGGAGGAATTCTTTTCTTATTCTTTTCTTATGGTAGAGTTGGAAGGGACCTCAAGGGCCATCGGGTCCAACCCCCTGCGAGTGCAGGTTTTCCTAAATCATCCCAGCTATATGTTTATCCAGATTCCGCTTGAAGATTTCCATTGATGGAGCGCCCACCACCTCCCGTGGCAGCCTATTCCACTCTCTCACTACCCTCACTGTCAGAAAGTTTTTCCTAATGTCTAATCTGTATCTCTTTCCCTTTAGTTTCATCCCATTGCTTCTTGTACTTCCTTGTGCTAATGAGAATAGGGTAGATCCCTCTGCACTGTGACTACCTTTCAGATATTTGTAGACTGCTATTAAATCTCCCCTCAGCCTTCTCTTCTGCAAACTAAACAATCCCAGTTCTTTTAGCCGCTCCTCATAGGACATGGTTTGCAGACCTTCCACCATTTTGGTTGCTCTTCTCTGGACTTGCTCCAATATATCGATGTCTTTCTTGAATTGAGGCGCCCAGAACTGTACACAGTATTCCAGGTGTGGTCTGACCAGGGAAGAGTACAGCGGAATAATGACCTCTCTTGATCTAGATTCAATGCTTGTCTTAATACATCCCAGAATTTTATTAGCCTTTTTTGCAGCAGCACCGCACTGTTGGCTCATGTTGAATTTGTGATCTACTATTATGCCCAAGTCCTTTTCCCCTATGCTATCACTTAGTTCTATTCCTCCCATACTATATATGTTTTTTACATTTCTGTTACCCAGATGTAGAACTTTGCATTTGTCCCTGTTAAATACCATTTTGTTCGCCTCAGCCCATTGTTCCAGTGTGTCTAAGTCCTTTTGAATACACTCTCTCTCCTCTCTAGTGTTGGCTATTCCTCCTATCTTCGTATCATCTGCAAATTTTATGAGTTCCCCAATAATCAGGTGGGCACCTGAAGGTTTTTTTGTAGAGGTTGAGCGCAGACATGACAATTCATGTTGGCGTGATTGACACTGGTGGGCATGAAAATGATGGGTCTATCCAGTGGTTGTTCATTTTGATGAAAGTCAGCCGATCGGCACTCTCAGCTGACAGCCGGCTGCGCTTATCTGTGATGATACCACCGGCTGCACTGAAAACCCTTTCAGATAGCATGCTGGCGGCAGGACAGGACAGCGCCTCCACGGCGTATAGGGCAGGTTCAAGCCACAGGTCCAACTTTGACACCCAATATGTGTAGGGCGCAGAGGGATCGGAGAGGACAGGGCTGTGGTCGGACAGGTATTCCTGCAACATGCGCCTATACTATTATACCGCCTGGTGACACTAGACCCCAGTGGCGGGAGTTTGGCGATCGGGTGCCATTAACGTGTCCCAGTGCTTAGACAGACCTTGTGGGTGTAGACCGGACGGCACTTGTTCGCCTCATGGAGGAACTGTCCTCTCTGCCACCAACGACACTTGTTTGTGCACTACAAGCGGGCATGCGCAGTCGGCTCTGCCCAGGCCCGATGCCTGGCAGAGTGAATTCAGAGCCGGAAGATGCCACGGGGAAGCTGCACGTAGAAGACTTCTAAAGGTAGGAAAAGAACCAGCGTTGATTGGCCGACTGTATAGCATTCGGCCAATCAATGCTGGTTCTGCATCAAACTTTTCCATTCGAATAGCGAGTGGTACTCGATCGAGTATGAGTATTTCGAATACCGTAGTATTCGATAGAATACCTACTCGATCGAATACTACTCGCTCATTTCTAATTATAACGTCTGAAGTCTGACATTATTTGCACTATTAGCAACCCACGCACAAACTTGCAGGTTTATTGAAATCACACAACTAAGCGGGTGCGAGAATGTGAGAGTATGTAGTGGCAGAAGCTGCCACAGGGTCCGGGACATTAGGGAGCCTGGTGGGCACCTGAAGGTTTTTTTTTTTTTTTTTTAATAGAGCATTATCTGATGGAGTAACCCCATCAGGTAACGGGCCATATTTACTTACCAATCCCTGTTCCTGCTCACAGTTGCCTGCTCCTCTCCTTCTGAAAAGACCCCAGAGTGTAATAATTCTTTTCCTTCTGAAAAGACCCCAGAATAAAATAATTGTTCGTGGGTGGTCCACAATGGGGCATAATACTGTGTGAAGAGGCCATTATGGTGCATAGTAGTGTGTGCAGGTGCTATTATGTGGCATAACAGTGTGTGCAGGGGCCACTATGGGGCATAATAGTGCCCACTATGGGGCATAATAGAGTGTGCAGGGGCCACTATGGGGCATAACAATGTGTGCAGGGGCCACTATGGGGCATAATAGTGTGTTCAGGGGCCACTATGGGGCATAATATTGTGTGCAGGGGCCAGTATGGGGCATTATAGTGTGTGCAGAGGCCACTATGAGCATAATACTGTGTGCAGGGGCCACTATGGGGCATAATACTGTGTGCAGGGGCCACTATGGTAAATGTCAAATGTTCGCCTAAGGGCCCAGCCATTCCTATTTACGCCATTGAGGGTATGCATTATCTAAAATGAGACATCTTTCAAAGGCCTGCGGCCACAAGAAAAATGGGCGCTTACACAGTAAGTAAGTGGCCATTTTCTTGTGGCCTGTGGGTATGTGTAGTCGGCTCTGCCCAGGCTCGAGGCCACAAGTTTCACTGCCTACGCGGGAAGAAGACGCAAGGAAAGGATTCTCCTGATAAAGATGGAGACGGCGCTGGAGAGAGTTTTCTGGCAGCATTGGGGATGCCCCCAGTGCTGTTTGAGCGCTGGGGCCCGTCCCCAGTGCTGCAAGAGAACTCATTTGCATATCGGTAAAAAACAGTATTTCTATCAAACGGCGGTGCGGAGAAGACATCTAAAGGGAGGAGACGAATAGCCTTTCTTAAGGCTATTTCGACGTGTTAGGGAGAAAAAAATACTTTCCAAATGATAGGATCCCTTTAAAGTCAATGTTTTTTAAAAAATGCAGTTGCTAAAAATATTAGTTGCTAAAAGCAGAAACTAAACAAAAAATTATATGTACCAAACCTCCTAAAAATAGTTAACATGTGCAGAGTTCATTCATTTCACTAAGTCCTGCACCCACATGCACTTGTCTTCAGAAAATCACTAGAACTGGAAGGAATAAAAATCTGCTTTGAAGCTGGAAATGTTAAAAAAGTATCATCCTATAAAATGTAGGGAATACACACCATGGAAAACAAGTAAACCCCTAAACCCTAAGTAAGTTATTTTGAGAATTGTTTCGCAGTGTCAAAAAGCTGGACAAACACATTAATATTTATTTATGATACAATCCAACTAAATTGTTTAATGATATTAAAATAGTTTTTGATTATATGCAACAGAGTATATTAACTTTGAGTGAAAAATCAGTGGAAGACATTGGGACCAGTCCTATATGCCAATTTATTTTACTATATCTCTCTGCACAATATTAAAGGGGTTTTCTAAGCAAAAATAATGTTTTTTTTTTAAAAAAAGTTCTGTTCGTGCTATTAATGGGTTAATAAGTGCACCCATAAAACTTTAGTAGTGTTTTGAGTGATTTCTGGGTTTCTCTGGGAGCACATAGCATTTTCTTCATTTGTTTATGTGGTGTAGCTTCCTGGTGCCTTAGCTTATGCAATGCATTCTGATAGTTGTAGGCTATAAGGGAGAGTTCACACGGAGTAACGTGCTGCGTGATGTGGCACGTATACGCCGTGTGAGACTTTGCGGGCCGTATACGCTCCCATTGACTTCAATGGGAGACGGGATCGTATACGCGGCGCTATTTTGCGGCCGTGATTTTGTGCAAAATAACGCAGTGTTTACGATCCACGCTCCCATTGAAATCAATGGGAGCGTATATGGCCCGCAAAATCTCACACGGCGTATATGTGCCACATCACGCGGCACGTTACTCCGTGTGAACTCTCCCTTACACTCACTCTTCCCCATCCCTCTCTATCACCCACTCTCTGTCTCCCTAGCTATCCTACCCACTACTAGCCCTTCACAACTCACTCAGCCCACCACTCTACCCTATTATATTTTACCAGTGACTTCCTTCTGCAAGGAACGGCTCCTCCTCTTTATAGACTGCAAGCGCGCAGCACTGGAACGTAGTCATCAATACATGTAGTGTTGGCTTCAGTGCTAAGCTAGGACTCTGGCCCTATTGCACATGTGTGTGCCGACGTCATCAAGAGGAGCCGTAGAAGGAAGCCTAGACAGGAAGGAGATGGGTAAATATGATGGAGTAGATGGGGGGGGGGGTGTTGTAATGACCATCCGTTTCTGGAAAAGGGGAAATGGATCGTCACTGGATAATCAGAAAATGTCCCAGGGGCGGTCACATGAAAAGTACCGGTTGTTCCTTTCTCATATTCCTAATCATGCCATGTGCATTGAATGCCACTATAAGATCATTTCTGTTATTGTATGGTGAGTGGATTTTTAACATCAAGTTTTTTTTCATAACCATTTTAGTCCCAGCCAAGGACAGTGCTGTGATAACTCTTGTTCATATAAGCCAAATGGAGAACTTTGTCGAGAAGAAGCTGAATGTACATTTAAAAGTTTATGCACAGGTAAAACTTCTATATGTCCAACTTCCACTCCCAAAAGCAACTACACCTTGTGCAACATAGGAACACGAATATGCCTGAATGGGGTAAGTTGTCTCTTGAATGTGAAACTAAAGTTAGATTCATATCTATATTGGAATCTCTGTTAGTATTGTGTCAGGATATTATATCTTGAAAGAATCCTGATGATCCCATTATAACTAGGGGGTCTGTCAGGCCTTATGTTCATACAATATGGTAGTAATGGTACAGTATACATTCAGGCTAAGGCCACACGTTGCGGAAAAGCAGCTTTGTTTGTTGCAGATTTTGTTGCGTTTTTTTGAGCCAAAGCCACGGGTGGATTGGGCAAAAGTTAGAAATAGAATTAATGCCTATATGTCTCCCATATCCTTCTGTAGCCATCCTTGGCTTTGGATCAAAAAGCCGCAATAAAATTTTCAACAAAAAATCTGCGTTTCCACACCGTGGTGCTTTAGCCTCAAGGGGGCTAAAGTCAGCAGTGGAGTACCACAAGGACTTGTTGGAGACACAGAACTATTAAATCTGTCAATATAAAGAACTGACTTGTTATTTATTGATTCAAAGAATTGTACAAAGGACCAGGTGTAGAAGAAAGTGGTTCTGACATCAGAACAGGGAAGGGTTCTTTAAATATAGAGTAGTCAAACTCTGGAGCGCTGTATCCTAAAATAGGCTGATACTAATAGAGTAACAGAATTATTGGCAAGTGGTGTGCAGTCAAAGCACATGGACCTCATAGACTATAATGGGGTCTGTGCCCTTTCCGCACGGTTTCCGTACAGAACACATGGACAGAAAAGTAGTTCATGATCTACTTTCCTGTCCACATGACTCGTGCGGAGACCGTGCGGAAAGCACACGGACCCCATTATAGTCTATGGGGTCCGTGTGCTTTCACTGCTCACTGCTTGCCAATTTGTTCAGTAGTCTGTTTGGGGGGGTCCCCATGCAGGTTCCCCCAAATGGATTACCGACGCAGATATGAACGAAGCCTCAGAATGAAAAAGGAGGAAGAAAAAAATATGATTGGTCAAAAACTGATTACATACTGATTACATATTGACACAGTTTTCATCCAGACAGTTTGAAATCAGTTTTTGAAGATGTTAAATACTCATTTCAAACAGATTTGCTGAACACAGATTTGAACCAGGTTCGCAAGGGGCCCCCCCGAATGGAATACCAAACGCAAGTGCAAACGCTGCTGCAATAAAAGCACATGGACCCCATAGACTATAATGGGGTCTGTGTGCTTACTGCCAGATCTCCGCAGGGATCTTGCGGACAGGAAAGAAGTTCACCATTTACTTTCCTGTCCGCATGATTCATTCAGGCAGCGTGCGGTCAGCACACGGACCCCATTATAATTTATGCATTAGCACAGCGCTTGCAATTGCGTTTGTATTCCGTTCGGAGGGTCTCCATGCGGACTCTCCCCAGACAGAATACAAAAGCAAATGTGAACAGGGCATTAAGAGATATGCATAAATGTCTAGAAGGTTCAGGTTCCACTTCTAAGATCCTCAAAGAATGGGAACCTCAAATGTTTATTTCAAAAGAATGAAACTCTTGCCTGGTTATATATCATGTTCTATTTTCCATCTCTGGCCACCAATGAACACCAGCTCCTACGCATCTACTGTACATCTCAGTTTATATGACCCTGTTAATGAAACATAGGAGGGGGTTGGGGTATTCTGAGAATCTGAAGTCAAGATTTTCACATGGAGTTTTATTTTATCTTATATATGTATCCTAGGTTTATCATAAAACATTTATTTTTCTCTTTTCAGATGTGTCGCCAATCAATTTGTACAAAATATGGTTTAGAGCAATGTGATTGTGATGCCCAGTCTCTGTATACAAAGTGCCAGCTGTGCTGCCAAAGACCAGGTAGGAAAACACAGATTATAAGAAAAACCTCCACTCATTGTAACACAAACTGATATATTGGAGCATATTTATTATACCTTGTATGCCAGTCCAAATTTTCTGCGCAAATTGGGGGGTTTTTTGCAAAAAATTTCAACTTTTTCTTTTTTGTGCTGCATTCACCACTTTCCCTAAAACGGGGCAATGCCTAAAGCATACAGGAGACAGGGTCAAATTTATAATCATTTGAATCAGAAATTTGGTGTAAATGATGCTGAAAACTACATCAGCTATGAGATGGCATAGATCTCCTTACATGCACACGGCCCGGCAGACAATGTAATAATAGTGATAAAGTAAATCTTCATTTTGTCCTGAAAAAAACAAAAAAAAACCCTTACACAACTCCATACATGGAAGTATAGAAAAGTTACAGGTGCCACAATTTGGCAATGCCAAAAAAGTTTTGTTGAACACTAGAATAACAACAACACTCTTTGACTGTTTCCCAATACATTGCACAGAGTATTAAGTAGTACCATTAAGATGTACAATTTGTCCTTCAAAAGATTAGTCCTCATACAGCTCTGTAAATGGAAAAAATTATGGCGTTTGGAAGGTGGGGAGTAAAAATCAAAGATGCAAAAACAAAAAAAATCTTGGTGAAATTGCAAAACACATGCAATTTGATGCAAAGACGTCCATTGCCTCTTTATATGTATTCTATTATATTACTCATTGCCGCTTTCATTGATAAAAATGAAATAAAGCTACAGTATTTTGTACAGATTAAATATATAAATTATATTTATACTGGGGAAGATTTATGAAGTTACCAATGGAAGTCTTCATAACCTCATCATTAGTGGAGGGGGTGCCTCATATATGACAAGTCGCATGCCTCCTGTTAAGTAAGGCACATTATTACTATTATCACATTATAATTGGATGGTTAAACAGCATAAAAACTGCAATTCTGCCATTTTGATTTGTTCTTCCTTTATGGCGTTCACTGAATGGGATAAATAGTCTTATAATAATAGTAGTATTTTACCAGTATGAGCATTTTTGGTGTAGGGATACCTAATAGGTGGAATTTCTTAAGGCCTCAGTCACATCTGCGTTGGTATTCTGTTTCATGGGGACCCCCTAAATAGAATACCAAATGCATTGGCAAGCGGTGAATGCAGTGAAAGAACACGGACCCCATGCTACAGTAAATTTTATTGTTATTTTTATACTGCTCAATATCTGTGATGTAATATTTTGACAGGTGATGTGTCTTCCTGTAGAAGTACAAAGTCTTCAGAGCTGAGATATCTGTTTAATATGACTGCAATATTTCTTCCGGCGGGTTCACCGTGTGAGAAAAGGCAGGGTTATTGTGATAAATTTCACGTCTGCCGACTTGTTGATGCAGATGGGCCCATTGCCAGACTGAGAAAATCATTCTTAAATATCATTGAGTTTGACCCTGCAGCCTGGATGAAGGTAATGACATCACTATGTGATATATGATAGATGATGAAATATATACTTTCTGGAGTAATTTGTTCATTTGTTACCAGAGGTCCTTCTAGTTTGATATTGGCATTCTATTCTTCCTACATAAGGCTATGTCATTACAACTACTGTATCATTCTGAGAAATAGAAAAGTTATACAATTTTACTTTAAGGGTTTATGCATTTCTTGTGGGATATATTCTTCAAGGTTTTTCCTGCCTGGTGGCCACTAGCTGTGGCTTATAGATGGGGATGAAAGGAGAGGTGACTGTGAAAATGTGCAACTATCTCATACTTGACAACTTTTGGCGAAGGATTTCTGGAAGCCCCGATGCACAAACCAGGCCATGAAAATTTGTGTGTGACTATGTAGCATCCCCTTTTGAGCTCAGCATGTCCCCTTTTGTTGCAGGTCATGCCTCTATTGGTAACAGGACAAAACATACAGAATGCCCGCCCATATCACATATAATATGACTAAAAGTCGGGGAGATGCCTGGCCTGGGAAATTTGCCCACTCTTCAGGAGCTCACCCCTTTTTGTCCATGTATCTGTGCCATGTATACAGGGCCGACGTCAATACCTGGTTTACCTGTGCAAGTCCTGGGGCCCCAAGCTCCTGAGGTAGCCCACTCAGCAGTGGTACATGGTACGGGACCCGCAGCTAGCTGGAACTGGCTAGGGCCCCAGACCACCATGATAGTGGTAGGGGAAAGCCTGGTTCCCCCGACCGCTATATGTACTGCTAATGGAGAGGGGCCTGGTGATCGCTGGGCCTCTTTCCAATAGATGCCAGCCCAGGGAGGGAATTAAAAATAAAAAAATACTTATACTCATCTGTCTATGGGCTCAGCATCCACTCCGGAGCTCTTCAGGCTGGTGACTGAGGTCCTGCTCCACAGGACTCACAGCTGGGTTCTGTTATTGGACCCCTGCAGTCACGTGGGGTGCACGAATGTAATGATGTCATCACACCCCGCGTGACCGCTGATGCCCAGCAGTGACGTCTTGGGAACAGGACCTCAGTTGGAAGGCTGAAGAGGAGCGAGAAAGGAGCGAGGATGCCCTGGAGAGGTGAGATAAGGTGAGTATAAGTGTTTGTTATTTTTAAACACTTACCCTGAGCCTCTACTTATTATACAATACAAACAGAGAGGACTGGAAAGTCCAAGTAATTAAGACATTCACCGTTATAATATTTCTAAAAATGTAGTTTTATTGATACAAAAACATGTAAAACAATGCACATTATATATAAGTATAACACACTAAGACTAACAATACTGTAGAAACAAGGCCACCCACAGGGCAGAGACCTGTGTCACAAATCACCATACAAATGGATCAGACAGAGAAAAGCAGCATCGACGCCCTAAAGGTATCTTAACCACTTCAGTACCGGGCCAATTTGTGGTCCAGGACCAGACACATTTTAGGTTTATTATGTATGTGCGGTTTTGAGGTCTGTAAAATTTTTCTCGTATGTCTTAGTCAACTAATTTTTGCGTCTTTTTTCGGGGACACATAGGGCTTTATTTTTATGTTATTTTTATTTTCAAATGTGTTAATTTTTTTTTATATCCAGGAAAATATAAACAAAATAGGAGGGAAATTGTGTCTGGTTTTCAATTTATATATTTTTTTTTATTTAATAACACAAAGTGTCACTGAAAAACTTTATAATATAGTTTTTCGTCTCCGTCATGGTAATTTTTATTTTGTATGGTGTCGTCGGGGGTGGGGCTATAACCTTTAATAACGGCGTTTTATTAGCGTATTATTTATTTATTTTTTATTATTATTTTATTTACATTTTTTTAAAACTTTTTTATTATATTTTTATTTTATTTTTTTCCCAGATTGTGTCCCCATAAGGTGATAAGAGACCTTTGGGGACATCTGATCACTTTTTTTTTTGTACTGGAGGCTGATTTCTCCTATAACTGAGGCTGCTACATTTAATCTCAGTTACAGGAGAAATACAGACTCTTGCACACTGCTATACACAGTATGCAGAGCTGATCTGAGTCCTGTAGGACCCAGAAGCTCTGGCAGGACACTGCTCCCGGCAGATCATGTGTCTGCCGGGTCAGAGGGCAGCTGATTTATGGCTGCGTCCATAGCTGTGTATACAGCGCTCATTGAGCGCTGTATACACAGCGATCGAGATAGCAGAGCAGGTAATAAATCTGCCCTGCTATCTCTCTGGGAGCTGAAGTTACAGCCGGCTCCTAGTGAAAGCAGCTGAACGATCTTGTGCAGCTGCTGTGTTCTGACTTGGACGTACAGGTACGTCCTGGCAGAACTAGACAACCACTATCCGGACGTATATAGTCTATGGGCGGTCCGGAAGTGGTTAATCACATATGTATGTAAATCTCCAAGTCCCTATGTAGCAGGGTAAAGAAAAAAATAGGTAGAGAAAAAACTGTGTCTCTAATGAAACAAGAAAAGAGTAAAACTCATACACACAAGAACATGTCCGAAATCAGGTAAAGGAAAAATGCTGCACAGTCATTCAAGTGTTAAATACAAGGAACATTCATCACTTCAAGTCTGTCCACACTATGTCTCTAGGTCTAACAAAAAGCGTTTCTTACCCATAATATTGGTAATATGTGATTAAGATACCTTTAGGGCATCGATGCTGCTTTTCTCTGTCTGATCCATTTGTATGGTGATTTGTGACACAGGTCTCTGCCCTGTGGGTGGCCTTGTTTCTACAGTATTGTTAGTCTTAGTGTGTTATACTTATATATAATGTGCATTGTTTTACATGTTTTTGTATCAATAAAACTAAATTTTTAGAAATATTATAACGGTGAATGTCTTAATTACTTGGACTTTCCAGTCCTCTCTGTTTGTATTGTGTGCTATTCGATTAAGACATATCCTTGATTGGGCTGATATTTTTTAGGTCATTTATGTATATTGGATGTTTTTTGACCTTTATGTGCTATGCTTTTGTTATCTCTACTTACTATAGTCTGGGGTCTGTTGTGACCCCAGAGTATAATAATAGCACCAACTCTAGAGGAGGGGGGGGAGCTCTTGGGAGCATCTGTGTGGGGACCATCGTGAAGCATATAATTCTGTGTAGGGGCCACTGTGCATAATATAATTCTGTGTGGGGGCCACTGCGGATCATATAATACTGTGTGTGGGCCATTCTGGAGCATATAATACTGTGTGGGGGCCACTGTTGAGCACATAATACTGTGTGGTGGCCACTGTTGAGCATGTAATACTGTGTTAGGGCCACGGAGGAGTGTGTGATACTGTGTGGGGGCCACTCTGGAGCATATAATACTTTGTGGGAGACACTTCTGAGTATGTAATACTGTGTGTGGGCCATGGCGGAACATGTAATGCTGTGTGGGGGCCCACTGTGGAGCATAAAATACTGTGTAGGGGCCACTGCAGAGCACATAATGCTGTATGGGGGACCAATGCAGTACTTTATTAACAGTATCAGGCCCTGTTCACACGGTGGAATCTGGCACTGATTTTGCAGTGGATTTCACACATAAAACAGCAAATTCTTTCCTCATCCTGCCTCCTTTTGAAACTAATTGGAGCAGAAATCTGGAAAAAAAGCGTCCTGGATCTTACCGCAAATTCTGCAGCTGCTTCACCCTTGAGACTTCCCACTGGTTAGACTCATTCATTTGGGCCTAATCACTGGTGGAAACCACAACAGAATGCTGACGTTTTGCACTACAAGCCAGGGGCAGAAAATAACGAAGAATCCAAGGCAGATGTCCACCTTAAATTCCTTTTTACTTTCCGATGTCCGAACGTATTGTATTTAAGTGTATGGAATGGACTGCATTACACCTCACTCCAGTAGGTCTCCCTCAGCAATAAAAACCAAAACAAAACAAAACCCAATTTCGATATTTTTTTTTTTTTTTTTTCTGCAGTGTGCATGAATTACTCCAGAAGGGAGCCACTAGGGCTCTGTCTCCCAAGTGCCAAAACTGACCTGGAGACAGCCCTGCACGTAAAATTGCTGGAATAAAGAGGTAGACCACAGTTGTCAATGAGGTCACTTGTAAAATCTATTAATTCCTCAGTGTGCAGCATAATTAAGTAATATAATGAAACCATTTTAGTTTTAATTGAAGCCAATTATAATGGTTGCTTTTTGCCATCAAAATAATAGTCAAAGAATTACTGGGCTGAACCAGTTAGTGACCAGCATTACAAGATGCTATTGACATTACTACAGCATATGGCACTAATGTATGAGGGTGCCTTTACATGCAGAAAATCAGATCCATCCTTCATGGCTATATCAGAACATTTGTTTTTTATTGTTACTAAATCAATATATGTCCAATATATTTTGTGCACAAGGTTTCTCCATTTTTGAATATACAAGAGGGTCACAAAGGCAATAAATATATATCACATTCGTTTATAAAGTGTATATATTCTTCTTTTCTGTATTACATAGACACGATGGTGGGCTGTTCTTCTGATTATATTAACATTGGGAGCTTTGATGGCTGGAACAATATTTATATTTGGCCGAACTCTGGACTCTAAGAAAGGTAACGTGAAATATAAGCCAAATAAATAAGACAAAACGTTGTGTAGGTTGAGCCATGAAATAAGTATGTTATACACAGTGTGAATTGTAGTGTATATGTTTTACATTATACAGGACAATTAATCCACAAAGCGCTCTGCACACGTCTGGTTATTACATTGTATTGATATGTCATAAGAGATGAGGTTATCTAGAAGTAAACTTACCATTTAATTTTTTTGTAGGCTAAATAATTAATTCAGCTGATTTTAACTTTAAAAGGGTTGTCCATGTTTGCCTGGACAACCCCATTAATAATCTGGAGCCTATAAATAACTCTGGTGCATCTCACTCCAACACTTGAAAATGCCAGTCTTGATAAATTTCTTTCAAAGTATTTGCATAACTTTTATTTTACAATGCACAAGTCACATTTAACACAGAACCAGCAGCCTATTATTATTATTATTATTATTATTATTATTATTATTATTATTATTATTATTATTATTATTTTTTATGGATATTACTGCTATTTTTCAGCTTTTCCAAAATAATATCTGTGTCTTGTTTTCTAGTACCAAAACCAAGTAAGCAAACTGACAGAGTTAATCCTAGAAGATCCAATAGTCGTCATCAAAGAATTATACATAACCAAAAAGAAGTATATATGGCATCTATCTACATGCAGTCCGAGACAAGACTCTAGTATATACTGTACTAAGGTATATTGTGGTTATGTGACTTTCAGGAAAAGTAATAAAAGCAATTAAGCCAAAGTATATAAATAATAAATAATTTCCTATGTGACATTTACATTTGCTCAACTTCTGTCATATCATAATCAAAGAGCATGTAAAATAAATTATAAAAGCAGTGTATTCTTCTCAATGGCAGCGGTCATGGTTTTCCCCCTCTAATGCTAGTGTACATGAAAAGTTTATTAAAAAAAATATATATATTAGCCAAAAGGTTTGCAACAGCAGCAGCTGCTATGGTATGTATCTATACACACTAATATGCAAACACATATGCCCAAACAATAAATAAAATAGACAAAAATTCATTAAGTGGGACAAGCTAATTAAGTGTAAATGTATCAATCAATGTTATAAAAATGAGTTGATATGAAGATCTAATAAAAAGATCTTGTACAATACCCATATAAAGCCTCAAAATAACCTAGACATGTGGTGACCAGCAGCAAAAGAAAGGTACCCTATGCATATTGCTGGGAATAAGGAAACCATAAACTTCTTTAAAGGGATCCTATTATTAAAACACAATTTTTTCTGGTTACACAGTAAGTAAGCGGCCATTTTCTTGTGGCCTGTGGGCATGTGCTTTGCCCGAATCCTACAAGTTTGACCACCTGCGCCAGAAGAAGACGTGTGAGGAGGACGTTCTTGAAGAAGATGGTGGCGGCGCTGGAGAGTAATCTTGCAGCATTGGGGACACATCCAGTGCTGTTTGATCGCTCGAGCCCACCCCCAGTGCTGCGAGAGAACTCATTTCTACAGAACGTCGATGCGAAGAAGACATCTAAAGGTAGGAGAGGAATAGCCTATCGCAAGGCTATTCCTACATGTCAACCAGAAAAAATTGTGTTTTAATGATAGGATCCCTTTAATTCTTCTCTGAAGAATAGTAAGAATGCAGTTATATGCAATAAAATATCCCAGGAAAAAATAAATGCTGAATATTATATTACCTACAAAGTGGATGGGACTCTGGCTAATCCCTTCCACATATTAAAGAAAAAAATCTGCACCAGAAATGCTGCAATTTCAAAAACTGTTGCATTTTTGTAAATCTCAATATGTTAATTATACCTACGGAAATTATGGTGTTTTCCATATAAGTATAATAGAGACAAAAAGTCGACAGAGGAAAACCAAACCGTGGCATTTACACAACCTTAAAGAAATTGAGGCTAAGGCTCCGTGTTGTAGCAACTTTTTTTTTTAGCAGATTTTTCAGCCAAGGCCAGGAGTGGATTGAGCAGAAGGGACAAGTATACAGTAAGTGTTCCCTTTGTATTTGCCATTACTTTTTTGGCCACTTTTGGGTTTGGCAAAGCAAAATCTGCAACAAAAAGGCAGATTTGCTATAAGGTGGGGTTTTAGCCTTAAAAAAAAACACATGAAATGTTTCTACTTATTTTTTCTTTTATTAAAACTATTTTAAGAATAATTTTAGTTTCCATATTTCTTAGTCTGTAAATGATGGGATTAAACAAAGGTGTCAATACAGTATATAGCATTGATTGAGCTTTACTCATTTTGATTGTCTCTTGTATAGTCGGAAACTTGTATATTGTCATCAGCAATACATAATACAATACATACAATGAGCTGCACAAAAGCTTTATTTTTGCCCTTGTTTGAAGATAAAAGGGAAAAAGATGGTTAGTAGTGAAGCAACAACTTGTTCTACTGGTAACAGTGCTAGGTGTCAGAGCTTACAAGATCCAGTATAGGAGACAAATCACAAAAGTGATTGATAGTGAGGAGACCACATAAATGTAATTGACTAAGCAGAGAAACTGATAATATTGGAGAGACAAATCCAAGAAGTCAAGAATAGAAAACTAAGTGTAGTTGAAACCTGCTATTCAACTTCCTCAATGGATTACAGATCGCCAACTATCCAGATTGCCAGTTCTAGAAGCTCCATACATGAACGATTGTGTAAAGCTTCCTGCTATTGGAATCATGATCCCACCTCTCAGTACATTTAAAGGGATTCTATTTAAAAAAAACTCTTTTAAACTAAAATTACGTACGAATAACCTTTAAAAAGCATATCCACCTCTTACCTTTATTTTGCAGGTCAGTTTTTGAGTAAAGTCTTCTTTTCTTCATTATGCTATTTGTGCTAAGAAAGCACAGGGAGAGTTTCCCTTGTGCTCTTAGCACAGTCTTGTCATCGATTCCTGTGCCACCTTTGTGTTCTGCTCCTGACACATCTCCTTCTCTTGACTCCTCTTCTTGCACGAGAACATCGCAAAATGGCCAACTGAACAGCCAACTGCACATGTTCCGTCGGCCACTTTGTAGTGGTCTCAAGTAAGAGGAGTCAAGAGGAGGAGACGCATCAGGATTTTTTGAAAAAAAAAATTCTCTCATCCTCAATTTTCAACTCCTTTATTTGTCTTTTGCACAAATTATTTTTTTCTAATAGTTTTTTTTAATGCTTTGTCACTACTTTCTTCTTTTAGTACTTTAAATGCTTGCTTTTTATCCCTCATTGCACTCCTTACTTTTTCAGTTAGAAAAAATATATTATAAAGCAGCATTGCTTAAATACCAGCAATGGGTGCAGATCAGAAGGAAAAGGTCATTTTCCAGAGTAAATTAAATAGACAAAATGGGCAGCACTCCAAATAATAAAAATTCAAGTTGGTGTCTTTATTACAAGATATGTGACGTTTTGGTCCCTCACACTGGAACCTTTCTCAAAACTTGACAATGATACAAGCAACATTATATAGTGTGTGCAACACCCAATGTAGTTATCCCAATCAAGTATAATTATTGCAAACATCCAAATATTATAAAGTGCAAAAAGCATCAGTACATATACAGTGGGGCAAAAAAGTATTTAGTCAGTCACCAATAGTGCAAGTTCCACCACTTAAAAAGATGAGAGGCGTCTGTAATTTACATCATAGGTAGACCTCAACTATGAGAGACAAAATGAGAAAACAAATCCAGAAAATCACATTGTCTGATTTTGTAAGAATTTATTTGCAAATTATGGTGGAAAATAAGTATTTGGTCACCTACAAACAATCAAGATTTCTGGCTCTCACAGACCTGTAACTTCTTCTTTAAGAGTCTCCTCTTTCCTCCACTCATTACCTGTAGTAATGGCACCTGTTTAAACTTGTTATCAGTATAAAAAGACACCTGTACACACCCTCAAACAGTCAGACTCCAAACTCCACTATGGTGAAGACCAAAGAGCTGTCAAAGGACACCAGAAACAAAATTGTAGCCCTGCACCAGGATGGGAAGACTGAATCTGCAATAGGCAACCAGCTTGGATTGAAGAAATCAACTGTGGGAGCAATAATTAGAAAATGGAAGACATACAAGACCACTGATAATCTCCCTCGATCTGGGGCTCCACGCAAAATCTCACCCCGTGGGGTCAAAATGATCACAAGAACGGTGAGCAAAAATCCCAGAACAACGCGGGGGGACCTAGTGAATGAACTGCAGAGAGCTGGGACCAATGTAACAAAGCCTACCATCAGTAACACACTACGCCGCCAGGGACTCAGATCCTGCAGTGCCAGTCGTGTCCTACTGCTTAAGCCAGTACATGTCTGGGCCCGTCTTAAGTTTGCTAGAGAGCATTTGGATGATCCAGAAGAGTATTGGGAGAATGTCCTATGGTCTGATGAAACCAAACTGGAACTGTTTGGTAGAAACACAACTTTTCGTGTTTGGAGGAAAAAGAATACTGAGTTGTATCCATCAAACACCATACCTACTGTAAAGCATGGGGGTGGAAACATCATGCTTTGGGGCTGTTTCTCTGCAAAGGGGCCAGGACGACTGATCCGGGTACATGAAAGAATGAATGGGGCCATGTATCGTGAGATTTTGAGTGCAAACCTCCTTCCATCTTCAATGCAAGGGCATTGAAGATGAAACGTGGCTGGGCCTTTCAACATGACAGTGATCCAAAGCACACCACCAGGGCAACGAAGGAGTGGCTTTGTAAGAAGCATTTCAAGGTCCTGGAGTGGCCTAGCCAGTCTCCAGATCTCAACCCTATCGAAAAACTTTGGAGGGAGCTGAAAGTCCGTGTTGCCAAGCGACAGCCCCAAAACATCACTGCTCTAGAGGAGATCTGCATGGAGGAATGGGCCAACATACCAACAACAGTGTGTGCCAACCTTGTGAAGACTTACAGAAAACGTTTGACCTCTGTCATTGCCAACAAAGGAGATAGAACAAAGTATTGAGATGAAATTTTGTTACTGACCAGATACTTATTTTCCACCATAATTTGCAAATAAATTCTTACAAAATCAGACAATGTGATTTTCTGGATTTGTTTTCTCATTTTGTCTCTTATAGTTGAGGTCTACCTATGATGTAAATTACAGACGCCTCATCTTTTTAAGTGGTGGAACTTGCACTATTAGTGACTGACTAAATACTTTTTTGCCCCACTGTATATGTCATACTAGCAGGAGGACCCAGCTTCGCACAAATATATTTTTATAATTTTTTGTTTGTGTAGTGGCCCTATAAGAATTGCTCAGTTTTGCGCTTGTGTATTTTGTATGTTGTTTGTGTGTGTGTCTCTGCCCGCGACTTCGTCTGCGTGTTGTTGGCAAAGATGATACGCCTATATTCAGCAAATTGCTGCCGTTGATGGTTTGCCTGCTCCGGCGTTTTGGCAGCTCTTAGGCCCCGTTCCCACGGAGTAATGCGCCGCTCATTCTGACGCATAAACACGTGTCAGAGTGAGCGCTTCAAAACAGAATCCCATTGACTTCAAAGGGTTCCATTTAACGTGCGTAACACCTTAAGCCTTACATTGATTTCAATGTGTAGCGTACATTAAACGGAATCCATTGAAGTCAATGGGCCCCATTCCATGGGAACGGGGCTTAAGCTGTCCAGCTGCTGAACTTGTTCCTCACGCTGTGCCTGTGATTGTTCAGGCATCTCAGCAGCCCGCTGGGACTCCATGTAATGAGTGTGTTGTTGGCGTCGATGATCCACCTACTCCGACGTTTCAGCAGCTGTTAAGCTGGCCTGTCACTAAATTCATTCCTCGCGCTGTGCCTGTAATTGTTCCAGCATCTCAGCAGCTCGCTGGGACACCATATAAAGAGCATTTTGTTGGTGTCGATGATTCCTGTCAGCTCCGCTTGAGGAGAACTCTGTCTGACTTGTGGCTACGTTCATAGCTATCGTTGTTTTAGAATTTTGCAACAAATTAGATTTTCTTTTTCCGGCATGTTTAAAAGTAGCAAACTGCCAATTTTGATTAAAGGTGTTTTCCCATCTAGTGTGTCAGCATATTGCCTGGAGCAGATCAGATAATATGCAAATGCATTGTACACAATCCACTGAGGGTTAGATTTTCTAAGAAGACAGATCAGTTTTTTTTTTTTTTTTTGTCAGACAGAAGTCTGATCATGGTCGTTCATAGTAATTTTATGTTTTTCAGCTGAAATTATCAAATTCAGCCAATTTGGCTGACATTTCGATCCATTTATCCATTCTGATCCATTTCTCTTTGTGCTCCCAACACAGAGAGATAACAGACCTGGGACCTGAGATAAGCTATATAAAAAATTTTTAATGAGAAAAATAAAAATACAAAAGAAAATAAAGAAATAAAAAATATATAAAAAGAATTCAGTTTATGGATCCTGTCCATTGCTCGTCATTTCAATAAACGCTCTCTATCACACCCCTTCTTAAGGGGAAATATGTTGATTTAACCTTGTTTTCAGGTCAAGTGTTCTCTCCCCAATATAGATTAAAGTACATGGACAAGTTAATAGATAATGATCTGAGCCCTTTAATTTCCTACAGACAGCTTGCAAGCCTCTTCCATGGTTAATGGAGGTGTATAAAGATTACTTAAGGCAGGGGTGCTCTCACTTTTTCAGCATGTGAGCTAGTTTATAAACTGACCAAGGGATAAGATCTACTACCCAACTTCTTGTGGGCGGGGCCTGTGGGCAGGGGCGGGGCCAAGGGTGGGCCCCGGGGCAGTGCCTGTGGGCGGGGCGGAGCGTGAGAGCAGGAGACAGCTCTCTGGTGTCTGCTTTTTCACAGCGCAGGCTAAGAATCATCTCTGGACACTGTCAGGCCGGGGCCTTGCACTCGTTCACAGTCAGGGCTGCGGAGGCCCCGCCTGCAAGTGTCCAGAGATGACACTCAGCCTGCGCTGTGAACAAGCAGCACCCCGGCTCCCTTCATCCCTAAGAGCGGGGAGCGCGTCATCCCCTTGAGCTGCTGCTGCCCGGCCTGCAAGTGTCCGGAGTGCTTGTTCACAGCGCAGGCTGAGAGTCATATCCGGACACTTGCGGGCGAGGCCGCCGCAGCCCTGACTGCGAACGAGTGCATGGCCCCGGCCTACCAGTGTCCAGAGATGATTCTCAACCTGCACTGTGAACAAGCAGACACCGGGGATCCCTGGCTGCATCCCGCGATTGACCCATACGTCCTTCGAGATCGACCGGTAGATCGTGATCGACGTATTGGGCACCCCTGACTTAAGGACTCAAAGCAATGTGCCTGGATTTTATGAGAAGAAATTCCAGCAACCCAACTGGGTATATTTCTTTTTCAAATCATTTATTCTCTTTTTCTTTTATTGTACTGTACCATGTTTTTGTATTTGCTTGTATTCCACTAATATATATCCCTATGTATGATGGTGGCTAGTATCGACCCACTTGGGGTTAATAAATATATAAAATTTCTAAAGTTCATTTCGTATTATCCTATGAGACCTGGACTCTCTCGGTGCGAGTTGATTCGGTAAAGGTAAAAAGGGTGACCGCAGGTGTGCTGGCAAGGCAAGGCGGGTGCGGGGTCCTTCACACCCTCAGTTTAATGTCCTCCTCCAGTTGCCCCTAGTTTAATGTTTTAGTCCAGCTATCCCATCCCCTGGGCTTAATATCCCACTCCATCTGCCCCCAGTTTAATGTGTTCTTCATCTGCCCCCAGTCGCCTCCATCTGTCTCACTACTGACCTGACTAGAATGGAGTTGCTGCAGGTAGGTTCATGGTCTCAGTGCTTTCTATGAAAGTCAGCATAGAGCCTATGTCTAACAATAAGCCCCGCAGTGCACATAGGCAGCAGCCCAGCAAGGTCCAGATCATAACAGTTGTGGGGGAGATAGGCTCAGCGGTAGCAGCAGCGGACCCAGACAGTCAGAGACAGACACCAAAATCAGTTTGAACAGGGTTTTAGCCCTGTGTGTTTATTTTGCAAAAAGGTTTAAAGGTGTTGGCAAACAAAATAAACAGGCCTTTACTTCAGGCAAAAACAAACACAAATACCTGCCCGGCTAGGCGACTAACTACACAGAAGCAATCTGTCTATACGTGTGGCTTGCTTCAACCACACGGACAAAACAAAGCAACAAAAATACAAGCTGTGCAGCACCCACTGGTCTCACCAGTTTTCAGTTAGGATGGACAGGACCTGGCTCCACCACTCTCCCCCAGGAACTGCCCAGGACAGAAGTCTGGAGAGGTTTTATAGGCCTGTGATTAGGCCTAACTGTTCCCACCTGTACATGAAAGCTCCTTCCTGCAGTAGGATGAGAAGGGGTTAATACTGACATATGCCTTACTACAGCTATTGAAGCCCTCACTCACCAGACATATGAGAGGACTCTAGGGGAGATATAGCGTCCTTCCAGGACTTTTCCTGTCACTTTCTTACACAGTATACAGGTGGCAGTTCCCCATGGACCAGTCTTCCTCCAGCACACAGGTGGCAGCGAAGGAACCCCCCCCCCCCCCATTTACACAAAGGTAGTACCCCAGGGACCTGCACACCACATGTAAGCACCCCTCAGATCCTCCGATAAATGTACATAGGTGAAAGTATCCAAGGGACCACCACCAGCACCTCCTCACACACAGGTAGCACCCCAGGGACCCACAAACATGCACACAAGTGGTAGCACCCTGGGACCACCTCCAGAACCCCCATTTACACAAGCAATACCCCTGGCCCCCCCACAAAATCTGTTACATTCTAGCAGTACCCCAATGACCCCTTCCCTCCCTTTTAAATGCCCGATGCACCAAGGAAAAGTGCCCCCATAATTAGATGCCAATGGCACCTCAGGAACCTGAGTCTTCACCCCATTTAGTTGCCAGAAGTGCACCAGGTACCCTTGCCCCCAATTCATGCCAGTAGCATCCCCCTTAGATGCTAGAAGCACACCTTCCCACCACCTGATACCAGCAGAACTGCAAGGGCCCCTTTAGTTGCCTGAAGCACCATGAAGTTGCATGCCCCATATTAAGATGCCAATGGGACCCTGCCTCCTTTAGATGCCATCAGCACAACAAAGACCCCTGCCCCCCTCCCCCTTAGTTGCCAGTAGCACTCCAAGGACCACTGTCTCCACTCTTTAAATGCCAGCAGCTCCTCAAGGACCCCTGCCCACTATCCATGCCGGCAGCACCCCTCTTAGATGCCATTAGCACCCCAAGAACGCTTGCCCCAATTTACATGCCAGAGGCACCTAAAGGACCGCTGGCCCCCTTTTAGATGCCAGAATGACCCCTCTCCTTAGATGACAGTAGCACCTCAAGGAACTCTATACCTCCCCCTTTATGCCAGCAACACCTCAAGGACCCCCGTCCTTCTTTAGATGCCAACAGCACCCCTAGGGCCCCTGCCTTCTTTCAGATTCCAGCAGCAGACCCAAGGATCTCTGCCCCCCAGATGCCAGATGCACCCCAAGAACCTCTGCCCTTCCCTTAGATGCCACAGCACCACAAGGACCTCTTCCCCCCCTTAGATACCAGAAGTACCCCAAAGACTCCTGCCCCCCGCTTAGATGCCAGAAGCACCCTAAAGACCCCTGCACTCCTTAGATATCAGCAGTACCCCAAAGACCCCTTCCCCGCTCAAAATGCCAGAAGCACCCCAAGAATCCCTGCCCTCTTTTAGATGCCAGCAGAACCCAAAGAACCCTGTATCCCTCGATGCCAAAGTCACCTCAGGGACTCCTATCCCACCCTAAACATGAATCCAATCCCACAGGCCCTCCAGGATACAGTTCCATGTAAAACATCATGCTTTCTTCAACTCCTCAACATGCAGTCCCATATAAATACATCACTCCGACACCTCAGCCTCCTCCAACATGCAGTCCTATGTAAAACAATCCTATCACTCCCCTTTCATCATCCAGCCCCACAAAACACCTCACTGCTTTCTGTTTTGCATCTACACATGCTCCACTCATGCTTCTTCTATAGAATACAGATCTGTGATACAAGAGACCCTGCCCTCCTTGGAGAGGCCCCGCCCCTTCCTGTGACATCATACCTACCTGGAGCAGCTCCATTCTAGTTACAATATTTCCTCTATAGAACACAGAGCTGTGATACAAGAGACCCCTACCTCCTCAGAGAGGCTCTGCCCCTTCATGTGACAGCATACTTACCAGGAGCAGTTTCATTCTAGTCATGACCAAGCATGCAGGGACAATGGTGAGGCAGGGGCTGTCCGCTCCTGCTTCCCCACTGTATTCAACTCTGGACGCAGATGAGTTGAATCTGGGACATACCTCCCGCAAAACAGGACTGCAGGACACAACCCTGAATCCAGGATTGTCCCGCAGAATCTGCAACAGTTGGGAGGTATGGACACAGCCGTCTCCCCATTTCAGCAGCTGCATGATTTTTTGCAGCTGCTGAATAATACTGCAAGGACGTATGGGTACGTCCTTGCAGAACAAGAGAGGGACTGCATGGATGTATATAGTCTATGGGCAGTCCGGAAGAGGTTTTCTGGGCAAAAAATGTTTTTTAAAATTTTTTTTTTTTTTTTAAAAAAGGTCTATTAGTGCTACTAATGGGTTAATAAATGCACCTTATACCCTTACCAGTGTTTTGAGTGATTTCTGGGTTTCTCTGGGAGTTCCTGGTAACTTCTGCATTTGTTTACCAGGTTCAGCTTCCTGTTGCAACTTGCACTCTAGCTACCTCTCACCTTAGTTCCTTCCCTTCCTCTCTCCCTCCCTCCTCCATCCCATACAGCCCCTCCCTGTCTCTCTAGCTATCCCACTCACAGCTACTAGTCCTTCCCTATCTACTCAGCTCATCCCCTGGCCAAATTATATACTTACCTATCTTCCATCCAGTCTTCCTTCTGTGGGATAACTCATCCTTCTTTTCTGACTGCCAGCTGTGCTATAGACCCAGCGTTGCTCTGTAGCCCACAAACTACCTCTACTGCACAGGTCTCTGATAATGCTCCCACGCCTACGCAGTAGAGGTGGGTTATCGGTTGCATAGAGCAGCGCTAGGTCTATAGAACGTGCTGGCAGTCAGAAGACGGGGAGGAGCCATCCCACAGGAAGAAGCCTGGAAGGAAGAAGATATGTAGGTATGATGGAGTGGATGAGGAAGAGGTGTGGGGGCGGGGAGTCGAGTAATAGCGATGGATTGTCATTGGATAACCAGCAACTAGTAGACAAGGGGATGTGCTTTAGAGATTCAATCAGAGGTGGGAGTGTCAGAGCTCAGAATCACACCTCTTGCCTGACACTGCTCTCCTGGCAGTATCAAGCCCAGATAGCTTATGAGGCAACAGAACTAACAAAACTTATTGCTCAGGAATGGTTGGGACTAGAGAAAAAAATTCCAACTGTACCAGAGTCAGTGGACCAGCACTGATGGGGGCCCCTTTAAAAAAATGAAAAAACTTGTCATTTATGCCCATTTATGGAAGTCATATTTAGTTACCTGTATTACTGTACATAGGAAATGAACTGCTGACAGGTAGCAGTGCTGAACAAAAATTATAATCTATACAGTATGTCTTAGTAGTATTGAAGATATCACTGACAAATTCCTTATGGACCCATTAAAAATATTGATTGGGAAAGAGCCATGAAAGAAAACAAATTAATATATTCCCTTGTCATTTAGTCCCAGTTGTGCAATTTCAATTTAAAGCTCCAGTTTTAAAATTGTCATAATCTTGTAATTTACTTCTGTTACATCATAAACAGAAATAAAAACTGGACATTCTCCATCCCTTAAAGGGGTTGTCCCATCTCAAGGATCCTATCTATACTGATAGCTTATGTAAATTGAAGAATTTTTCTAAATATATTGCTTTAGAAATTCTGCTTTGTTTACCTAGTATGGGAATTTTTTCCTCCCATTGTTTACACTGCGTTGCTATAACCTCAGACCTGGGAGATAGGACAAGTGATGTCACTTAGTGCCAGCAGGACAATCGTTCAGCTAATTGCAGTTTGCTGATAAAGCTGTGTCTGTTTACTCTCTATGTAAACACACAGATAACATGGAGTCCATTCTGTACAAGTATCTGCATAATATAGGTTCTGCAGAAGTTTTGTGAGACTTCTCCAGCCTGTTTAGAAGGAGGGTGGGTGGGGGAGAGAAATACAGGAAGTGAGAAGAACAGACACTGCAGGCAGATGGTGAAAGACTGAGATGGGAGAACCCCTTTAAGGGTAAGTTCACACAGGGTTTTTTGGATCAGAACCTGAGGTGGAGGCCGCTACAGGTTACGATCCAAAAGCCGGGTAGCCGCACAGTGCTGCAGAGGCTCCGGCCCTGCCCCTAACAGCTATATAATCTAAAACAATCCAGCGGCTACTGGTAGTGCCACGAAAACCAAAGGCAGTGTTGCTTTTGGCATCCACGTTTTTATTGTTAGCACTTGTACAAGTGTTTTCTCCTGACCCTCTTTTTGTCGCTGCCCTGCCCTGTTTTTTTTCTTGTCTTTTTTTGAATACACACAGACAGTGCTTTATTAATGACCAAAAATAATGCTGAAACAATGGAGGTTATTTTTTTAGATTAGCAGAGGCTGCATGCATATACATGCTCTTGTATATACAGAGAAACACTTAAGAAATATTTAACATTTAAAGTAAAAAAACCAATAAATTACAAAATGTGTTTTCTTTTTTAAGTTTATTACAGGCTAGATTGTATATTGTGTGAACACACCAAAAAATGCTGAAATAACAGATCTTTTTTTTTTTTTTTTTTTTTTTTTTTACATTAGGGGAGACTGCACTACCTGTGAATGCATATATACGCACTTGCACATATAGAGAAACCCTTAAAGTGGTGTTCTTCATGGCTAAAAAAAATTTCTGCAAAATTCAGCAGTTCTAATGTCGCGAAAACAGCCTGCTCAATTTGCAGCAACAAAACAGTTCAATTCTCCACCTCCTTATATGCAACGTTTCAACTCAGTAGACTCCACCTTTAACATGCTGGAGCGCCTGTGTAAGCAGCAGAAGATGGTCAACAGTTATTACATGCAGAAGAACACAGGGACAATGTGTTACTTTGAGATAACTCATTGCAGGCTCCTGAGGGGAGTGTACCAGTATTTCAAGCCCTTTGAAGAAGCCACCAAATTTGTCAACTAGGACAACTGCAGCATTAGCGATGTGATCCCTCTATTGCAGGGGTGCTCACACTTTGTCAGCATGTGAGCTACTTCTTAATATGACCAAACCCTAAGCTCTACTACCCACTTCTTGTTGGCGGGACCGGGGCATGTCTGTGGGTGGGGCTGAGCATGTGGGCGTGGCCGGGCAGATCGTGAGAGGTGGCCGCCTAGGCAACCCCGCTGTCTGCTTCTTCACAGCGCAGGCTGAGAGTTATCCCTGGACACTGGTAGGCTGGGGCTGCGGCAGCCCTGCCTGCCAATGTCCGTAGATGACTCTCAGCCTGCGCTGTGAACAAGCAGCATCCCAACCCCCTCCATCCCTAAGAGCGGCCTGCAAGTGCTTGTTCACAGTGCAGGCTGAGAGTCATCTACGGACACTGACAGGCGGGGCTGCCGCAGCTGCATCCTGCGATCGACCCATATGTCCATTGCGATCGACCGGTAGATCGTGATCGACGTATTGGCCACCCCTGCTCTATTGTATATCTTACAGGCAACCCTTACACTTGCAATGAGGAATAGAAGAGGAGGTACTGTTTCCACCTCTTAGTCAATCTGTATTGATGGAGGATGAGGTTCTGGGTGTGGGTCATAATGGTAGGAACTGGTATTCGTAGACTGGAAGAAAGAGGAGGAAGACACTCCCTTGCATTTCCAGTGGGCCCTTGATATGTTGGAGGCACAGCCATGGTAGTAGACTGACGCTTATTTGTTTCAAAAAGATGTTGATGATGACAACTACAACCAAGCTGGCCAAGAATATCAATTATGTCAGGCGCTTGGGTTCAGGCATATGCTGGCAAGAATGGAAGGCTGTATGTTCTGCTGCGTATATAATGACAAGCTTATTATTAGCATCAAGCATAGGGATGAGTACTGGATAGCAATGGTCTTACATCCTCACTATAAAAGCAAAATGTAGGTAGTCTTCCTTAGAATGTTATTAGGATAGGCTGTATACACATCTTGCCACATTGTTTAGGGACAGCGCTGTAACTACCAGTTCCACAAGTATCCAGATAGCCTCTGCCCTCTTCTAGTCCACCTCACTCATCCAGTGCTTCACTTCCTTTGCCAGAGCCAGTCTCTGGAGGAGGAAAAGCAGCAACAGTCCAGTCCAGTACCTGGAAGATATAGCAACGCTAGAATACAGGCAAACACAAAAATGCCCAAAAATCATCATCATCTGTGAGTAGCGATGACTACAACAGCACAAGAAACCCACTAGACAGAACATTGCAATAAAACACATGTTTATTAAAGTATAAATAATGACAGAGACAGATATGAAAAAAGGTGGACACTGAGAAATGACCACTAAAAAAGTGCATCTTAAAGAGGACCTTTCGTTGATTTGGGCACAGGTAGTTCTATATACTGCTGGAAAGCGGACAGTGCGTTGAATTCAGCGCACTGTTGGCTTTCCCAATCTGTGCCCCGAGTAAAGAGCTAGCGGTGCCGATACCGTAGCTCTTTATAGTCGGAAGGGCGTTCCTGACAGTCTGTCAGGAATGTCCTTCTCCACAACAGCGCCTATCGCGCTGTACAGTGTGAGTGGGGAGGAACGCCCCCTCCCTCTGCTCACAGTAGTCATCCATAGACGAGTATTATCAGGAGGGGAGAGGGCGTTCCTCCCCACTCACACAGTACAGCATGATAGGCGCTGCTGTGGAGAAGGACGGTTCTGACAGACTGTCAGGAACGCCCTCCTAACTGTAAAGTGGTACAGTACCGGCACCACTAGCTCTTTACCCGGGGCACAGATCGGGAAAGCCTACAGTGTGCTGAATTCAGTGCACTGTTAGCTTTCCAGCAGTATATAGAACTGCCTATGCCCAAATGAATGAAAGGTCCTCTCTAATAGGAAATGACATATATGATCAAAATATTGGAATGCATATATATATATATATATATATATATATATATATATATATATATATAATGCTTCTAAGGGGAGCTCAACTCACCGAGCAATTGAAAGCAAATAAACAGATAAATAGCGCTGTACAAACAGCTTTTAAATTATATACAAGTAATAGTACAAATTGCTAAAGCAAAAGCACAACAAATATGGCATTGCAGAGTGGAAGAACAAGCCACAAGTCAAAATAGTAAACAAATGTATACAATAGTTTACAATAACAATGAAACACACTAACGACCAAGTAAAAGATGCGCACACCTTTTCCTATTAAGATGCACTTTATTGTTCCATTGTCCCCCTCTTTTTATATCTATCTCTATGTCGTTAATTTTAATTTAATGTGTTTTATTGGAATGTTCTGTCTGGTGACTTTCGTGTGCTGTTGTAGTATCTGGAAGATGATGAATAAAAAAAATTTAGCATACATATATATTAACTTTTTACAAATATTTCTAACATTTTTTAGTCCCACTAACAGATTTGAATCTGCAATCTCTTGATCACTTGTATAATACCCTGCAAGACTTCTATACATGCATAAAACTAACATGTAGTCTGTTAGACTGAGCCTCTGGGCTAATAGGCTTCTGTACATGGTAGTCTAGGAGGCTAGAGCCATGCCTCAGTGATCACAGGGCAGGGGCCGAGGGACTGAAAGTGGGAACCCCTTCCCTCAATCTAGTCATTTTATATACCACAGTCGATTTTGAGTTATCTATCCCTGACTGTGTGTGTCAGCTCCTGACAGTGATTGTATGGGTATACTGGCAGTACCAGTGCATTCACAATACCACAAATATATTAGTCATGGAGCATGAAAGGGTTAATGTCCATTATTTTGAACCCATGACCAATCATAACAACAGATATAAAAAACTGAAATTTGTCTCTCTTGTTTTGTTCTTCTACATTAAACCTTGTAGATACTGTCTTTTACCACTAGGAAGCACCAAAGACAACACTATATTGCTTCTACCGTATAATGATGCAATATTTGATTCTTTTGTGTCAAAAAGACAGAAGTGTTGTACTGTAGATATGATACCTTTATTAGCTAACCAGAAAAATCATATTTACAAGCTTTCAAAGCATAGAGGATCCTTCTTCAGGCATTTACAAATGATTGACTGAACACACACCATTAGTAAGTTGCTACACATAGTCAATTAGTTCATAAGGTGATATGTTAGGCAGGGTTCACACTACCGTTGGTGTCCGCTCAGAAGGTTTCCGTTTTAAAAAACAAAACAAAAATGTACACGTATCATAACCGACACAAACGGACAGTAACTGACGGCTATCAGTTACTGTCCGTCATATGTCTGTTGTCCATAGATCTCAATATTAAAAAACAGACACTTACTGTCCGTTTTTTCAAAAGTCCTACTGTCCGCTCAGGGGTGGACCTGCCTTATTCGCCGCCCGAGGTGGACAACAGAAAGCCGCCCCCCCCCCCGGAGGGGGCGGAGTGAAGGGGGCGGGGTGGAGCGAAGGGGGCGTGGCGGAGCGGCGTTAGCAGGCAGAGAGCAGGCACGGAGAGGACCTGCTCTCTGCCTGAGCATGAGGGGAGGCCGCTGGAGCAGTGTTGCTCCAGTGGCCTCCCCAATCCACCACTTGGTGACGCTAAGCTAGTCCAGGACAGCTTGTCCTGGATTGGCTTAGGTATGCAAAAATGCTGCCCTCCCCGGGGCTCTGGCATAGCACCGCCTGAAGCGCTCGCTTCAGGTCGCCTCATGGGAGGTGCAGCGCTGTGTCCGCTTGAAAAACAGACAAGGTTGTAAAACGGACACAAACGGACACTAAAGGACACAAGATAAAATCCCATTGAAATTAATGGAAATTGCAAACGGACCAGCCAGTGGCCGTTGCTAAAATCTTGTACGGGCAATAGCCACGAACACTGCTGAGCGGACACCAACGGTAGTGTGAATGCCCCCTTAGTGGAGATAAGGTAGGGTAATAATATTGAAGTTATAGGGGTAATGAGTTTTGGAGGGGGAGATGTAGTAATCTGGAGTTAGTCTGAAATCCAGGAGTCAGTTTGTCAATGATCTGAATTTTATCAGCTTGAATTCTTAAACTTTTCTTTCTGTCATTCTTGAAGACATTTTAGAATCAGTACACTTAAGTCTGACAAGCTGTAGTCTATCCCAGAGAAATATTATCCCACAGGGGTATCCAGCTGAAGCTTGATTCATGGTCTTCAAGTCTTACAACATTAGGGACTCCAGCGAACTCTCTACCTCAGAGACCTTCCCGTTCCTGGTTACCCAAGCACAAAAGACCATTGAATTCGCCTCAACCTTTGGCTGAGACCACTGGACTTTCTCGTTGAGTATCTTATTTGTTTCACATAGTTTTTTTGCAGGTTTTCAGAATGGACATCATTACTTGCTATTCTCATACTTTTGTTGATTTTGGCACCAGATCCCAACCTTCCTATCATATTCCCAGTAAATATTCAACCTTTTGTGGGTCTTGGTCCTGTAGCCAAACTATTATTGTCTGTTCATTTGATGTTCTGGTTATTTTTCCCATTGCTTTACTCTAAGGCAGCCTTCTAAGCAGTGGCGTAACTACCGCCGTAGCAGCAGAGGCAGCTGCCACAGGGCCCCGGACATTAGGGGCACGGTGACAGCTGCTACAGTTGCTATCATTATACTCGGGGGTGTTTTTGGACCCCCGAGAATAATGATCGGCGGCTGAAAAGATTATACTCTGAAAAGACCCCAGAGTATAATAATTGTTTATGGGTGTCCACAGTGGGACATAATAATGTGTGCAGGGGCCACTATGCGGCATAATACTGTGTGGAGGAGCCACTATGGGGTATAATACTGTGTGCAGGGGCCACTATTGGGGATAATACTGTGTGCAGGAGCCACTATGGGGGGTAATACTGTGTGGAGAAGCCACTATGGGGGATAATACTGTGTGCAGGGGCCACTATGGGGGATAATACTGTGTGGAGGGGCCACTATGTTGGATAATACTGTGACACTCCATTTAAACCCCGGAGTGCTCGCCCTGATTCTGAGTTTATTGCTACTGTTACTCTTTGTTAATGACCTTTCTTTCTTAGGGTGCATGCACACTACGTAACGCCGGGCGTGTATGAGAGCCGTACACGCCGGCGTTACAGCAGGGCTGCCGAACACTTCCCATTCACTTCAATGGGAGCGCTCGTAAACGCCGCTGTTACGAGCGCTCCCATTGAAGTGAATGGGAAGTGTTCGGCAGTCTGCCGTAATGCCGGCGTGTACGGCTCTCATACACGCCCGGCGTTACGTAGTGTGCATGCACCCTTACAGTGCTACCCCTCCTCTGATCCTGTCTGGGAATATTCTGAGATCTTGCCTGTTCCACTTTGTATTAGCAAAACCTGTGCAGTTCTCTTACATTATATGATAACGTACATATACTACCCATTTCCTAATGTGTAATATTGTCTCATATAATGTATGGGATTTAACTCACCGCAAGGCGTTCCTCCAATACAAAAAATTGAAATCTGATATCTTATGTATCTAAGAATCTCATTTCACCCCCACCTCCCTCCCTAAATACTTCCACTTCACTACACCCTTGTAGGACATGCCCCTAATCAATTTAAGAGGAGTAGCGGCCTTTAGAAGAACATCAGTTTCCCTACAGATCACAAACAGGATAACAGATCCCGGGGGTCATAAAATAGTTCTTCAAAGTCTTTATTCTAGCCAGCATTTTTGCCTTGTTAGTTCCTACACCCCAACTGAGTCTCCTGTAGCTTTTTCCATTAACTGTGTGATTCACTAAGCCAACTATACTTTACTAACTTAACTTGGTGTGGTGACTTTAAAGGGGTTGTCCCATCACAAGGATCCTATCTATAATGCTTGTTAATGTGAATGTAAGACTTTTCCTAAATACATTGCTTCAGCAAAACTGCTTTGTTTGGCCACTATTTTACTTTATTCATTTTTTTGTGGCCATAGCCCTGACCTAGCTGCTCCTGAGTCAAGTGATGTGTCTGCCTGCTCTCAGGGGGAGGGAGGAGGGGCTAAGTGCACGGGAGCGAGCCTGGTGGGAGGGGGGGGGGTAGTTTACCCTTTGGGGGAAGGGGCCGCCAATACAGGGTTAGACGCCAGCACAAGTGGAGTCAGCAACATCTCTATGCTTCTGCCCTGCATGAAGCAAGTAGCGGCAGAAGCGATGCTGCTATTCCGGGGGGAGGGGGGGGGGGTTGGAGGAGCGGAATAACAGCATCGCTTCTGCCGCTGCTGGCTTCATGCAGGGCAGAAGCATAAAGATGTTGCTGGCCTCACTTGTGCCGGCGTCTAACACTCCCCAACATCTGCTGTAATAGAGAGGCGGATGCCGGGGACAGTTAGACACCGGCACAAGTGAAGCCAGCAACATCTCTATGCTTCTGCCCTGCATGAAGCCAGCAGCGGCAGAAGCAATGCTGTTATTCCGCTCCGGGGTCACATATGCAAAGCCAATTGGCGAGATGCTGCCGGCCCTGCGTGCATGCTCATACACCAGACCCTGTCGGGTCTGTATTTGCACTGTGAAGGTTAGACTGGTCTATGAGCGCGCACGCAGGGCCGGCGGCATCTCGCCGCTTGGCTTTGCATATGTGACCCCGCCCACCAATGACGAGACAAAGCCGGAAGACAGAAGAATTCACAGAAACGAAGACTGGTAAGTATGCGACGTGGGAATACCCCTTTAACTTTACTGTCAATGTCATCCTTGATCCCTCCTCCTCCTCCTTTGATAAGCCCTCCTCTAAAGCCAAAGGAGAGATGTGTTCAGCCCTACAGACTCCCAATGTAGCAGACGCCTGGCGCGCAAATTTAATGAGAACTCCTCCGGCTATACTTACTTTTCTACAGTCCACCACCACTATACTAGCTCACTACCTCCATACTCCCTGTTTTAGTCTATGCTTGCCATATCCATGTATGTGGCCAGACCACCACTTGGTAGTGTTAGACATAGCCTCCCATCCCCCATCTATTCAATACTCTAACTAGTGATTACCCTTTTTTTATACATTGACAGAGCACCAAAAATGGACCCAGCTATTAAATGGGTAGACTATAAGGCCACTATCTTAGCTTCCCTTATAGTAGAGACCTTTTGCTTAAAGAGAGAACAGACAAAAATTCAGTTGGATTAAGAGTATAGGCTCCTTAAACTCGAAACTGCTAACTAGAATCAACTTTACTGGTACCTGGTACCTGCACTAGGGATGTTAAATTACAGCTTGTGTCCATTCTAACTCACCGAACTGAAAAGACCATATGGTGGACTCAGGCGCGATTTTATCATTATGCAAACAAACTTGATAAGCTATCAAACTCTAAACAACAAACGAGTCAGCAGCTAAATGTGGTTTATCAAATACGTAAATCTGGGGGTGTTATGACTTCTAATCTTGACTCCTTATATATGTAATTTCACCAGTTTTACCAAAAATTATACTCAGCCCACACTATTGCCCACCTCCCATATATCTCCCCTCTGTTTCATCTCTCCAGGCTGTGGCCCTTAATGGCTCTGTCACAACAGAAGAGTTAGATGCAGCCATTAACATCCTCAAAAAAGGCCCATAGACTTGATGGGTTTTCTGATTTATACTACAAAAAATTCAAGAGCATCCTCTTGCCCCATCCCCTTCAAATGTTTAATCATGTTTTGCAGTGTGGTAATTTCCTCCAAGACATGCTCAGTAGAGATGAGTGAGTACTATTCGAAACGGCCATTTCGAATAGCACGCACCAATAAGAATGAATGGAAGACTGCAGACTTTGCCGGCGGCCGGCCGCTTATCGCCCTGCGTGCTGGCTGCATCCATTCATTCCTATGGGTGCGTTCTATTCGAAATGGGAGTTTCGAATAGTACTCGCTCATCTCTAATGCTCAGCACTACCATCAGAACATTGTAACCAAACAATCATTACACATCACATAGGTATCTAGCAGACAAATCTTGAAGCGGACCTCCAAATTTCACATTGGGCGAAATGTCACATTGATTAAAGTGTTACAAGTAATGTCTTTTTCTTCAATGGTATTAAAACCATAAAGAGTATGTCCATCCTTGTCTGATTTTAGTATTTTTACAGTCCGAGCCTGAGGACACACAAGTATACTTGTAGCTGCTTAGTCCCTGCAAAACTGTTGGCAGCTAACCTGCTGCTTTGTACTGTAGCAGTGTAATGGGTGGGATTTAAACAAAGCAATCCGTGCACTGCAGATAAAAAACTGCAGTGCAAAATATCTTGTTTAGTCTCCAATCTTGGCAATGCAAAGGTTGAAAGCTGGGCCAGCCACCTGGGAATCATGGCTGAAAGCCACAGTGAGAACCGGTTTATTTCGGCTGCTTTTATTGTGGTTGGACCTGTTGCAGGACATTTATTGCAGACATCCCACAGTGGACCTGACCCATGAGACCTTATTCTAAGTTGAAAAGTTAAGGTGTTCCTTCAATTCTAAAATGTTTCTCATAATAATGAAAGACTCTCAGAATCAAATCCACTTTGCAGGTAATGTAAAATGCAGCGTGACCAAAACGCTGCGTTTTCACAACTTGGAGCCCTGGCCTTAGCTAGGTTATCCACCCCATGGCATCTAAAGCTTAAAAGGGCTTTACAAGCAAAATGGGATGGCTGAAGTGATACTCATCTAACTCGTTCCTCCTGTCATGGGGTTGCCCATTCCATTTCATGACTGCACTGGTTGGCCAGAAGAGAAGCAGCTTAGAAGACCACTGCTGCCAATCATTGGTCTCAGCAGTCACATGTTGGGTACTGGTAATATAACTGCTCATATACCACTAGCGCCCAATATGTGACTGAGGCTATTATTGCTAGCCATCACTGAGGCATGGCTAGCAGTCACCAAGAGATACACTACCCAAAAGTATCCTCTGAGAGGTTTTTATTGGACAGTAGGGGAAACATTTTTACATCCTCTTTTGGCAAAACCCAGTGTCTATTCTGACCACACCTATAATCATTTACATATCTTCATTAGATATAACTGCATGTCAATAGTTTGTGGCATTCTGACATTTCTATCTGGATTGGTTATTTTTTTGTCAATGAGTGTACTATCTGTATCAATTCCTTCTGGTTTGGTTTTCTAGATCTCTGCTTGCTGTCAGTTTTTGTTTAGTTCCAGTGGATAAATATTAGTCCATGCTCATGTGATGGACACACAGGCACACAACTTATTACTGTCACAACATAGGGCTCATTCACGTCTGCACCCAGCACTCCGTTCTGCAAGTTTCCATTTCCTGCACAAAACAGGGCAGGAGACGGAAACCTGCCGGCATCTTTCCAAACCCATTCATTTGAATGGGTTTGAAAAGTGTCCGGCCATGAGCGCCGGTGAGCGTTTTATGCTCTCCGCGGCGAAACCACTTTTTTAAAACTGGACACAGAGTCGGACATGCAGTACTCTGTGTCCAGTTTAAAAAAAACAGTTTTGTCGCAGAGAGCATAAAACGCTCACGGACGGACTCGGCATGACAGGTTTCCGTCTTCTGCATGCAGAAGACGGAAGTCTGATAACGGAGTCCAGACGCTGGTGTGAATCAGCGATAGTTGTCAGTGTTCTGTTTTTTAAGGATCTGTACACCTGTGTCCATCACATGACCATGGACTGATTTGTATCCACTAAAAGTAAACAAAGAGTGAGAGAAAACAGAGATCTAGAAAACCACGAGGAATTGGTAAAGAAAGTATAATTGAAAATCGTAGAACTTTTCATTATAGAAACAGATTTTCAATTAACAAAATTTATTTGTTGAAATTGGACAACCCTGGATTACAGCACTGGATATAGATAACTCCTTCTGATCATGACCTTACTGTACTTATCTAGTGCAACACACAAGTATCTGTATTCTATTTACACATGTGCATGGCTAACATTTAATGGTAGATTAGAGAGACATGCGGGGTGGCCTGGGCAGAGATATTAAATACAAGAAGCCCATAACTGTTCTTGTATTGGGGCCCCCATTTGTCTGTATCCACCAATGTCTTCATATGTTCTAGCTATACATTTTGTAAGATTTAAAAAATTTAAAAAGTTTACATTTTTAGCACATTTACTAATTGGACAAGTGCCCTTGTACAAATTCTGGTTGCACTATTATACATCCTATTAATATTATAAAGGTGAAAGTTTTTGAGTTTGTGTGTTTGGATGTTTGTGTGTTTGGATGTTTGTTCCTCAATCACAGCCAAACGGATTTTGGTGAAATTTCACACACACACACACACACACACACACACATATTTGCCAGGAAAAGGTAGTAGGCTACTTTAAATGTGGGTCACTCACCCCAAATCGCCACCATGACACTCCAAAGACCCCTCCGGGCTCGGCTGGTCTGTCCACGCACCTCCTATTGATGCATGGCAGGCTGTGGGCGGGCTATAGAGCCAGGGCTGCGGCACCATAGGTTTAGGACTGAATGTGGGCG
Organism: Leptodactylus fuscus; assembly: GCF_031893055.1. Lineage (NCBI taxonomy): Eukaryota > Metazoa > Chordata > Amphibia > Anura > Leptodactylidae > Leptodactylus > Leptodactylus fuscus. The sequence continues at coordinate 200,861,137 of NC_134265.1, forward strand.
TGCCGATTGAGCAGGGACACAGTGAACAAGATGGCGGCAGCCCACATTGTCCCGGAGCCGCAGCTATACTAGGCCACCTGCACACATCGGAGACAGAGGAGGCTGCTGCACCCGACACTCCACATACAGATCAGTGCAGTGGGGGGAGGGGGTGTCTCGGGGAAGAGGGGGGTCTCCCCAGGGATCAAACACATTCCCCAGCTTCATGTCCCCCTCCTACATTGGCCCCAGTGTAGTAGCACTCACCTTGGCCACGCTCCCCCGCCACTCTCTCCGCTCGCTCAATGCACATAGTTCTCGGGCTGCTGCCTGTGTGTGTCGTAGATGCAGCAGAATGCGGCCCGGCATCATAGCAACCTGACGCCGGGGCCCCGCTCTGCCACATATAGGACACACATAGGGAGCAGCCCGAGAACTATATGCACTGAGCGAGCAGAGAGAGCAGCGGCAAGGGAGCGTGGCCAAGGTGAGTGGTACTACACTGGGGCCGATGTAGTATGGGGACATGAAGCTGGGGGCAGACATGGGGGGACATGAGGCTGGGGGCAGACATGGGGGGACATGAGGCTGGGGGAAGAGATGGGGGGGGTACAAGAAACTGTGGCCAGAGATGGGGGGACATGAAGCTGGGGGCAGAGATGGGGGGACATGAAGCTGGGGGCAGAGATGGGGGGACAAGAAACTGGGGGCAGAGATGGAGGGACAAGAAACTGGGGAAGATGAAGGGGGGCAAGAAACTGGGGGCAGAGATGGGGGACATGAAGCTGGGGGGGCAGAGATAGTGGGACAAGAAACTGGGGGTAGAGATGGGGGGACAAGAAACTGGGGACACAGATGGGGGGACAAGAAACTGGGAGCAGCGATGGGGGGACAAGAAACTGGTGGTGGAGATGGGGGGACAAGAAACTGGGGCCAAAGATGGGGGGACATGAAACTGGAGGGACAAGAAACTGGGGGCAGAGATGGGGGGACAAGAAACTGGGGGCAGAGATGAGGGGGGACGAAACTAGGGAGAAGAGATGGGGGGGACAAGGAACTGGGGTCAGAGATGGGGGGACAACACATATAAGCGGTTCAACACCACCGCCAACCCGCAGACAAAGTCGCAGGTAACTGCTAGATATATATAATATGAAAATATGTATATATATATTTACAAGTAAATGTAAATGCCAGGTTTGAAGTCAAAAACAACTTCTGTTGAATCATCGTCCAAGACCTGGTTGACTTGATTGACATTTGTGTTTTCTCAACCATAACTATGTAAGCATTACGTCTACTCTGCATCAGTAACTAGAACCAATGAAAATGTAAATCAGCCAAGCAACAACAATGTAATCTTAACTAGAAAACGAATAAGCAAAGTAGCTACAATGTTCTTATCTGCAAGTGTTACAGAAGCCACATCCTGTGGCTTTGTGTTTGTGGAAAGAATCATTTTGTAGCACATTCAGTTTCATAGATATTAGAACATTAATACAATGAGTGGAAAAGAAAGTTTGGTTTGGGATTTGTGACAAATTATCTGTATGGTATTACTATGTGCACAGACACAGTCTGCCAGTGTTACATATTTTATAGAGAGATAAATAAGCACTTTTGGGTTACATTTGTGTCGGATATGATTCTGTGTTGTGCCAAACTGAAAAATCTGTTAACCTACATGTATTAAAGAATTGATTTTGTCAAGACAACCCCTGTCCCTATACATAATATATAGCCCCACTGTAGTATATAGATATCACAGCTTCTCAAGCTGGAGACACACCCTCACCCTAACTTCATGGAGAGCTGCTTATCTGAATGACAAGGCAAGCGCCCTTCAAAACTATGGGGTTTATTCTACCATCAGTTTTTCCCTGCCTTGTGTGCATCAAGCCAGAGGGAAACTAATGCTTACAGCTAACATATGTGAACGCACAATTACTTGGCAATCTCCATCCAGTAAGGGGACTAAGTCATGCATTCTGTGCTCTCTCTTCGTCAACCCCCAAATACCAAGGGAAGACTCTAGGCCTCCACCTCCTTTCCAGAATGAACTGCCTGGGTCATTCAGAACTGTTTCTTGCAGCCCATAGTGGTATAGCCTATTTAAGGGGGAAACTATACATTGCCTATAAACTATATACAGATTTTAGTGAAAATTGAACAGACAGCATCCAAGTGCCATCCATGCTTTCCACAGACTATCCATAAAGTAAACAGACTGAGCCACAAAAATGGATAGAAATAAGACTTTTTTTCTTCAGTCTCCAATAACTTTAAAAATTACAGTGGTGGGTAAGGCCATACCTTAAAAAGGCTATTCAGGCACCGCTAATGTTATATTAAACTACCCCCCCCCCCGTTTTAAAATAATACCCTAAAAAAGAATATGACAATCATACCATATCGTGCATGCTGGGCGGGCATGCACGGTCCGACGTCATCTTTAGCCACGCCTACATCTTCTTTCTTCTTGCAGCGATGTCCTCGGGTCCCGTCTTCCTCGTCTTCTTCTTCCAGCGTCATTGCTTGCAATCCCGCGCCGGAGCAGTAGCAGGGGATTAGAAGCAGGGGAACTGAGTATGCTCAGTTCCCCTGCTACTGTTCCCCTGCTACTGCGCTGGTGCAGGATTGAAGACGAGGAAGATGGGACCCAAGGTGTAGCAGGGGAACAGTAGCAGGGGAACTGAGCATGCTCAGTATGCTCAGTTCCCCTGCTACTGTTCCCCTGCTACTGCGCCGGCGCGGGATTACAAGCAATGACGCCAGAAGAAGAAGACGACGAAGACGGAATACGAGGACATCGCTGCAAGAAGAAAGAAGATGAAGATGTAGGCGTGGCTAAAGATGATGTTGGACCGTGCATGCCTGCCCAGCATGCACGATACGGTATGATTATCATATTCTTTTTTGGGGTATTAATTTAAAACAGGGGGGGGGGGGTTAATATAACTTTAGCAATGCCTGAATAGTCTTTTTAAAGGCTATTCATGCATATGTGGGGCTCTATCAGCATAATTTTGCTGATAGAGCCCCTTTAATAGGTCATCTTATTATGGAGTCATAAAAACGGATAGCACGCAGAACAAAAATTTTGATGTAAGTATAGGGTCTTTTTAGATTTTGTCTGAATTACAATTGTCTTTTGGCAAATTGGTGAAATACAATACAATACAAATGCATTGATTTATCAGTTTGTGGCCATAAAAGTATGCTTCTGCTGCTATTGAAGACCTGCACATGGCACTATTATTGGTTCAGGAGGCATTTTGGACCTGACAGGTTCTTTATAGCTTGGACTTGATGGACCTGTGTCTACCTGCAGAAAAAGGAACTAACTGAAGTCAATGGGAGGCTTTTTTTTCAGCGCTGAAATTGCACACCAAATTCCTCACCATTTTCCTCCGTGTAAATGGACCCTAATGAATCAACAAACGTTATCTTGGTTTTAAAAGTTCTTTTATTTACTGTTGAAAAAAATACCTTCTATAATATCTACTACTAAGCCAGTACTTGATAAAAAGGTCATAATCTCTATGACCTTAAGCATTACTCAGACGGTACAACAGGCTGAGCCACCCATTCCTAGGATTCACTAAAGAGGCGATCAAGCACTATAATTATAGGACAGTCAATCTAGCAGGAATAATTAGATCTGGTACTAGCTTTTTCCAAGAATTTATGCCATCTGTAACATGCAGTCATAGAACTGTTCTAATACAATAACTAACTTTATAGAGGAATATAAATGGATTTATTCAATAGAAAAAAATTCAGTGCATAAAAAAATGCCTACAGAACTTTTGTGTTGCTGGCTCTATTCCTGGCTCGAAAAACCCAGCAAAATCTGCAACAAAAAAAAACAGCATTTTCACCACATGAGATATTAGCCTAAGGCTGTGGCCCTACATGGTGTAAATGCTATGGTTCGGCCTCAGTGGAAAAAAAACGCAGTGTTTTAAAGTCCCTGCATAGTTGATGGGATTTTAGCAAATCCCATCCACACACTGTGGAAAAATACACACAGGGGATATGCCGCAATGTCAATTATACTTACAGAAATGCGGTTTCCCTATCAGTAAAATGGAAAGAGAAGTTTCCCCTGCGGACTTTATGTGAAAACCATTTTTTTGCTGCATGAAAAAAATGTTACATGTTACATGTTATAGTAACTGCTTGGCAATATGTCTACATGTTATAGTAACTGCTTGGCAATATGTCTACATGTTATAGTAACTGCTTGACAATATGTCTACATGTTATAGTAACTGCTTGGCAGTATGTCTACATGTTATAGTAACTGCTTGGCAATATGTCTACATGTTATAGTAACTGCTTGGCAATATGTCTACATGTTATAGTAACTGCTTGGCAATATGTCTACATGTTATAGTAACTGCTTGGCAATATGTCTACATGTTATAGTAACTGCTTGGCAATATTCTACATATTATAGTAACTGCTTGGCAATACAGTCCTATGAAAAAGTTTGGGCACCCCTATTAATCTTAATCATTTTTAGTTCTAAATATTTTGGTATTTGCAGCAGCCATTTCAGTTTGATATATCTAATAACTGATGGTCACAGTAATATTTCAGGATTGAAATGAGGTTTATTGTACTAACAGAAAATGTGCAATATGCATTAAACCAAAATTTGACCGGTGCAAAAGTATGGGCACCTCAACAGAAAAGTGACATTAATATTTAGTAGATCCTCCTTTTGCAAAGATAACAGCCTCTAGTCGCTTCCTGTAGCTTTTAATCAGTTCCTGGATCCTGGATAAAGGTATTTTGGACAAACAATTCAAGTTCAGTTCAGTTAGATGGTCGCCGAGCATGGACAGCCCGCTTCAAATCATCCCACAGATGTTCAATGATATTCAGGTCTGGGGACTGGGATGGCCATTCCAGAACATTGTAATTGTTCCTCTGCATGAATGCCTGAGGATTTGGAGCGGTGTTTTGGATCATTGTCTTGCTGAAATATCCATCCCCGGCGTAACTTCAACTTCGTCACTGATTCTTGAACATTATTCTCAAGAATCTGCTGATACTGAGTGGAATCCATGCGACTCTCAACTTTAACAAGATTCCCGATGCCGGCATTGGCCACACAGCCCCAAAGCATGATGGAACCTCCACCAAATTTTACAGTGGGTAGCATGTGTTTTTCTTGGAATGCTGTTTCTTTTTGGACGCCATGCATAACGCCTTTTTTTATAACCAAACAACTCAATTTTTGTTTCCAAAATGAAGCTGCCTTGTCCAAATGTGCTTTTTCATACCTCAGGCAACTCTATTTGTGGCGTACGTGCAGAAACGGCTTCTTTCTCATCACTCTCCCATACAGCTTCTCCTTGTGCAAAGTGCGCTGTATAGTTGACCGATGCACAGTGACACCATCTGCAGCAAGATGATGCTGCAGCTCTTTGGAGGTGGTCTGTGGATTGTCCTTGACTGTTCTCACCATTCTTCTTCTCTGCCTTTCTGATATTTTTCTTGGCCTGCCACTTCTGGGCTTAACAAGAACTGTCCCTGTGGTCTTCCATTTCCTTACTATGTTCCTCACAGTGGAAACTGACAGGTTAAATCTCTGAGACAACTTTTTGTATCCTTCCCCTGAACAACTATGTTGAACAATCTTTGTTTTCAGATCATTTGAGAGTTGTTTTGAGTAGCCCATGATGCCACTCTTCAGAGGAGATTCAAATAGGAGATCAACTTGCAATTGGCCACCTTAAATACCTTTTCTTATGATTGGATACATCTGGCTATGAAGTTCAAAGCTCACTGAGGTTACAAAACCAATTTTGTGCTTCAGTAAGTCAGTAAAAAGTAGTTTGGGGAATTCAAATCAATAAAATGATAAGGGTGCCCATACTTTTGCACCGGTCAAATTTTGGTTTAATGCATATTGCACATTTTCTGTTAGTACAATAAACCTCATTTCAATCCTGAAATATTAGTGTGTCCATCAGTTATTAGATATATCAAACTGAAATGGCTGCTGCAAACACCAAAATATTTAGAACAAAAAATGATTAAGATTAATAGGGGTGCCCAAACTTTTTCATAGGACTGTATGTCTACGTGTTATAGTAACTGCTTGGCAATATCCTACATGTTATAGTAACTGCTTGGCAATATGTCTACATGTTATAGTAACTGCTTGGCAATATGTCTACGTGTTATAGTAACTGCTTGGCAATATGTCTACATGTTATAGTAACTGCCTGGCAATATTCTACATGTTATAGTAACTGCTTGGCAATATTCCACATATTATAGTAACTGCTTGGCAATATGTCTACGTGTTATAGTAACTGCTTGGCAATATCCTACATGTTATAGTAACTGCTTGGCAATATGTCTACGTGTTATAGTAACTGCTTGGCAATATCCTACATGTTATAGTAACTGCTTGGCAATATGTCTACATGTTATAGTAACTGCTTGGCAATATGTCTACGTGTTATAGTAACTGCTTGGCAATATGTCTACATGTTATAGTAACTGCTTGACAATATGTCTACATGTTATAGCAACTGCTTGGCAATATGTCTACATGTTATAGTAACTGCTTGGCAATATTCTACATGTTATAGTAACTGCTTGACAATATGTCTACATGTTATAGTAACTGCTTGGCAATATTCTACATGTTATAGTAACTGCTTGACAATATGTCTACATGTTATAGCAACTGCTTGGCAATATGTCTACATGTTATAGTAACTGCTTGGCAATATTCTACATGTTATAGTAACTGCTTGACAATATGTCTACATGTTATAGTAACTGCTTGGCAATATGTCTACATGTTATAGTAACTGCTTGGCAATATATCTACGTGTTATAGTAACTGCTTGGCAATATGTCTACATGTTATAGTAACTGCCTGGCAATATTCTACATGTTATAGTAACTGCTTGACAATATGTCTACATGTTATAGTTAGAGATGAGCGAACAGTGTTCTATCGAACTCATGTTCGATCGGATATTAGGCTGTTCGGCATGTTCGAATCGAATCGAACACCGCGTGGTAAAGTGCGCCATTACTCGATTCCCCTCCCACCTTCCCTGGCGCCTTTTTTGCTCCAATAACAGCGCAGGGTAGGTGGGACAGGAACTACGACACCGGTGACGTTGAAAAAAGTAGGCAAAACCCATTGGCTGCCGAAAACATGTGACCTCTAATTTAAAAGAACAGCGACGCCCAGCTTCGCGTCATTCTGAGCTTGCAATTCACCGAGGACGGAGGTTTCCGTCCAGCTAGCTAGGGCTTAGATTCTGGGTAGGCAGGGACAGGCTAGGATAGGAAGGAGAAGACAACCAACAGCTCTTGTAAGAGCTAAATTCCAGGGAGAAGCTTGTCAGTGTAACGTGGCACTGACGGGCTCAATCGCCGCAACCCAGCTTTCCCAGGATCCTGAATGGAATACACTGTCAGTGTATTCCCGTATACCCGATATATACCCCGATACCCGTTCCAACGGTGTGCCCCCCCACCTTCACCCCAGAAATACCCTGCAAGTCCCCTAGCAATAGAATTGGGGCTATATACACCCACAATTTTTACTACTGGTATACAGTGCCATTGTCTGACTGGGAATTCAAAGAATATATTGGGAATACAAATACCCTCATTTCTTGCTACTGCCATATAGTGCCAGTTTCTGACTGGTAATTCAAAGAATATATTGGGGTTACGTGCACCCACAATTTTTACTACTGGTATACAGTGCCATTGTCTGACTGGGAATTCAAAGAATATATTGGGAATACAAATACCCTCATTTCTTGCTACTGCCATATAGTGCCAGTGTCTGACTGGTAATTCAAAGAATATATTGGGGTTACGTGCACCCACAATTTTTACTACTGGTATACAGTGCCATTGTCTGACTGGGAATTCAAAGAATATATTGGGAATACAAATACCCTCATTTCTTGCTACTGCCATATAGTGCCAGTTTCTGACTTGGAATTCAAAGAATATATTGGGGTTACGTGCACCCACAATTTTTACTACTGGTATACAGTGCCATTGTCTGACTGGGAATTCAAAGAGTATATTGGGAATACAAATACCCTCATTTCTTGCTACTGCCATATAGTGCCAGTTTCTGACTGGTAATTCAAAGAATATATTGGGGTTACGTGCACCCACAATTTTTACTACTGGTATACAGTGCCATTGTCTGACTGGGAATTCAAAGAATATATTGGGGTTATAAATACCCTCATTTCTTGCTACTGCCATATAGTGCCAGTTTCTGACTGGTAATTCAAAGAATATATTGGGGTTACGTGCACCCACAATTTTTACTACTGGTATACAGTGCCATTGTCTGACTGGGAATTCAAAGAATATATTGGGAATACAAATACCCTCATTTCTTGCTACTGCCATATAGTGCCAGTTTCTGACTGGGAATTCAAAGAATATATTGGGGTTACGTGCACCCACAATTTTTACTACTGGTATACAGTGCCATTGTCTGACTGGGAATTCAAAGAGTATATTGGGAATACAAATACCCTCATTTCTTGCTACTGCCATATAGTGCCAGTTTCTGACTGGTAATTCAAAGAATATATTGGGGTTACGTGCACCCACAATTTTTACTACTGGTATACAGTGCCATTGTCTGACTGGGAATTCAAAGAATATATTGGGGTTATAAATACCCTCATTTCTTGCTACTGCCATATAGTGCCAGTTTCTGACTGGTAATTCAAAGAATATATTGGGGTTACGTGCACCCACAATTTTTACTACTGGTATACAGTGCCATTGTCTGACTGGGAATTCAAAGAATATATTGGGAATACAAATACCCTCATTTCTTGCTACTGCCATATAGTGCCAGTTTCTGACTGGGAATTCAAAGAATATATTGGGGTTACGTGCACCCACAATTTTTACTACTGGTATACAGTGCCATTGTCTGACTGGGAATTCAAAGAATATATTGGGGTTATAAATACCCTCATTTCTTGCTACTGCTATATAGTGCCAGTTTCTGACTGGTAATTCAAAGAATATATTGGGGTTACGTGCACCCACAATTTTTACTACTGGTATACAGTGCCATTGTCTGACTGGGAATTCAAAGAATATATTGGGAATACAAATACCCTCATTTCTTGCTACTGCCATATAGTGCCAGTTTCTGACTGGGAATTCAAAGAATATATTGGGGTTACGTGCACCCACAATTTTTACTACTGGTATACAGTGCCATTGTCTGACTGGGAATTCAAAGAGTATATTGGGAATACAAATACCCTCATTTCTTGCTACTGCCATATAGTGCCAGTTTCTGACTGGTAATTCAAAGAATATATTGGGGTTACGTGCACCCACAATTTTTACTACTGGTATACAGTGCCATTGTCTGACTGGGAATTCAAAGAATATATTGGGGTTATAAATACCCTCATTTCTTGCTACTGCCATATAGTGCCAGTTTCTGACTGGTAATTCAAAGAATATATTGGGGTTACGTGCACCCACAATTTTTACTACTGGTATACAGTGCCATTGTCTGACTGGGAATTCAAAGAATATATTGGGGTTATAAATACCCTCATTTCTTGCTACTGCCATATAGTGCCAGTTTCTGACTGGTAATTCAAAGAATATATTGGGGTTACGTGCACCCACAATTTTTACTACTGGTATACAGTGCCATTGTCTGACTGGGAATTCAAAGAATATATTGGGAATACAAATACCCTCATTTCTTGCTACTGCCATATAGTGCCAGTTTCTGACTGGGAATTCAAAGAATATATTGGGGTTACGTGCACCCACAATTTTTACTACTGGTATACAGTGCCATTGTCTGACTGGGAATTCAAAGAATATATTGGGAATACAAATACCCTCATTTCTTGCTACTGCCATATAGTGCCAGTTTCTGACTGGGAATTCAAAGAATATATTGGGGTTACGTGCACCCACAATTTTTACTACTGGTATACAGTGCCATTGTCTGACTGGGAATTCAAAGAGTATATTGGGAATACAAATACCCTCATTTCTTGCTACTGCCATATAGTGCCAGTTTCTGACTGGTAATTCAAAGAATATATTGGGGTTACGTGCACCCACAATTTTTACTACTGGTATACAGTGCCATTGTCTGACTGGGAATTCAAAGAATATATTGGGAATACAAATACCCTCATTTCTTGCTACTGCCATATAGTGCCAGTTTCTGACTGGGAATTCAAAGAATATATTGGGGTTACGTGCACCCACAATTTTTACTACTGGTATACAGTGCCATTGTCTGACTGGGAATTCAAAGAGTATATTGGGAATACAAATACCCTCATTTCTTGCTACTGCCATATAGTGCCAGTTTCTGACTGGTAATTCAAAGAATATATTGGGGTTACGTGCACCCACAATTTTTACTACTGGTATACAGTGCCATTGTCTGACTGGGAATTCAAAGAATATATTGGGGTTATAAATACCCTCATTTCTTGCTACTGCCATATAGTGCCAGTTTCTGACTGGTAATTCAAAGAATATATTGGGGTTACGTGCACCCACAATTTTTACTACTGGTATACAGTGCCATTGTCTGACTGGGAATTCAAAGAATATATTGGGGTTATAAATACCCTCATTTCTTGCTACTGCCATATAGTGCCAGTTTCTGACTGGTAATTCAAAGAATATATTGGGGTTACGTGCACCCACAATTTTTACTACTGGTATACAGTGCCATTGTCTGACTGGGAATTCAAAGAATATATTGGGAATACAAATACCCTCATTTCTTGCTACTGCCATATAGTGCCAGTTTCTGACTGGGAATTCAAAGAATATATTGGGGTTACGTGCACCCACAATTTTTACTACTGGTATACAGTGCCATTGTCTGACTGGGAATTCAAAGAATATATTGGGAATACAAATACCCTCATTTCTTGCTACTGCCATATAGTGCCAGTTTCTGACTGGGAATTCAAAGAATATATTGGGGTTACGTGCACCCACAATTTTTACTACTGGTATACAGTGCCATTGTCTGACTGGGAATTCAAAGAGTATATTGGGAATACAAATACCCTCATTTCTTGCTACTGCCATATAGTGCCAGTTTCTGACTGGTAATTCAAAGAATATATTGGGGTTACGTGCACCCACAATTTTTACTACTGGTATACAGTGCCATTGTCTGACTGGGAATTCAAAGAATATATTGGGGTTATAAATACCCTCATTTCTTGCTACTGCCATATAGTGCCAGTTTCTGACTGGTAATTCAAAGAATATATTGGGGTTACGTGCACCCACAATTTTTACTACTGGTATACAGTGCCATTGTCTGACTGGGAATTCAAAGAATATATTGGGGTTATAAATACCCTCATTTCTTGCTACTGCCATATAGTGCCAGTTTCTGACTGGTAATTCAAAGAATATATTGGGGTTACGTGCACCCACAATTTTTACTACTGGTATACAGTGCCATTGTCTGACTGGGAATTCAAAGAATATATTGGGGTTACGTGCACCCACAATTTTTACTACTGGTATACAGTGCCATTGTCTGACTGGGAATTCAAAGAATATATTGGGAATACAAATACCCTCATTTCTTGCTACTGCCATATAGTGCCAGTGTCTGACTGGTAATTCAAAGAATATATTGGGGTTACGTGCACCCACAATTTTTACTACTGGTATACAGTGCCATTGTCTGACTGGGAATTCAAAGAATATATTGGGAATACAAATACCCTCATTTCTTGCTACTGCCATATAGTGCCAGTTTCTGACTGGTAATTCAAAGAATATATTGGGGTTACGTGCACCCACAATTTTTACTACTGGTATACAGTGCCATTGTCTGACTGGGAATTCAAAGAATATATTGGGAATACAAATACCCTCATTTCTTGCTACTGCCATATAGTGCCAGTGTCTGACTGGGAATTCAAAGAATATATTGGGGTTACGTGCACCCACAATTTTTACTACTGGTATACAGTGCCATTGTCTGACTGGGAATTCAAAGAATATATTGGGGTTATAAATACCCTCATTTCTTGCTACTGCCATATAGTGCCAGTTTCTGACTGGTAATTCAAAGAATATATTGGGGTTACGTGCACCCACAATTTTTACTACTGGTATACAGTGCCATTGTCTGACTGGGAATTCAAAGAGTATATTGGGAATACAAATACCCTCATTTCTTGCTACTGCCATATAGTGCCAGTGTCTGACTGGGAATTCAAAGAATATATTGGGGTTACGTGCACCCACAATTTTTACTACTGGTATACAGTGCCAATTTCTAACTAGGAATTCAAAATGCGCAAGGCTCCCGGAAAGGGACGTGGACGAGGCCGTGGGCGAGGTCGGGGGAATGGTTCTGGGGAGCAAGGTAGCAGTGAAGCCACAGGGCGTCCCGTGCCTACTCCTGTGGGGCAGCAAGCATTGCGCCACTCCACAGTGCCAGGGTTGCTTGCCACATTAACTAAACTGCAGGGTACAAACCTTAGTAGGCCCGAGAACCAGGAACAGGTCTTGCAATGGCTGTCAGAGAACGCTTACAGCACATTGTCCAGCAGCCAGTCAGACTCTGCCTCCTCTCCTCCTATTACCCAACAGTCTTGTCTTCCTTCCTCCCAAAATTCCGAAGCTTTACAGAACAATAACCCAAACTGTCCCTGCTCCCCAGAGCTGTTCTCCGCTCCTTTCATTGTCCCTCAACCTGCCTCTCCACGTCACGATTCCACGAACCTAACAGAGGAGCATCTGTGTCCAGATGCTCAAACACTAGAGTCTCCTCCATCTCCGTTCGATTTGGTGGTGGATGACCAGCAACCCACCCTCATCGACGATGATGTGACGCAGTTGCCGTCAGGGCATCCAGTTGACTGGCGCATTGTGCGGGAGGAGGAGATGAGACAGGAGTTGGAAGAGGAAGTGGTGGATGATGAGGACACTGACCCGACCTGGACAGGGGGGATGTCAAGCGGGGAAAGTAGTGTGGATGTTGAGGCAGGTGCAGCACCAAAAAGGGTAGCTAGAGGCAGAGGCAGAGGTCAGCAGCTTAGGCGAAGCCAGGCCACACCCGGAATCTCCCAAGATGTTCCAGTTCGTACCCAGCCCCGAAAAACTCCCACCTCGAGGGCACGTTTCTCGAAGGTGTGGAGTTTTTTCAAGGAATGCGCCGAGGACAGATATAGTGTTGTCTGCACAATTTGCCTCTCGAAATTGATTAGGGGCTCTGAGAAGAGCAACCTGTCCACCACTTCAATGCGCCGTCATTTGGAATCCAAGCACTGGAATCAGTGGCAGGCAGCAACGGCAGGACAAAGGCCGCCTGCCGTTCACGCCACTGCCACTGCCTCTGCCTCTGCCTCTGCCACTGCCACTGCTGACTGTGCTGGCGATGCACTCCAGAGGACGAGCCAGGACACCACTTCATCTGCCTCCGCCACTTTGTTGACTTCTACCTCATCCTCCCCTGGTCCTGTCTTATCTCCTTCTCCTGCACCATCAAAGGCACCATCAGGCGTTTCTTTACAACAACCCACCATCTCTCAGACATTGGAGCGGCGGCAGAAATACACTGCTAACCACCCACACGCGCAAGCCTTGAACGCCAACATCGCTAAACTGCTGGCCCAGGAGATGTTGGCGTTCCGGCTTGTTGAAACTCCCGCCTTCCTGGACCTGATGGCAACTGCGGCACCTCGCTATGCCGTCCCTAGCCGTCACTACTTCTCCCGGTGTGCCGTCCCCGCCTTGCACCAGCACGTGTCACTCAACATCAGGCGGGCCCTTAGTTCCGCGCTTTGCACAAAGGTCCACTTGACCACCGACGCGTGGACAAGTGCATGCGGACAGGGACGCTACATTTCACTGACGGCACACTGGGTGAATGTAGTTGAGGCTGGGACTGCTTCCCAAACTGGCCCGGTGTACCTCGTCTCCCCGCCTAACATTCCTGGCAGGGACACGAGAAGAACACCCCCCTCCTCCTCCTCCTCTACCGCCTCCTCCTCCGCCACCGCCTCCTCCTCCGCCACCGCCTCCTCCTCCGCTGTTAGATTGACCCCAGCTACGAGTTGGAAACGTTGCAGCACTGGCGTTGGTAGACGTCAGCAGGCTGTGCTGAAGCTGATCAGCTTGGGGGACAGACAGCACACTGCCTCCGAGGTGAGGGATGCCCTCCTCGATGAGACGGCAATATGGTTTGAGCCGCTGCACCTGGGCCCAGGCATGGTCGTTTGTGATAACGGCCGGAACCTGGTAGCAGCTCTGGAGCTTGCCGGACTCCAACATGTTCCATGCCTGGCCCACGTCTTCAACCTAGTGGTGCAACGTTTCCTAAAGAGCTACCCCAATGTTCCAGAGCTACTGGTGAAAGTGCGGCGCATGTGCGCCCACTTTCGCAAGTCGACAGTAGCCGCTGCTAGCTTAAAATCTCTCCAGCAACGCCTGCATGTGCCACAACACCGGCTTTTGTGCGACGTCCCCACACGCTGGAACTCAACGTTTCAGATGTTGAATAGAGTGGTTGAGCAGCAGAGACCTTTGATGGAATACCAGCTACAAAACCCTAGGGTGCCACAAAGTCAGCTGCCTCAGTTTCACATCCATGAGTGGCCATGGATGAGAGACCTTTGTGACATCCTACGGGTCTTTGAGGAGTCCACAAGGAGGGTGAGCTCTGAGGATGCGATGGTGAGCCTTACAATCCCGCTCTTGTGTGTTCTGAGAGAATCCCTGATTGACATCAGGGATAACTCAGATCACACAGAGGAGTTAGGGATAGCATCCGATCCGTCACAGCTGGAGAGTAGGTCCACACATCTGTCCGCTTCACTGCGTTTAATGGAGGAGGAGGAGGAGGAGGAGGAAGAAGAGTTGTCCGATGATGTGATGGTGATACAGGAGGCTTCCGGGCAACTTCGAATCGTCCCATTGTTGCAGCGCGGATGGGTAGACATGGAGGATGAGGAGGAAATGGAGATTGAACTTTCCGGTGGGGCCAGAGGAGTCATGCCAACTAACACTGTGGCAGACATGGCTGAGTTCATGTTGGGGTGCTTTACAACCGACAAGCGTATTGTCAAAATCATGGAGGACAACCAGTACTGGATCTTTGCTATCCTTGACCCCCGGTATAAAAACAACATCTCGTCTTTTATTCCGGTAGAGGGGAGGGCCAATCGCATCAATGCTTGCCACAGGCAATTGGTGCAGAATATGATGGAGATGTTTCCAGCATGTGACAGTGGCGGCAGGGAGGGCAGTTCCTCCAGTAGGCAACCAAGTTCTCACCGGTCCACACAAACGAGGGGCACACTGTCTAAGGTCTGGGACACCTTGATGGCACCCCCTCGCCAAAGTGCCGCCACGGAGGGTCCTAGTGTCACCAGGCGTGAGAAGTATAGGCGCATGTTGCGGGAATACCTTTCCGACCACAGCCCTGTCCTCTCCGACCCCTCTGCGCCCTACACGTATTGGGTGTCGAAGTTGGACCTGTGGCTTGAACTTGCCCTATATGCCTTGGAGGTGCTGTCCTGTCCTGCCGCCAGCGTCCTATCTGAGAGGGTGTTCAGTGCAGCCGGTGGCATCATCACTGACAAGCGCACCCGTCTGTCAGCTGAGAGTGCCGACCGGCTCACTTTGATAAAAATGAACCACCACTGGATAGAGCCTTCATTTTTGTGCCCACCTGTGTAAAGCACCCCAACATGAAACTCCATGTCTGTACTCAACCTCTCCAATTCCTCCGCATCCTCATACTCATCCACCATAAGCGTTGCACAATTCTGCTAATACTAGGCTCCCTCCAACATGATTTCCCCCAACTCTGCTGGTTAGAGGCTCCCTCGACCCTGATTTCCACCAACTCTGCTGGTTAGAGGCTCCCTCCACCCTGCTTTCCCACAACTCTGCTGGTTAGAGGCTCCTTCCACCATGAATTTGCCCAAACTGGGCTGTTTAGAGGCTCCCTCCACCATGAATTGGTCCAAACTGGGCTGGTTAGAGGCTCCCTCCACCATTAATTGGTCCAAACTGGGCTGGTTAGAGGCTCCCTCCACCATGAATTTGCCCAAACTGGGCTGTTTAGAGGCTCCCTCCACCATGAATTTGCCCAAACTGGGCTGTTTAGAGGCTCCCTCCACCATGAATTGGTCCAAACTGGGTTTTTTAGAGGCTCCCTCCACCATGAATTTGTCCAAACTGGGGTGGTTAGAGGCTCCCTCCACCATTAATTGGTCCAAACTGGGCTGGTTAGAGGCTCCCTCCACCATTAATTGGTCCAAACTGGGCTGGTTAGAGGCTCCCTCCACCATTAATTGGTCCAAACTGGGCTGGTTAGAGGCTCCCTCCACCATGAATTTGCCCAAACTGGGCTGTTTAGAGGCTCCCTCCACCATGAATTTGCCCAAACTGGGCTGGTTAGAGGCTCCCTCCACCATGAATTGGTCCAAACTGGGGTTTTTAGAGGCTCCCTCCACCATGAATTGGTCCAAACTTGGCTGTTTAGAGGCTCCCTCCACCATGAATTGGTCCAAACTGGGGTGGTTAGAGGCTCCCTCCACCATTAATTGGTCCAAACTGGGCTGGTTAGAGGCTCCCTCCACCATTAATTGGTCCAAACTGGGCTGGTTAGAGGCTCCCTCCACCATGAATTTGCCCAAACTGGGCTGTTTAGAGGCTCCCTCCACCATGAATTTGCCCAAACTGGGCTGGTTAGAGGCTCCCTCCACCATGAATTGGTCCAAACTGGGGTTTTTAGAGGCTCCCTCCACCATGAATTGGTCCAAACTGGGGTGGTTAGAGGCTCCCTCCACCATTAATTGGTCCAAACTGGGCTGGTTAGAGGCTCCCTCCACCATTAATTGGTCCAAACTGGGCTGGTTAGAGGCTCCCTCCACCATGAATTTGCCCAAACTGGGCTGTTTAGAGGCTCCCTCCACCATGAATTTGCCCAAACTGGGCTGGTTAGAGGCTCCCTCCACCATGAATTGGTCCAAACTGGGGTTTTTAGAGGCTCCCTCCACCATGAATTGGTCCAAACTTGGCTGTTTAGAGGCTCCCTCCACCATGAATTGGTCCAAACTGGGGTGGTTAGAGGCTCCCTCCACCATTAATTGGTCCAAACTGGGCTGGTTAGAGGCTCCCTCCACCATTAATTGGTCCAAACTGGGCTGGTTAGAGGCTCCCTCCACCATGAATTTGCCCAAACTGGGCTGTTTAGAGGCTCCCTCCACCATGAATTTGCCCAAACTGGGCTGGTTAGAGGCTCCCTCCACCATGAATTGGTCCAAACTGGGGTGGTTAGAGGCTCCCTCCACCATTAATTGGTCCAAACTGGGCTGGTTAGAGGCTCCCTCCACCATGAATTGGTCCAAACTGGGGTTTTTAGAGGCTCCCTCCACCATGAATTGGTCCAAACTTAGCTGTTTAGAGGCTCCCTCCACCATTAATTGGTCCAAACTGGGCTGGTTAGAGGCTCCCTCCACCATGAATTGGTCCAAACTGGGTTTTTTAGAGGCTCCCTCCACCATGAATTTGCCCAAACTGGGCTGTTTAGAGGCTCCCTCCACCATGAATTGGTCCAAACTGGGTTTTTTAGAGGCTCCCTCCACCATGAATTGGTCCAAACTTGGCTGTTTAGAGGCTCCCTCCACCATTAATTGGTCCAAACTGGGCTGGTTAGAGGCTCCCTCCACCATGAATTGGTCCAAACTGGGTTTTTTAGAGGCTCCCTCCACCATGAATTTGCCCAAACTGGGCTGTTTAGAGGCTCCCTCCACCATGAATTGGTCCAAACTGGGTTTTTTAGAGGCTCCCTCCACCATTAATTGGTCCAAACTGGGCTGGTTAGAGGCTCCCTCCACCATTAATTGGTCCAAACTGGGCTGGTTAGAGGCTCCCTCCACCATTAATTGGTCCAAACTGGGCTGGTTAGAGGCTCCCTCCACCATTAATTGGTCCAAACTGGGCTGGTTAGAGGCTCCCTCCACCATGAATTTGCCCAAACTGGGCTGGTTAGAGGCTCCCTCCACCATGAATTGGTCCAAACTGGGGTTTTTAGAGGCTCCCTCCACCATGAATTGGTCCAAACTGGGGTGGTTAGAGGCTCCCTCCACCATTAATTGGTCCAAACTGGGCTGGTTAGAGGCTCCCTCCACCATTAATTGGTCCAAACTGGGCTGGTTAGAGGCTCCCTCCACCATGAATTTGCCCAAACTGGGCTGTTTAGAGGCTCCCTCCACCATGAATTTGCCCAAACTGGGCTGGTTAGAGGCTCCCTCCACCATGAATTGGTCCAAACTGGGGTTTTTAGAGGCTCCCTCCACCATGAATTGGTCCAAACTGGGCTGTTTAGAGGCTCCCTCCACCATGAATTTGCCCAAACTGGGCTGGTTAGAGGCTCCCTCCACCATGAATTGGTCCAAACTGGGGTGGTTAGAGGCTCCCTCCACCATTAATTGGTCCAAACTGGGCTGGTTAGAGGCTCCCTCCACCATGAATTGGTCCAAACTGGGGTTTTTAGAGGCTCCCTCCACCATGAATTGGTCCAAACTTGGCTGTTTAGAGGCTCCCTCCACCATTAATTGGTCCAAACTGGGCTGGTTAGAGGCTCCCTCCACCATGAATTGGTCCAAACTGGGTTTTTTAGAGGCTCCCTCCACCATGAATTTGCCCAAACTGGGCTGTTTAGAGGCTCCCTCCACCATGAATTGGTCCAAACTGGGTTTTTTAGAGGCTCCCTCCACCATGAATTGGTCCAAACTTGGCTGTTTAGAGGCTCCCTCCACCATTAATTGGTCCAAACTGGGCTGGTTAGAGGCTCCCTCCACCATGAATTGGTCCAAACTGGGTTTTTTAGAGGCTCCCTCCACCATGAATTTGCCCAAACTGGGCTGTTTAGAGGCTCCCTCCACCATGAATTGGTCCAAACTGGGTTTTTTAGAGGCTCCCTCCACCATTAATTGGTCCAAACTGGGCTGGTTAGAGGCTCCCTCCACCATTAATTGGTCCAAACTGGGCTGGTTAGAGGCTCCCTCCACCATGAATTTGCCCAAACTGGGCTGGTTAGAGGCTCCCTCCACCATGAATTGGTCCAAACTGGGTTTTTTAGAGGCTCCCTCCACCATGAATTTGCCCAAACTGGGCTGGTTAGAGGCTCCCTCCACCATGAATTGGTCCAAACTGGGGTTTTTAGAGGCTCCCTCCACCATGAATTTGCCCAAACTCTGCTGGTTAGAGGCTCAATCCACCCTGATTTTCAAAACAAATGTTGGTGCCAACCTCAACTTACTACAAGGGCCAAATTCACTGCTGGTGACAAGCTCTCCTCACTGCAAGTGCCAAATACACATGTTTCAAGGTGTTTTCCTACTGTCAGAGAGGTGGTATTGAGTGTGTAAAGTGTGTAGTTGTTAGGCTGTGATGTTGGGGTAATAGAGGGTCTTTGGTGTGTTAGATGCCCCCAGACATGCTTCCCCTGCTGTCCCAGTGTCATTCCAGAGGTGTTGGCATCATTTCCTGGGGTGTCATAGTGGACTTGGTGACCCTCCAGACACGGATTTGGGTTTCCCCCTTAACGAGTATCTGTTCCCCATAGACTATAATGGGGTTCGAAACCCGTTCGAACACACGAACATTGAGCGGCTGTTCGAATCGAATTTCGAACCTCGAACATTTTAGTGTTCGCTCATCTCTAGTTATAGTAACTGCTTGGCAATATTCTACATGTTATAGTAACTGTTTGACAATATGTCTACATGTTATAGTAACTGCTTGGCAATATGTCTACATGTTATAGTAACTGCTTGGCAATATGTCTACATGTTATAGCAACTGCTTGACAATATGTCTACATGTTATAGTAACTGCTTGGCAATATGTCTACATGTTATAGTAACTGCTTGACAATATGTCTACATGTTATAGCAACTGCTTGGCAATATGTCTACATGTTATAGTAACTGCTTGGCAATATTCTACATGTTATAGTAACTGCTTGACAATATGTCTACATGTTATAGTAACTGCTTGGCAATATTCTACATGTTATAGTAACTGTTTGACAATATGTCTACATGTTATAGTAACTGCTTGGCAATATATCTACGTGTTATAGTAACTGCTTGGCAATATGTCTACATGTTATAGTAACTGCCTGGCAATATTCTACATGTTATAGTAACTGCTTGACAATATGTCTACATGTTATAGTAACTGCTTGGCAATATTCTACATGTTATAGTAACTGTTTGACAATATGTCTACATGTTATAGTAACTGCTTGGCAATATGTCTACATGTTATAGTAACTGCTTGGCAATATTCTACATATTATAGTAACTGCTTGGCAATATGTCTAAATGTTATAGCAACTGCTTGACAATATGTCTACATGTTATAGTAACTGCTTGGCAATATGTCTACATGTTATAGTAACTACTTGGCAATATGTCTACATGTTATAGTAACTGCTTGGCAATATGTCTACATGTTATAGTAACTGCTTGGCAATATGTCTACATGTTATAGTAACTGCTTGGCAATATGTCTACATGTTATAGTAACTACTTGGCAATATGTCTACATGTTATAGTAACTGCTTGGCAATATTCTACATATTATAGTAACTGCTTGGCAATATGTCTACGTGTTATAGTAACTGCTTGGCAATATCCTACATGTTATAGTAACTGCTTGGCAATATGTCTACATGTTATAGTAACTGCTTGGCAATATGTCTACGTGTTATAGTAACTGCTTGGCAATATGTCTACATGTTATAGTAACTGCCTGGCAATATTCTACATGTTATAGTAACTGCTTGGCAATATTCCACATATTATAGTAACTGCTTGGCAATATGTCTACGTGTTATAGTAACTGCTTGGCAATATCCTACATGTTATAGTAACTGCTTGGCAATATGTCTACATGTTATAGTAACTGCTTGGCAATATGTCTACGTGTTATAGTAACTGCTTGGCAATATGTCTACATGTTATAGTAACTGCTTGACAATATGTCTACATGTTATAGCAACTGCTTGGCAATATGTCTACATGTTATAGTAACTGATTGGCAATATTCTACATGTTATAGTAACTGCTTGACAATATGTCTACATGTTATAGTAACTGCTTGGCAATATTCTACATGTTATAGTAACTGTTTGACAATATGTCTACATGTTATAGTAACTGCTTGGCAATATGTCTACATGTTATAGTAACTGCTTGGCAATATGTCTACGTGTTATAGTAACTGCTTGGCAATATGTCTACATGTTATAGTAACTGCCTGGCAATATTCTACATGTTATAGTAACTGCTTGACAATATGTCTACATGTTATAGTAACTGCTTGGCAATATTCTACATGTTATAGTAACTGTTTGACAATATGTCTACATGTTATAGTAACTGCTTGGCAATATGTCTACATGTTATAGTAACTGCTTGGCAATATTCTACATATTATAGTAACTGCTTGGCAATATGTCTAAATGTTATAGCAACTGCTTGACAATATGTCTACATGTTATAGTAACTGCTTGGCAATATGTCTACATGTTATAGTAACTGCTTGGCAATATGTCTACGTGTTATAGTAACTGCTTGGCAATATGTCTACATGTTATAGTAACTGCTTGACAATATGTCTACATGTTATAGTAACTGCTTGGCAATATGTCTACATATTATATTAACTGCTTGGCAATATGTCTACATGTTATAGTAACTGCTTGGCAGTATGTCTACATGTTATAGTAACTGCTTGGCAATATGTCTACATGTTATAGTAACTGCTTGGCAATATGTCTACATGTTATAGTAACTACTTGGCAATATGTCTACATGTTATAGTAACTGCTTGGCAATATGTCTACATGTTATAGTAACTGCTTGGCAATATGTCTACATGTTATAGTAACTGCTTGGCAATATCCTACATGTTATAGTAACTGCTTGGCAATATGTCTACATGTTATAGTAACTGCTTGGCAATATGTCTACATGTTATAGTAACTGCTTGGCAATATGTCTACGTGTTATAGTAACTGCTTGGCAATATGTCTACATGTTATAGTAACTGCCTGGCAATATTCTACATGTTATAGTAACTGCTTGACAATATGTCTACATGTTATAGTAACTGCTTGGCAATATGTCTACATGTTATAGTAACTGCTTGGCAATATTCTACATATTATAGTAACTGCTTGGCAATATGTCTAAATGTTATAGCAACTGCTTGACAATATGTCTACATGTTATAGTAACTGCTTGGCAATATTCTACATGTTATAGTAACTGCTTGGCAATATGTCTACGTGTTATAGTAACTGCTTGGCAATATGTCTACGTGTTATAGTAACTGCTTGGCAATATGTCTACATGTTATAGTAACTGCTTGGCAATATGTCTACATGTTATAGTAACTGCTTGGCAATATGTCTACGTGTTATAGTAACTTCTTGGCAATATGTCTACATGTTATAGTAACTGCTTGGCAATATGTCTACATGTTATAGTAACTGCTTGGCAATATGTCTACATGTTTTATTAACTGCTTGGCAATATTCTACATGTTATAGTAACTGTTTGACAATATGTCTACATGTTATAGTAACTGCTTGGCAATATGTCTACATGTTATAGTAACTGCTTGGCAATATTCTACATATTATAGTAACTGCTTGGCAATATGTCTAAATGTTATAGCAACTGCTTGACAATATGTCTACATGTTATAGTAACTGCTTGGCAATATTCTACATGTTATAGTAACTGCTTGGCAATATGTCTACGTGTTATAGTAACTGCTTGGCAATATGTCTACATGTTATAGTAACTGCTTGGCAATATGTCTACGTGTTATAGTAACTGCTTGGCAATATGTCTAC
Source organism: Leptodactylus fuscus (assembly GCF_031893055.1). Classification (NCBI taxonomy): domain Eukaryota; kingdom Metazoa; phylum Chordata; class Amphibia; order Anura; family Leptodactylidae; genus Leptodactylus; species Leptodactylus fuscus. Next base: position 200,884,067 of record NC_134265.1, read on the forward strand.
ATGTTATAGTAACTGCTTGGCAATATGTCTACATGTTATAGTAACTGCTTGGCAATATGTCTACATGTTATAGTAACTGCTTGGCAATATGTCTACATGTTATAGTAACTGCTTGGCAATATGTCTACGTGTTATAGTAACTGCTTGGCAATATGTCTACATGTTATAGTAACTGCTTGGCAATATGTCTACATGTTATAGTAACTGCTTGGCAATATCCTACATGTTATAGTAACTGCTTGGCAATATGTCTACATGTTATAGTAACTGCTTGGCAATATGTCTACATGTTATAGTAACTGCTTGGCAATATGTCTACGTGTTATAGTAACTGCTTGGCAATATGTCTACATGTTATAGTAACTGCCTGGCAATATTCTACATGTTATAGTAACTGCTTGACAATATGTCTACATGTTATAGTAACTGCTTGGCAATATGTCTACATGTTATAGTAACTGCTTGGCAATATTCTACATATTATAGTAACTGCTTGGCAATATGTCTAAATGTTATAGCAACTGCTTGACAATATGTCTACATGTTATAGTAACTGCTTGGCAATATTCTACATGTTATAGTAACTGCTTGGCAATATGTCTACGTGTTATAGTAACTGCTTGGCAATATGTCTACGTGTTATAGTAACTGCTTGGCAATATGTCTACATGTTATAGTAACTGCTTGGCAATATGTCTACATGTTATAGTAACTGCTTGGCAATATGTCTACGTGTTATAGTAACTTCTTGGCAATATGTCTACATGTTATAGTAACTGCTTGGCAATATGTCTACATGTTATAGTAACTGCTTGGCAATATGTCTACATGTTTTATTAACTGCTTGGCAATATTCTACATGTTATAGTAACTGTTTGACAATATGTCTACATGTTATAGTAACTGCTTGGCAATATGTCTACATGTTATAGTAACTGCTTGGCAATATTCTACATATTATAGTAACTGCTTGGCAATATGTCTAAATGTTATAGCAACTGCTTGACAATATGTCTACATGTTATAGTAACTGCTTGGCAATATTCTACATGTTATAGTAACTGCTTGGCAATATGTCTACGTGTTATAGTAACTGCTTGGCAATATGTCTACATGTTATAGTAACTGCTTGGCAATATGTCTACGTGTTATAGTAACTGCTTGGCAATATGTCTACATGTTATAGTAACTGCTTGGCAATATGTCTACATGTTATAGTAACTGCTTGGCAATATGTCTACATGTTATAGTAACTGCTTGGCAATATGTCTACATGTTATAGTAACTGCTTGGCAATATGTCTACGTGTTATAGTAACTGCTTGGCAATATGTCTACATGTTATAGTAACTGCTTGGCAATATGTCTACATGTTATAGTAACTGCTTGGCAATATGTCTACGTGTTATAGTAACTGCTTGGCAATATGTCTACATGTTATAGTAACTGTTTGACAATATGTCTACATGTTATAGTAACTGCTTGGCAATATGTCTACGTGTTATAGTAACTGCTTGGCAATATGTCTACATGTTATAGTAACTGCTTGGCAATATGTCTACATGTTATAGTAACTGCTTGGCAATATGTCTACATGTTATAGTAACTGCTTGGCAATATGTCTACATGTTATAGTAACTGCTTGGCAATATGTCTACGTGTTATAGTAACTGCTTGGCAATATGTCTACATGTTATAGTAACTGCTTGGCAATATGTCTACATGTTATAGTAACTGCTTGGCAATATGTCTACGTGTTATAGTAACTGCTTGGCAATATGTCTACATGTTATAGTAACTGCTTGGCAATATGTCTACATGTTATAGTAACTGCTTGGCAATATGTCTACGTGTTATAGTAACTTCTTGGCAATATGTCTACATGTTATAGTAACTGCTTGGCAATATGTCTACATGTTATAGTAACTGCTTGGCAATATGTCTACATGTTTTATTAACTGCTTGGCAATATTCTACATGTTATAGTAACTGTTTGACAATATGTCTACATGTTATAGTAACTGCTTGGCAATATGTCTACATGTTATAGTAACTGCTTGGCAATATTCTACATATTATAGTAACTGCTTGGCAATATGTCTAAATGTTATAGCAACTGCTTGACAATATGTCTACATGTTATAGTAACTGCTTGGCAATATTCTACATGTTATAGTAACTGCTTGGCAATATGTCTACGTGTTATAGTAACTGCTTGGCAATATGTCTACATGTTATAGTAACTGCTTGGCAATATGTCTACGTGTTATAGTAACTGCTTGGCAATATGTCTACATGTTATAGTAACTGCTTGGCAATATGTCTACATGTTATAGTAACTGCTTGGCAATATGTCTACATGTTATAGTAACTGCTTGGCAATATGTCTACATGTTATAGTAACTGCTTGGCAATATGTCTACATGTTATAGTAACTGCTTGGCAATATGTCTACGTGTTATAGTAACTGCTTGGCAATATGTCTACATGTTATAGTAACTGCTTGGCAATATGTCTACATGTTATAGTAACTGCTTGGCAATATGTCTACGTGTTATAGTAACTGCTTGGCAATATGTCTACATGTTATAGTAACTGCTTGGCAATATGTCTACATGTTATAGTAACTGCTTGGCAATATGTCTACGTGTTATAGTAACTTCTTGGCAATATGTCTACATGTTATAGTAACTGCTTGGCAATATGTCTACATGTTATAGTAACTGCTTGGCAATATGTCTACATGTTTTATTAACTGCTTGGCAATATTCTACATGTTATAGTAACTGTTTGACAATATGTCTACATGTTATAGTAACTGCTTGGCAATATGTCTACATGTTATAGTAACTGCTTGGCAATATTCTACATATTATAGTAACTGCTTGGCAATATGTCTAAATGTTATAGCAACTGCTTGGCAATATGTCTACATGTTATAGTAACTGTTTGACAATATGTCTACATGTTATAGTAACTGCTTGGCAATATGTCTACATGTTATAGTAACTGCTTGGCAATATGTCTACATGTTATAGTAACTGCTTGGCAATATGTCTACGTGTTATAGTAACTGCTTGGCAATATGTCTACATGTTATAGTAACTGTTTGACAATATGTCTACATGTTATAGTAACTGCTTGGCAATATGTCTATATATTATAATAACTGCTAATGGGGGGGGGGGGGTTTGGAATTCTTTTAATAATATCTACTATGAAAGTAACTTCTGTGCTAAGCACTGTATAATTCTCAGTGATGCTGAATTTACAGGAACAGGGAGATTTTGTGTCTTGTTTGTTTTGCCTGAAGCAATAAAATGAAATTTCACTTCCTGAAATGACTCATGACTCTAAACCAGTTCAAGCTACACTAGAGCAGTACATAATTGTAAGAAGTTCACAGTCAAATGATGTGGTGTTGCAAGGTGTGGGGAAAAATATGTATTTTGTAATATATAGTATATTGTACAATAAATTCATAGCCTCTGGTTCAAATTGTCCCAAGTTATAAAATCCAGTTTAAAAAGTAAAAAGTTATCCAGAAAGAAAAGTCCAAACATAATTTATGAATGTCTAAATTCCTCTCAAAATTTGATATTGACCATTTAAATTATGGGGTCTGTTTCATGCTGTAAGGTGAAAAGTTTCTGGTTCATCATTTTCCAGATACTCTACTGGCTGCTGCTTTTCCTCCTGCTACTTGTAACTTTCACTGAAGGAAGTGGTCACTGAGTGAGGTGGACTGGGAGCAGGCAGGGGCTAACCCTGAAAACATGTGACTTAGTATGTGTAGTGGTCTTCCTAAAAACTGCAGCAAGCTGACTATACCGACAATAATAATATGGAAATTTAGCATTCCTTTTGGAGTCAGGGAAGAATTACCCCATATTTACTTTATAGCGAGCATCTAAAAGCACAGCGATCCAGTACTCATCCCACTGCTTCAAGCTAATAATACGCTTGCCACTATGTAAGGAGCAAATCATACAGCCTGCCATGCATGGACCTAAATGTCTGCCATTGTTGAACTTCTTGGCCAGTGTGGTCATTGTCATTAACATCATCATCATCTTGTAACACATAAGGGTTGGTCTCCTCACCTGGCTGTGAGATATCAAGGCCCACTTCTCCCTCCTCTTTTTCCAGTTCACCACAATGAACCCTGATTCACTTCTTCATTCTCCTCCGGTTCTTCTTGCATTAATCCAGGGTGTTGACAGTGATTAAGAGGTGGAAGCTGTTCTTCTTTCAGCCTTACTTGCATGAGTGTAAATATTTCCTCTAAGATATATCAAGGAATGACATAACCAGTGGCGTAACTAAAGTCTTGAGAACTCCGATGCAAACTTTAATCCCCTCCCAACTTTATATTCTTAACAGTGGCAAGGGTGGGTGCTGCAGCGGTATCTCAGATACCTAAAAGGATGCAGCTTTAGTACCCACAACTGTGGTAATCAAGATATACGGAAAAAGCTGATCTGTAGCTACACTTGGAAACAGCTGATATGCAGGGTCTTGAGAGACTAAGATATCTAAGAGATCAGTGGGGGTCCAACACCCAAAGCCCCTGTTGATCAGCTGTTTGAAGGTACTGTGATACTTTTGCAAGTGCCATAATTCACTATTTACATTGCACAGTATATGTTTTATAATGACGATGCAATGTAATCAAAGCCTGTAACAATATCACACAGGTGCTATAAATCAGATGCCATGTGATGTGAATAGTGAATGGGCACCACACAGTGTAATATGCCCCACAGTGGCCCCAACACAATATAGCATGCTCTACAGTGGCCCCCACACTATATAATATGCTCCATAGTAGCCCCACACAGTATAATATGCTCCACAGTGACCTCCATGCAGTATAATAACCCAATCTGATACATTTCTGCTGGAAAAGAAAAAGCTATCTCATCAGAGGCAGTAGATGTTGGATATAAGCAGACCGTCTTGGTGAGGGACCATTTAGAACAAGTTGCCTCCCCTCCAAAAAATATGCACCAATTGATGATGAGGGTGCAATTGATAATTTTTTATGTGTGGTCTTGAAATTATGGAGTTCAATGGTACCCACTGCATTAACTTTGTCTGCTATCTATTCTTCTCACTTCCTGTATTTCCCCACCACCCTCCCCTCCCAGCTTGCTGAACAGGACACTATGAAGTATCACAATACTTATGATTAGTAGAAATCTAATGTAAATGCAGATCAAATAATATGCACATGCTTGTAGAGAACAGAGTCAGTGTTATCTGTGTGCTTACATAAAGAGGTAACAGACAGGGGTTTATCAGCAAACTGCAATTAGCTGATCTGAATGTCCTGAAGAACTGATTGTCCTGCAGAGCTTTAGCTAACAGTTAGTGATATCACTTGTCTTATCACATAGTTCCTTGTTATGTAAACGCTGTGTAAACAATGGGAGGAATAAGTTCACATGGCAGGAAAATAAAGCAACATTGCAAAAGCAATATATTTAGGAAAAGTCAACAATTTACATAAGCTACCAGTATAGACAGGATCCTTGAGATGGGAATAACCCTTTAAACCTTCGGATAAAGGTGGCAACCTGGTCATACCTGATCGGGCACAATATCTACAAATGTGCAATAGCATTTTACTTAATACTGAATGTTATGAGGTAATGAGAAGCGAATCCCTGTCTGGGTGTTATGTTGAGCTCCAGGAGATCCTGGATAGAGCTCAAGGAAACAGCCTTATCAGTAAGATTATGATTTTCTTTTACCTCTTCATTCTACTTCATAGCCACTTTTTATGTCCTGTGTCAGGGTCTGGGGTTGCTAGGTGGGGTGGCATAGACACACAAGTCCAGTTTCTTTAGTCCAAAACAAAAGTAGAGTTTTATTTTCACTCAAAAAATATAGTGCAGCAGCAAAAGGAAACAATACAAAAATAAATATCTGCCCGGCTAGGCTGTAACTCAACATAGGTTACCTCACCTATAATAGCAGACTCAACAGTAGGTTGCATCAACCAAGACAGCTCCAACAGTCTGACCTTCCTGCTGGCTCTCCAGCCAAGCTCTGTCCAAAGTCTTGCTGCTGGAGCTGACCTTTTAAACCTCACTGATGAGGACAATTCACAGCAGCTGACACGCTGCCGAAACATCCACAATGTGTGGACTGGAGGGGGTTGGAATGATAGGTCCCACTGCCAAATCTTACCTGTCATTCCCAAAAATCCAGCCCAATAGAGAGAACTTGAAATAACGCCCAAGCAGACACAAGTTATCTGCTGAGAACCAGTCTTTCTGGAGTTTTTCATCTCAGCCACCTGAGTAGTCTGGGTGAGATGTATACCACCTCCCTTATCTGACCAGCCATCGGCTTACACCTGCCAAAAATATACAAAGGAGTGTCCCCATGAAAGGAATGACTTAATTACTCAAAACAAGTTTGTATATTAGCAATATTTTGCACCCCTTTTTTGGTTGGGTTGCCTTTTTACATAAGGGTACCATGGATGTTCTCCGATGGTTGGAGGACATCCAGATGCCGCTTGGCTTTATTTTGGCTAGCCTAAAAACACTATTGAAAACAATACTTAAATGGTTTTTTTTTTTTTCTGGATCCAAACCATATTTTCATAAAGATAAATCATCAGTATGTCATTTCTCAGGGTTTGACACCTGCACCCTGCACAGAAGTTGGAAGCTGCTAGTTGATGTAGAGTGTGTACAGCATGGCTCTTATACTAGTATACTGTATATGAGCAATGCTGAAGCCCTGTTCAATGAATGGTGGTGGTTCCAGGGAACTGCAATGCTGCTGATAATTGTATAGGAGCAGTGCTGCCGCATTCCCAGTACACTAGTAGTTTTTGGCACCTGAAGGCTGCCAGCTGATTGGTGTGGGCTCTGGGTATCAGACTCCAACAGATCAAATACTGATGACCTACCAGCTCCACACTTTACATATACATACAAGATACAAGACACAAAGGGGCTTTATTAGCATAACCGAAGAAAAAACATTTGGTATTGCCAAAGCAAAGAATGGTTGGGGGTGGGGGAAGGAGGTGGGAGTGGGCGTGGGGTGTGTGGTTTGGGTGTACATGCGTCCTTGGGGTCTCATCATTCTTATTTGGGACGTGTGGGAATGGGTGGGCGTATGGTGGGTGGGTGATGGGTGGGGTTTAAAGGTCTTTGGGTGGTGGGTGGGGGGGTTTAATAGTCTTTGGTGTCTCATTTTCCTCATTTGGTGGCAGCTGGACACCTATTGGGCAGCGATCTCCACAGTGGTCTCTTCTTCTAGTAGGATCTTATCTTATCTTATGGTAGAGTTGGAAGGGACCTCAAGGGCCATCGGGTCCAACCCCCTGCGAGTGCAGGTTTTCCTAAATCATCCCAGCTATATGTTTATCCAGATTCCGCTTGAAGATTTCCATTGATGGAGCGCCCACCACCTCCCGTGGCAGCCTATTCCACTCTCTCACTACCCTCACTGTCAGAAAGTTTTTCCTAATGTCTAATCTGTATCTCTTTCCCTTTAGTTTCATCCCATTGCTTCTTGTACTTCCTTGTGCTAATGAGAATAGGGTAGATCCCTCTGCACTGTGACTACCTTTCAGATATTTGTAGACTGCTATTAAATCTCCCCTCAGCCTTCTCTTCTGCAAACTAAACAATCCCAGTTCTTTTAGCCGCTCCTCATAGGACATAGTTTGCAGACCTTCCACCATTTTGGTTGCTCTTCTCTGGACTTGCTCCAATATATCGATGTCTTTCTTGAATTGAGGCGCCCAGAACTGTACACAGTATTCCAGGTGTGGTCTGACCAGGGAAGAGTACAGCGGAATAATGACCTCTCTTGATCTAGATTCAATGCTTGTCTTAATACATCCCAGAATTTTATTAGCCTTTTTTGCAGCAGCACCGCACTGTTGGCTCATGTTGAATTTGTGATCTACTATTACGCCCAAGTCCTTTTCCCCTATGCTATCACTTAGTTCTATTCGTCCCATACTATATATGTTTTTTACATTTCTGTTACCCAGATGTAGAACTTTGCATTTGTCCCTGTTAAATACCATTTTGTTCGCCTCAGCCCATTGTTCCAGTGTGTCTAAGTCCTTTTGAATACACTCTCTCTCCTCTCTAGTGTTGGCTATTCCTCCTATCTTCGTATCATCTGCAAATTTTATGAGTTCCCCAATAATTCCATCGTCCAGATCATTTATAAAGATATTAAAAAGTACTGGGCCCAGAACAGAGCCCTGCGGCACCCCGCTTTTGACTTTCTTCCAGTTCGATGTGTAGCCATTTAGTATTACTCGTTGTGCCCGATCATTAAGCCAGTTGTGAATCCACCTAACTGATTTTTTGTCAAAGCCATACTTAATCATTTTTTCAATAAGAAGGTTATGTGATACTTTATCAAATGCCTTACTGAAGTCAAGATATACTATGTCCACGGCATTCCCTTGGTCCAACCATTCAGTGATTTTGTTGTAGAAGGAAATCAGGTTAGTCTGACAAGATTTATTGGTCATAAAGCCATGCTGGCTCTGGTTAATTAATGCCTTCCCATCCAGGTACCGAAGTAAATGTTCCTATCGAAGTATATGTTGCTATCGAGGTCAGACTGTATCGAGGTCAGGATGTAGAGTTTCCTTTTCTCGTCTGCAAATGTGAAGTCTGGGATGTGGGCAGAGAGTCTTTCAAAGTAGATGGCCCTCGTAGCTGAGTATTTGGTGCAGTGTAGCAAGAAATGGGCCTCGTCTTCTAGGGCCCTTTGGTCACAGTGTTGGCACAGTCTGTTTTCCAGTGGCTTGTATAACTGCTTGTGCCATCCCGTTTCAATTCCTAGATTGTGGGTGCTCAGTTTGTATCAGCTCAGGGTCTGTCTGTGTTTGGGGTAGGGTATTTTCTCCAGGTAGGTGGCCATGGTGTAGTTCCTTTGCAGAGATTGGTATACATTGAGTTTCTTGGAGTTATTTATTTCGTTTCTCCATTCTTTGATGTATTGCTCTTTGTTTGCCTCTATGGTCACCTTTATTTGAGCCTTGCTCATCTGTTGGTGTTTTTGGTTTGGCGGTTGGCTGTTGCTTGGTTGGAGGATGTTGGGTTTGTTTCAAGTTCTGTGGCTTAGCCATGCTTGGTGGTGGTATTTGTTGGGGTTGCTGCTTTGGATGTGCCCCTGGAAAACTAGTGCTCTCTTCTGTATGGTGAGCCCTAGGGGGAGCCTGCCTTGCCCTGCCCTGGAAGCCGTGTTGGAGGTGCTGCGGTGGACATGGAGCAGGTATTTGCAGAACTCCAGCTGCAAGGTCTCTGTTGGGCTAGAGTCCCATTTTGGCTGGTCTGGGTAGGTGGCTGGGTCCCAGATATCGCTGCCGTAGAGAAGGATCGGTGTGAGGACTGCGTCGAATATCTTTAGCCAGACCCTCACTGGTGGTTTGAGGTGGTACAGCCGTCTTATGATGGCATAGAAGGTTCTGCAGGCTTTTCCTTTCAGGGTTTCTATTGCTGCTCTAAGGACCAGTTTACACAGAGTTAACACACTCGCATTCTGGCACGTATACACGTGTCAGAATGTGAGCGCTCAAAACAGATCCCATTCATTTCAATGCGTCGTTACGGGTGTATAACGCACGTAATTTTGCGAGCGTAATTTTGCGCAAACAAAATAATATGCAGCGGTAGCGGCTGTCACCGGGCCCCTAATGTCCCGGGCCCTGTGGTAGCTGCTACCCTTGCTACCCTGGTAGTTATGCTGCCTATACTGCAAGCCTAGGATATTAACAGTTAATTTAATCTTTGCTTGAGTCAACCCTGATAAAAACAAGCAAGTTTATTAGTAACTTAATGTCTCCGTGTGAACAGGTTTAGTCCAGAAATGCTTGCAACATTCTAAAGAGTATCAGGAGTCAATAGTATTTAATAGGTGTATAAATATATATTTCAACATTCTTTAAAGAGGTCAGACAAGGTTGTCTTCATTTATACTGCTTACTACAAGCCAATGATATTTATAGTCTTATTGTGTATGACCTTAGGCTTGGCTTTTTGACAGGTGTCGTACAGAGGTACTGGATTAAAGTGGACCTGGTACAGTATTATACAGCTCCCAAAATAATGAGGGTGTCACCAAATAGGATACTGGTATGGGTTTACTCAGGACCCAAATAGAAAGAGTCTGAATATTGATTTTCAGTTTACTACCAAGTAAATAGGGTCACATTGTAACAGTAACTTTGCTGCAGCTGTGACGCGCTAAAAGATTGCGCAGTGATCAACAATGTACATCACCAGGGCCCTATACATGCATCAGTACTTTTAAGGGGGACCATGGGCAGCATTGAAGTTTTACAGAGCACTATGGGCAGCACTCTTATTAGAGATGGCACCAAAACCTTCGCTAGACACTGTGAACGGCATTAATCTTTGTTTGGATCTGTCATTTTCTTGTGGTACCATCCGTACCTTTTTATGTTCTGTGTTAACAATATGTGGCATTGTGTGTACAGGTATGTTATTCAAGGAGCACAGTGTGAGGCATACTTATAGCTTGGGGCTTAGCTTCATCCCACAGGTCATTTACTTGTGCCATGAGGGCTGTCTGGTAAATTAGGCTGGATCCAATAACCTGACCTGGGGTTAAAAATAGGACAGAACCCCCAGGTCCATGATGAAGAAACCAATGGATACAGCAAGATAAGTTGAAGTTCTTGCACAACCCCTTTAATGACATAGTTTTTAATACAAAACAGCACTTCAAAACAGTAACTATAAGTTACTGGAGTGTGCACGAGGTTATGGGCAACACTCCTATCCTCGCAAGTTCAAGTTTCTGGTGTTTCATTATGCAGTAGGCTGCTTCCCATATGACATTGAACAAGCTGCAACACGTTGCAGCAGGACCATCAAACTCCCAAATGGCATGAAAGCCCTGCTTGTATAGCCAATACCTACCCTGGTGTAGCCTGAATGTCACACTACAGCCTGTGTGGGGTCATACCATGTGGTACTTCCCTGTGGTACAACACCACGGCACAACCACAGTTTCACCTCTCCACTTGTACCTGCATGAGGAGACAGCAACCAATATATTGCATTAACATTAGAAAACAACACAGTATTTTATAACATTGGTAAAACCATTAGACATCAGTCAATAAAGCCAGCATAATACGGAATATATTTTATTTATATTTTGTTATTCACCTAGGACATATAGGATCGCTTAGTTCAGTTACCCTGATCAGATACGGGACCGCTGCTGACACGAATGCTCCCCTGCACTCAAGGTGAAGCATCTACCTCTACAACCAGCAAGCTTACTATGGAAACATATGTTTGAGCAGCTTGAAGGACTTCTACTCCCCACTGGTCTCATACTTAGGATTGCCTCTCCATCTTATTGGGACATGAAACACATTGGGATGAAGGAAATAAGGGGAAAGGAGTTCATTTGATAGGGAGACATAGGGAGAGCTCTTGAAACTGTCCTTGTAAGGCCAGGAGTCATTGTGGGACATAGATAAGAGACAGGCTATAATTACACCAGCCCTTCATCTGCAAGTCCTATTGAGCCGCCAGTGTTTTTCAGTAGGTCTGGGTAAGACCTCTCCTCTTATCTAGAGCACAGTTATTTATGTGCACTTAAATTGGTGATCTTTTTTGACAGTCTTAACATGAATATTTATTGTTACAATTTATATTAAAAGTTAAGTTTTACAGTTCTTTTGGTCCTCTACTTGTGATGATAGATTGTTGGATCATGAAGGTTATTTAATAACATTGTTATTTTCAACTAGGACAAAATAAAATGGCCGCACGCATGCATAGTGAAAATACAGAAGAGACACGTGTCTCTGGCATCACCTGACATCCTCCCGGCCAGTAATCAGCGGTAGGTTACAGTTCTGATGTCAGGAGCTGGCATCTTGGAGCTCTACTTACTGGGAGCTGCTGAGTCAGTGGCATAGAACCCCCTTGCAGTTATCTAAATTTGTGGTCAGACTGATTCTTACATGCATTATTGGTGGGACTGTCCTGTAGTTTATAACTTTTAGACAGCTGTCTTACAACTTATATATCCCATAACACAATTGTCCATCTCACCAACTGCTCCCCTAACTTTATGCTTCATTGGATTGAAAGACATTCCTAAATTGAATAAGAAAGTGGCAGGTAGCATTAGCCTGGCTGCAAAACTGGAAATCCAGGACCCTATTACCTATCAGAGACTTCTCCTCCTTGCTCCAATTTGACTGTATCATGGAAGAAATGGCACATTGGAGAATACACTTAGTAAAACCACTTGCTTGCCAATGGGACTTATGGTGCAGGATCACACAGCCTATGTTCCCTCCCTAATAATAATAATTTTCCTTTCTGGTTTACCCCTCCCACAGATGTGGGAGTCTATATACACACCTGGGTACTATGGATGGTGCTGAAAGCTCACACTATAAGCACTAACATCATTAAATGTCTTGATATATCTTTTGATGGATATTGCACTTAATATAACAGGATTGGTTCCTGTTCACTATTAAATGTTTATAGTTCTGATTCTGTAGCAACTTTATTAATTTGTTTGTTCATTTTTCTATATTGAAAAAACTAAAGAATAATAATAAAAAAAAGATTAGTCCCACTCAGATCAGTAAATGCTGCAAATGATACTGCTGCAGAATAGGATACCATCTCCATAGACCTCTATTGTACAGATCTGATCAGTGGCAGAAGGAGGCAATTCTTCACTTATGACAAGAATACACTCAGGATTTAAGTTTAGTTATGCTTTAAAGCATTTTTAAGGTTCAAATGGCTAGATAAGAGAAAGATTTATTACCACATCTGCACTTAGGAAAAAATGTGTTTGCTCGGAACAAGCATAGTGTGCATGAACGCCTCCCCTAGAAACAGCTAAGGCAAGGACTGAACTATTCACTTGGGTGTGTAAGTGTGAACACTTGCTAACCTGACCACTGAACTTAGCATATGTACACAGTTACCGCAGTCTACACCAACCTTGATTTACCATATTATTTCAGTTTCATATATTACATTTCTACTGGTACAAGTAGAACATACAGCACATACCACCCAAACAGAGTTCAAGGATCCATAAGTGAACAGATGAATTTGGGTTAGTGTTTAGAGAAGTCACTTTACTGTGGGTGGAGAGAAAAAAAAAATAATGTGTAGCTATAGTTCTGAGAAATTAAACGAAAATTATTAGGGAATAAATAAATGACTGTACAATTCACAAAAGACTGATAATACAACAGATCACCATATACCAAAGTCTGAATTTGCCATTGACTACCAGCTACAGTAAGCTGACCATATTACAGAACACCAGGTAAAAGATGCATCATGTTCATGAGTTGATACTGAATCCAAATTCCTGGACAGTCTATAAAAATATTTCAAGTGTCAATGAAAAAACAGATGTATCTGTGATTTTCTTTGAAGCTTGTACAAAGTATAGTTATTGTAGTTATCACCATTTTATAGTAAACGCTGCTAATCTGTTCATGTCAATATTCAGGGCTATAGACATTTGTGTCAAATTTTAGAAAGAAACATATAAATAAAGCCAACAAAAAGTATGACATAGTACTACATCGCAACACTACAATGCTAACAGGGAATATTGATATTGTACTGCAGTCTGGGCACACAGCAGGGCACAGAAGGGAAGAAGTGCTATGTGCCTTTTGGAGTGCAGATTCAGATGTTTGGTATCTGAATGCCATATCACATTTGCAAAGCATTATCATTAAAGTGGAATCCCCTTGAGAGAAAACTGCACCCCTCAAAGAATTTATCAAGGGGTATAGTTTCTAGAGGTGAATGGACAGCGGATGAAGAAAAGTTATTGTGTAAGCTCATCTATCAGGCTAGACGCTACAGCGATGCCTCCGGTCTGTGCCAGTCACTACATTGGCTGCCTATTCATTATAGAATAAAATATAAAGTTATCACCCTCATCCACAAGGCTCTCCATAATGCCGCTCCTCCCTACATTTCTTCCCTCATCTCTGTCTACCACCCAACCCGTGTTCTCCGCTCACTCAATGATCTAACACTTACATCCTCTATTATCAGAACCTCCCACGCTCGTATACAAGACTTCTCCCGAGCTGCACCACTTCTCTGGAATGCTCTACCCCGGACAATAAAATTAACTCCCAACTTCTACAGTTTCAAACGCAAACTAAAGACGCATCTTTTCAGACAAGCCTATCACAATTCCTAATGCACAAAATTGTCTGAACACTGTATAAGCAATGCCGCCCCTGCTACCTCTTGTGTCACCCCCTCTACCTCATAGATTGTAAGCTCTTTTGAGCACGGCCCTCAGTCCCATTGTGTGAAATGACGTTCTTTGTTATGTATGTCTGTATCTGAACCCTATAAATTGTACAGCGCTGCGGAATATGTTGGCGCTATATAAATAAAATGTATTATTATTATAAGCTGTGCAGAGTACATTAGGAAGATCAAATTCTCTACTATTTTCCCAGTAGCTCCGGAGGGGTTACTCTGGGGGTCAATTTTTTTTTTACTCTTTTTGGATGTCCCACTAGGGGACCTGAACAAGCGATGCTCTGGTCACTGGTTCAGTAGTATACACGGCAATACACATGTATTGTAATGTGGGGCAAGATCCAACAGGAATGTTGGGTACTGTCGGTCTGGGGTTCATGTTTGACAGGGTTATGTCAATTACAGCTAACACTTACTCCCAATGCTGCTCGCTCACTATGAATGTTATAGTAGGTAAGAGGCATTGTCATTTGAAGCTTTAAGTTACCTCTCTGTAAGAAATGAAGCCATTTGAGTTTACAGATAAACAATTATAAATATATAGGTAAATGAACTCTTAATAGAATCTATTTAATGGCTTTACAATAACAAAGGATATATCCAGCATTCTGCTGTGGCAAGATGGCATGTAGCACAAAGTAATTTACATGCCTATAGCATATGACAAGACTATGACTGACAGTTCCAAGTAACCTACATAGAACAATGACACTGAGCAACTGATTTGGGCTCGGTTCCAAATAATTAACATCTCCACAACACAGAACTTTCTTGAACTTAACTTCTTAGAACTTGGGAAACAATTAAATTATGGTTGACTAGATTCATGACAGCTGACTGGCCCAGGCCATATTTTGCTTTGCTGTTTGGCATGACTAAGGGGGCGTTCACACTACCGTCGGTGTCCGACATGTAGTGTCCGCTCCTAGTGTCCGCTCAAAATCTGTCACGGACATTAGGAGCGGACAGTAGATGTGTCCGTGACACCTGTCATTCAAATGAATGGGCATCGGGTGCGTTCTTTTGCACTCCGTGCCCGTCCTTTCCTGTCCGCAAGAGAAGATGTCCGACTTCTCAAGCGGACAGAAAAGCCCTGCATGCAGGGTTCCTCTGTCCGCTTGAGAAGTCGGACATCTTCTCTTGCGGACAGGGAAGGACGGGCACGGAGTGCAAAGGAACGCACCCGATGCCCATTCATTTGAATGACAGGTGTCACGGACACATCTAGTGTCCGCTCCTAGTGTCCGTGACAGATTTTGAGCGGACACTAGGAGCGGACACTACATGTCGGACACCGACGGTAGTGTGAACGCTCCCTAACTCATCTCAGTAGAAGTTTAGTCAATACAATTTTAATTGATTATCTGAAAATAAAAAATATTTTGAAGACATTTATTTACTGTTTAATAAAGATGAGCGAAGATGGCTTGGGTCCCAGAATTATTTTGGGTCGAACAAGTTCAGTATGAACCACACCCTACATTGGCTTAAAACATAGTGTATAACATGCCCAGGGCTCCTTGGGCTAAGTTCACACTGCAGATTTTGGTCTGGAATTTGGCGCGAATTTTGCATCAAATTCTGGATTAAAA
Source organism: Leptodactylus fuscus (assembly GCF_031893055.1). Lineage (NCBI taxonomy): Eukaryota > Metazoa > Chordata > Amphibia > Anura > Leptodactylidae > Leptodactylus > Leptodactylus fuscus. Next base: position 200,899,970 of record NC_134265.1, read on the forward strand.
TACCGCCTCCCATTGAATTCAATGAGAGCCGGGCATTTGGTTTTTCCACGAGCGGGTTTGTTCCGCTCGCGCATAAAAGAAGCAACGTGCCCTATCTTTCGCGGTGGAATCAGCTGCGGGAGACTGCGGGAATCAGCTATCACACCGCCTTACTCCCTCTGGACTAGGCCCATTCATTCATAATCCAGAGCAGAATTCCGCGACTGGATGCCAGTGCACTGTATGCACTATACCAGCATGCATGCAGTTGCGGATAGCTGGTCTGGAATCTGAGGTGGTCTCCGTGCCAAATTACGGACTGTGAGAGAGTGAAGTGTGTGGTCTGGGAAGACAGATATGTCCCAGCCAGGCAGCTAAAGGGTGTTTGGTAAAGATTCACACCAGGGAGATCAGTTGACTTAATCAGGACCTAATGCCTGGTTCACACATCAGTATGCCATCCATCCATTTGAATTCAGTTTGAGACTATAAACAGACTGATGCACAAACTGATTGTATACTGACACCTTTTTATGCTGATGGCAAACGCTGTCCATCCCCTAGAGGACAGATAAGGGGATTAAAAGTAGCAATTGTAAACAGAGTAGAGATAAGGACATATAATAAATGTCCTTAACGCTAGGTTCACACCTGCGTTCGGCACTCCGTTCTGTGGTTTCCGTCTTCTGCATGCAAGAAGACGGAAACCACAGACCGGGTCCAGTCGTGAGCGGTGCTGAGCGTTTATGCTCTCCGCCGCGAAAGATGTTTTTTTAAAGATCCGGGCACAGAGTACTGCATGTCCCACTCTGTGTCCGGATTTAAAAAAACGGTTTCGCGGCAGAGAGCATAAAACGCTCACCGCCGCTCACGGCCAGACAACTTTCTCACCCATTCAAATGAATGGGTGAGAAAGAGTCCTGCAGGTTTCCGTATCCTGCCTCTGTTTTGTGCAGGAAACGGAAACCTGCAGAACGGAGACCAGGTGCAGATGTGAACGAGCCCTATCTCATATAATAAATGTCCTTATCTCTACTCTGTTTACAATTTTCTATGTTTAATCCCCTTATCTGTCCTCTAGGGGACAGGACAGGGTTTGCTATCAGTATAAAAAGGTGTCAGTATACAATCAGTATGTGTATCAGTCCGTTTTTAGTCTCAAACTGAATTCAAACGGACGGATAGCATACTGATGTGTGAACTAAGCCTAATAATCTCATACCTCCCAACTTTTGAAGAACCGAAAGAGGGACAAAATGTGCGGCGCGCATAGCGCGCCGCGGCAAATTCAGCCCCGCCCACTTTTGTGTTGACCCCGCCCACTCGTTAATTTTTCATGTGCCCGCACACAGTATAATCCTCCTACAGTCACCCGTAAATTATATGTCCCCCCTCTATCTCTCCCCCAGTTTCATATACACCCTTCATCTGCCCAAAGTTTCATGTCCCTCTTCCAGCTCTGCCCCCAGATTCATGTCCCTCCATCTCTGCCCCCAGATTCATGTCCTCTCCATCTCTGCCACCAGATTCATGTCCCCCATCTCTGCCCCCAGATTCATGTCCTCACATCTCTGCCCCCAGTGTCACGCCGTCCTCTCCTTCATCTGCCCCCAGATTCACGTTCCACCTCCACATTAAACTTACCTTCTCCTCCGCTCCCTCGCCGCTCTCTGCCCGCCTCTCTCCCTGACACACGCGGCTGAAGCTGCTCGCGTGCTCGCTTCGCCGCTGCGTCTCTCTCTCGCTGACACATGCGGCTGAAGCGAGGAGCTGACCTGTGTCAGCTCCTCGCTTCGCTGCTGCCGCCGGCTCCTGGCTTGTACATCACGTCTACAAGCCAGGAGCCGGCAGCAGCAGCGAAGCGAGGAGCTGACACAGGTCAGCTCCTCGCTTCAGCCGCATGTGTCAGCGAGAGAGAGAGACGCAGCGGCGAAGCGAGCACGCGAGCAGCTTCAGCCGCGTGTGTCAGGGAGAGAGGCGGGCAGCGGCGAAGCGAGGAGCTAACCTGTGTCAGCTCCTTGCTTCAGCCGCATATGTGTTCAACTCAGATCTGCGTCATCTGGACGCAGATCTGAGTTGAAATCGGGACATACCTCCCTCCAACCGGGACCGCGGGACATGTCACCCAAATCGGGACTGTCCCGCGGAAATCGGGACGGTTGGGAGGTATGCAATCTGTGTGTGAAGACTAGCAGTGTGGCACCACACTGATAGAGTTGAACTGTCCAGACCGGACCTCCAAAGCAGGTACTGTGCCACCCATTGTTGTTGCCAAGGTGGGAGACTGGTAGCCAGTCTCCTGTACAGTCAGGGAAAAGTTTCTTTACGTTTAAGTTAGTTTCTCAGCCGAAAAGGATTTTGTTTTGTTTATTCTGTGGCTTTGCAAAAGCAGTGTATGCACTACATGTGAATAAAGCCTGAACCTGTGTGCAATCCAGTGTCTGTGTCCCTGTTTCCTGCACTGCTACAAGCATCTACCTGAGCGATTCCCCACAGGACTAAAAAAACTCTTGTGTGAACTTAGGGTCCATTCATACAGAGTTTTTTTGGCAAGGATTTTGACGCTGAATCGGTGTCAGAATCCATGTGGAAAAAACACCTCCCCATAGAGTTCTATGGGTCCATTCACACGATGTTTTTGACACTGATTTTTACGCTTAATCCGTGTCAGAATCCACAAGGAAAAAAAGCCTCCCATTGACTTCAATGGGTTCCTTTTTCCACTAGCGGATTCAGCGTCAAAATCAGCACCATAAAACTAAGTGTGAATGGACCCTATGGGTTCTGCTAGCTTTCCGCTACCGGAAAAAAGCTTCTTTCAGGCAAATTCTGTCTGCAAAAACCAACGCAGTCAATGGGAGGCGGAAAATCCATGTGGAATTGGCAAAAATGCGTGGAAAAAACGCTACCGTTTTTTTCGAAGTCCATACACTGTGCTGGACGAAAAAAACATTTCCTAATTCCTGAAGCGGATTTTTTCCTCGCCAAAAAACTCAGTGTGAATGGACCCTTTAGCTTCTGAAGTGTAGATTTAGAGAGACTAGCTTTTGGATATCATGTCTCTCCTGCAGAGTTTTAGGGCTAGTTCACATGGGGTTTCCACATGAACACATTCCGTCGCAGCTGCCACAACGGTACGCCAGTGCAGTGCTTTCCGCTTCGGATTAGGCCCAAACGACTGGGCTTAGTCCGAAGGGTGGTGTCGCGACGCCGGGTTGAATCAGTAGCAGAATCCACCTGAAGAAAGGGCAGCTTGCTTCTATTTTCCGCGAGTGGGAACCAAGGAAATGACTGGCTCCCATTGATTTCAATGAGAGGCAGCAGAATTTTGACCATTTTGCCCTGTGTGAACTAGCCCTTAGGGGTGCCAATAAAGTGGAATAATTCCCCAAGTAGTGACCCCATTTTCTAAATACACTGCTCAAGAAAGGTATATAGCGAGCATTTTTAACCCTTGAGCAATTTAAAATTGTGACTCCATGTGGAAGATTTTAAAGAAATTTTATATATAGATAGATAGACCCATATAGGGATAAAAATGTACATTTGTTTTTTTCTTATCGGTATGTCTTTGTGGAATGGAAGGAAAGCCACACAAACATGGGGAGAACATATAAAAACCTTGCAGATGTTGGTCCTGGTGGGATTTGAACCTGGGACCCAAGCGCTGCAAAGCTGCTGTGCTAACCACTGAGCCTCCGTGTTGCCTCAAAGGTTTTAAAGCAATTATCGACACAAGACTGGCTGTGATGGACAATAATAGTGGATATCACACCTTATTCCTCTCTTGACACATATTCGGTATCTTCTCTGACGATTCTTTTTTGATTTTGTTAAGGGAATTGGTACAATAAAATGTCGTTCTGTGAGTCTTTTAACACCGTCAAGCTGAAGTGGATAGCAAATATTTGCAAAAATAAGACTTTCAATGACCTTTTCTTGATATTCATGGAAAATATCTGAATTTCCTACTTTTTTATTTAAAGGGGCTCTATCAGCAAAATCATGCTGATAGAGCCCCACATATACGTGAATAGCCTTTAAAATGTTATATTAAACTACCCCCCCCCCCCCGTTTTAAAATAAAACCCTAAAAAAGAATGTTATCTACTTACGGATCGTGCACGCTGGGCGGGCATTCAGGATGTGTCTTCTTCTTCATCCACGCCTCTTCTTCCTCCGACGTCCTCCAAGAAAGAAAATGGCCTGGGCGCATGCGCAGTAGCATGCGGCTTCTACTACGGCTACTGCGCAGGCGCCCAGGCCATTTTTTATACCAGTGTCCGCTCGCGAGCGCCGGAGGAGGACGGGACCGGAGGACATCGGAGGAAGAAGAGGCGTGGATGAAGAAGAAGACACACCCTGAACGCCCGCCCAGCATGCACGATGCGTAAGTAGATCATATTCTTTTTTAGGGTATTATTTTAAAACGGGGGGTAGTTTAATATAACATTTACGGTGCCTGAATAGCCTTTTTAAAGGCTATTCACGCATATGTGGGGCTCTATCAGCATGATTTTGCTGATAGAGCCCCTTTAACACAAATGTGTTACATGTGGCTACCTGAAACAAGTAAATGACTAATTTGTGTACCAGGTATATGCCTTTTTTGATACCTGGTATGGCTGTCCTAGCTAGCAGATATAAATATAAAACTTGACTTTTATTAAATATTATTAAAAATAAAGAAAAAAAGGAATGTGTTTATGAAAAAGTTTTTCTCCACAAACACCAGCGGATCTTTTTTAGGTCACTGCAAAAATTACAGGAAAATCCCATATATTTGAGCCACTTCAAATAGTAAAGTTTTTGAACAAGTCAGAAAAATGAACATAGATATGAAGGAGTAAACTTGAATACAGATATTTGGAATGTTCTTTCCCTAAACACATGCCCGAAGAAAGGACATGTCGCTTCTTTTCTCCACTAGCAGCAGCCCGCCGCTAGCGGAGAAAAGAAGCCTGGCGGTCTGCATAGACCACCATTGTAAAGGGGAGGTTTTTGACGCGAAATCCGCTGTCAAAAACCTCCCCTTTGCTCACGTGTGAACGAGCCCTAAGGGTAAAAATTATTATTTTTTTTATCCTTGTACGTAAGGGCAAGAATCTCTCCATTCTCCAACCTCACCAAAACTTTGAAAAGAGGTATACTACTGTAGTAGTTGTTTACATACAAGTTATAGCCATTTTGTAGAAATGTACCAATCAACTCCTAAACAATTCTCATAGATGAGAAAAGCTGATGTGTATCCTGTTGAACTCTCACACATTTTGTAGCGTTTTATTTCAAACCTTGCCCTCTTGGATGGAATAACCTGCTTAAGGTGCAGTCTCCCCTTGAATTTTACAAGGGACTCATCAATTGAAATATTTTGTGTTGGGATATAAAGTTTTAAAACTGTTATGATGGACCCAACTTTGTATAATCAGTCATATTCTGTGTGACAATATATTCTAGTAATTCATCTGTAATAAACAAACTAAAAAAATAACTGATGTAAAACCTTCCACTCCCACGTTTATACCTGGGATGACATTAAAATTAGGGATGAATGGTGGCAGAATCAGAAGCTGCCCAGCTGGATAATGCTACATCTAGTGGAAAACTCCCTTGTAAAAGTGCCCTGCTGGTAGGCATATCACTTGGATTGGAGATGTTTCTCCAATAGCCATCTCTGCCTTCCCTGTCCTGTTCATTGTTGAGGATGGACCAGAGTGATCACTATTCTCTGAGCTTTCACTGTCACTACCACTGGCAGTAAAAACCTCAAAATTGTCATGGCTGTCTGACACACTTTCTTCGATGTCAGAACATAGAAGGTCATAAGCTTCTTCCGCAGTGTAAAATTTCTGTCATTTTTTTGTAACTGAAATAAACAAATTAATAGATGAAATGGCTAATTAAGATGAATAAATTAAAAAGTAATTATGTAAATTAAAATGAACACAACTAATTGATTGTACAGTTATGCAATACTAACACTAATGCAATTATATAAATTAACTATAAAATGCAAAACTAATTATGAACTAATAAACTAAATAAATATGAATAACTATATGTAAAACAAATAAATTAATAAATAAATAACATTAATAAATAATTATAACTTCACTAATCCTATGCTATAACTAAGCACCCTAATATTCACCTAGCCCTTAATCCCTAAATGCTAACTAAATGCAGTAACTGAATGAATAAATGACAGTATGGGATGTATGAATGCATGGTGACACTGTAGTACACTGTAGGATAAACAGTGTTTTATATGGTTAGAACCCCCAGGAAAGTTTGTTACTATAACAAATATTCCGTGATTTGGCCATGATTGGTTTTTATGTTATTCCGCTCCTCCGCCGCCGCCCCCCCCTCCTGGAATAGCAGCATCGCTCCTGTCGCTGCTGGCTTCATGCAGGGCAGAAGCATAGCGATGTTGCTGGCATCTGTGCTGGCGTCTAACCGTCCCCGGCATCCGCCTCTCTATTACAGGGGATGCCAGGTCTGTATTGGCGGCCCCTTCCCCCCAAAGGGTAAACTACCCCCCCCTCCAGGCTCGCTCCCGTGCACTTAGCCCCTCCTCCCTCCCCTATCACAGCAGCAGATACATCACTTGACTTATGACCAGATAAGTCAAGGGATGTGTCCCAAAAAAATGAATAAAGTAAGATAGTGGACAAACAAAGCAGTTTTGCTGAAGCAGTGTATTTAGGAAAAGTCTTACATTTACATTAGCAAGCAGTATAGATAGGATCCTTGGGATGGGACAACCCCTTTAATAGTCTCGCCCATTTCTTCTTTATTTGATGCTTTGGTAGCACTAATAATATGTTTGATTTTCTGTCTAAATTTTTACAGCTAAATAACAGTTACACTTCCAGTTTCTATACAAAACTATATGAAAACAGCCTTCTTTTCTTTTACTACATTACATACTTCTCTGGTAAACTATAGTTGTCTCTTTCTCCTTTTGCTAGTCTGCCTGATATACAGTTTAGTTGCCTTTAAGGGCTCGTTCACACGGGGGGCGGATTTTGGCACTGAGAGTGACACGGGGGGCAACATGCCGCTAGCGGAAAAAAGAACGCTAGTGGTCTTCATAGATCACCATTGTATAGTGGCAGATTTTGAGGCAAAATACGCTGTCAAAATCCGCTTCCTTGGCCCCGTGTGAACTAGCCCTATGGCCCCTTTCAACTGTGTCCTCTGAGCATCCACTCCTACTCTTTTATTCCACCCTTGAAATTCGCCCTTCTACAGTCTAACACTTTTGCAGTGCATGATTGCTCCCTATTTTATTGTCAAGCCATAAACATTGGTGGTCACTGGAACCCAATGTTCTTCTGTACTTTAACCTCAGATCCCTTTTGTTAGAACTAAATTTAGAATGTTCTCTCCTCTGGGTGGTGACTGTAACAGCTCCATTAAGAGCATCTATTAGATTCCTGCACATGTAGGTAAGATCACTAGAGATATTCCAGTCTCCCATGACCACAACATCTGCCTTTTCCTCCATTTAAGAAATTTCATCAACCAACTTCTGACCATATCCTTCTATATACAGTCCTATGAAAAAGTTTGGGCACCCCTATTAATCTTAATCATTTTTAGTTCTAAATATTTTGGTATTTGCAACAGCCATTTCAGTTTGATATATCTAATAACTGATGGACACAGTAATATTTCAGGATTGAAATGAGGTTTATTGTACTAACAGAAAATGCGCAATATGCATTAAACCAAAATTTGACCGGTGCAAAAGTATGGGCACCGCAACAGAAAAGTGACAATATTTAGTAGATCCTCCTTTTGCAAAGATAACAGCCTCTAGTCGCTTCCTGTAGCTTTTAATCAGTTCCTGGATCCTGGATAAAGGTATTTTGGACAAACAATTCAAGTTCAGTTAAGTTAGATGGTCGCCGAGCATGGACAGCCCGCTTCAAATCATCCCACAGATGTTCAGTGATATTCAGGTCTGGGGACTGGGATGGCCATTCCAGAACATTGTAATTGTTCCTCTGCATGAATGCCTGAGGATTTGGAGCGGTGTTTTGGATCACTGTCTTGCTGAAATATCCATCCCCGGCGTAACTTCAACTTCGTCACTGATTCTTGAACATTATTCTCAAGAATCTGCTGATACTGAGTGGAATCCATGCGACCCTCAACTTTAACAAGATTCCCGATGCCGGCATTGGCCACACAGCCCCAAAGCATGATGGAACCTCCGCCAAATTTTACAGTGGGTAGCATGTGTTTTTCTTGGAATGCTGTTTCTTTTTGGACGCCATGCATAACGCCTTTTTTTATAACCAAACAACTCAATTTTTGTTTCCAAAATGAAGCTGCCTTGTCCAAATGTGCTTTTTCATACCTCAGGCAACTCTATTTGTGGCGTACGTGCAGAAACGGCTTCTTTCTCATCACTCTCCCATACAGCTTCTATTTGTGCAAAGTGCGCTGTATAGTTGACCGATGCACAGTGACACCATCTGCAGCAAGATGATGCTGCAGCTCTTTGGAGGTGGTCTGTGGATTGTCCTTGACTGTTCTCACCATTCTTCTTCTCTGCCTTTCTGATATTTTTCTTGGCCTGCGACTTCTGGGCTTAACAAGAACTGTCCCTGTGGTCTTCCATTTCCTTACTATGTTCCTCACAGTGGAAACTGACAGGTTAAATCTCTGAGACAACGTTTTGTATCCTTCCCCTGAACAACTATGTTGAACAATCTTTGTTTTCAGATCATTTGAGAGCGGGCTGTCCATGTTCGGCGACCATCAAACTTAACTGAACTTGAATTGTTTTGTAGAAAGAAATGGTCCAAAATACCTTCATCCAGGATCCAGGAACTGATTAAAAGCTACAGGAAGCGACTAGAGGCTGTTATCTTTGCAAAAGGAGGATGTACTAAATATTAATGTCACTTTTCTGTTGAGGTGCCCATATTTTTGCACCGGTCAAATTTTGGTTTAATGCATATTGCGCATTTTCTGTTAGTACAATAAACCTCATTTCAATCCTGAAATATTACTGTGTCCATCAGTTATTAGATATATCAAACTGAAATGGCTGTTGCAAACACCAAAATATTTAGAACTAAAAATGATTAAGATTAATAGGGGTGCCCAAACTTTTTCATAGGACTGTATCTGTATATATACCATACATATATACCACTATATACCACACCAACTCTAATAACAGTTCCCTCCTTACTTTGTATGTAAATGTAAAGAGTTTCAAGCTCTTGAATATACCATTGTTATAGTCCAGAGAGATAGATACTGAACATTTTCTTATAATAGACTTTCAAACGCCTATAATTATTATTACAAATGTTTTCTTATTGCTGCATAGTCTTAATAACAGGAGTCACAATGATATACACCTTGAAGGCAAACAAAGGTCATCATTTTAGTCTCCATAATACTAAGGTACATTCATTTCCTGGAATATGAATTTCCTATCATTAGAGAGAGGCCTGCACTAAACCTCTCAGACTGTGAAATCCTCTTCAACCATAAAATGATGTCATACACAATAAGAATAGCTTGATGTGTAGAAAAATATGTAGTAACTTCTGAAGTTCAATGTACTTATTTTGATGCTAAAAATCCCTACTATTTTACCTTCATGCTGATTTTACATTTTTCTCAAAAGGGAGTCTGTCCACAGGAAACTAAATATTGAATCCGGCATAGTGCAATAAGATAAGATAAGATAAGATAAGATATTCCTTTAATAGTCCCACAATGGGGAAATTTCAGTGATACAGTTTCATAGATGGTACAGTAGTATATAACAAGAGAGAAAAAACACATACAAGCTCATGGCAGATAGAGAAATCCTAGGAATCATAGCAACTAAAAAAGAAAGAAACACAGACACACTGCAGGATCATTTAGTTCTCTGTGCGGATTGATGTTAATAATAATAATACAGCCGACTGTGGTTGTAGGACACGAGGAGGGGTCACAGCATGTGGATATAACAAGCAGAAATTTTGCAGAGGTGGGGGACATAGTCAGCTATCATGATACATGTGGTAGTTCTTGGTAGGTGGTGAGATCTCCTGCTCACAGCTGATAGTTAGGTATCTTGCATCAGCACTATTGTCTATTAACCACAAAAAATGCCCCAAATGTCCTTCATCACAAGCCCTCCTCCTCCTTCCTTCTTACCAATGTGTTCTACTGCCCCAAAGAAGTCAGAAACCATCCAGGTGTACATGGTGCTGCTTTCTTGCCAAGCTTCCATAACTCCTGGGATAGGTGGGTGATGGTAGGTTCCCAGGCTGTAGCAGAGTCCCACGTGTCCACAGTAGAAGAAAGAAATACCAGTCAACTGTAGGCATCTTCACACATCAGTAATAGATGCCAAGAAAAAAAATCATCTCCTTGAAGAAGAAGTCCACACTTCCATGTAGGTTTTCCTCCATGCCGCATGGTGTCCTGGGGGGATGGTAGCAGGCACATGTGCAAACAGGAAACCAGCTGAACCAGGTCTTGTCATTGTCCATGCTTTACAATAGAAACAAAAGGAACAAAATACTCCACAGGGTCTTCCATTCGATTTATAGTTGGTAATTCATAGTGCTAGTTTTCTTGGTTACAGGATTCTTGAAGATACAGAGAAAAAGAGTGAGAAAGGAAAGATAAAATTTGCTCCCAGCTTGGAGCACTGCATCAAGGCAGCCTGCCACTCAGGGGGCGGCGCCTAAAAAAGAGGGAAGCAGGAGCACTATAATACCTTAAGGTGGTCCAATGATAAAATGCTGACTTTAGAAATATGCAAATGAGGTTCAAGTGCAATGTGGCATGCCCTAGTTGGCGAGGGCTCTGTCTTCAGGGTTAATTTGTTGCCCCTGCATACTTGACAGACAAACTCTTCCCATGATAGTAGACTTTTTAACTGAGCCATGCATGATGTTAAGGATGCTGCCCTCTAGAGGGCGGCATACAGAGAGCACTGTTCTCCTAATTACATCCTGGAGAATAGATTTGCATATTTTTTACCCAGAATCCCTAGCAGAGCAGGAATGACTTGTAAGTCTCCGTACTGCCTATGTAGGCAAACACTCTCCCTAATGTGTACGATTATCCCCTGACCCTAGTCTACAGCTATGATGCAGTTTGTTGAGTTTCTATACATACATGCACAGGGCATTTACCAGCTGGGGCCATGGTAGGCTCTGACAGGCCACCATTTCACTACAGCCTCATTTGTATTTCTAAAAACAATATATATATATATATATATATATATATATTTTATTTTTTATTTTTATTTTAAAGTAAATTGTGCATCTATTGGATTATACAAAGGAGGTATGATGGTACTAAGAATAATGTCCCTTACAATACTCTGTGACTAGTGTGTTATTTTGGGGTTCCTATGACAATCTATCAGCAAAATACTTTGAATTAGGTTGGACTCTAGTGTTTAGAGAATGGCTTGGAAGAGCGGGGAAATAAAAATGGCAGAAGGGCCTGAGGAATGGTGTTTGGTCTTTTGCTAGGAAGGGTTACAAGTAGGTTTATGGATTGGATGGTTAGAATAGGAATTTATAAAACTACCATTACTGCTGCCCAGCAGGACATAACAGCACCATCACTTATAAAGCGTCCTAGCCCACTACAACTTGGAACACAACATGCTTACTGCAGAGGAAAGTACAGCATCTTATATATACAGATATTACAGTATATACCTGTTATTTATGCGGAATATACAATGCAATAATATACTGTAAAGGCATAAGAACAACAAACATTTCTCTTAATTTGATATGCTGTATATATGGCCATTTCATGTAAGGGGGCACATGAAAGTTGCCCCTCCTTACATACTATCCAAAATCAATGTCTACTATTTTCCCATTCAAGTGAATAGGGTTGCAGTTCACTATCAGAAACAACATGTGAAAGCAAGTTCTATTATTTTAGATGAAAGCAAAAGGGAACCATTGGGGTCATTTTTCTCTTGTGTGTAATTGTACCCTTATGAGCACAGATATAATATTTTTGCACATAGCAACATTTGTTTGCATTATGAAGACAGAGATAACTAAGTCAATGTCATAGAATAGTCATTTAATATCATGCGGTTCATTGTGTCCACCTTGGGTAAAATGTCACAATAGCAGATCCTATTAGCTAAATCAATAAACATTTCCCATTACCCTTAAGATGGATACGGCCACTTCACGTCACTGACATCTATTAATACAAAACATAGGATGGAGATTCTTGGAATTAAGGAGACAGAATACCTTTCATGGGTGGAGAAAGTTAAGATGGCTTTTTTCCAAGAGCTGCTCTGCTAACCAATGCATACATTTTCTCTGGTAAGTGTAGGAATGTTTTGACAGTCTAGTTTCAGAAGTGCACCTGAACTTAATGTAGCATCAAAATTACTTGGAATCTATACATCATAGGAACATACAGAGAAGTTCTCAGCCAGTTCCAAAACCAGTCTAGTTTTGGCATAGTGCTGAACTTAGTTGAATTGAAACAATGACGTAGATTTTCAATCTCAGCTCTACAGTCACTATGTAAGAAATAAGATATGTGGGTCTGGGAAAAAACTTAGGCCTCGTTCACATCTGCATTGGTAATCCGTTTGGGGGAGTCCGCATGGGAACCCCCTCGAATGGAATACCAAACGCATTTGCAAGCGGTGTGCAGTGAAAGCACACAGATCCCGATTGACTACAATGGGGTCCGTGTGCTTGCCGCGAGATCTCCGCAGGGAACAGGAAAGTACTTCACCATCTACTTTCCTGTCCCCATGATCCATGTGGGCAGTGCGCATTATAGTCTATGGGGTCCGTGTGCTTTCACTGCACACTGCTTGCAAATGCGTTCGGTAGTCCATGTGGGCTACCTGAATGGATTACCAAATGCATATGTGAACCAAGGGTAAGGGTTAATGTAAATCACATTTATATTGAGGTCACTTAGTTCCAAGGTTTACTAAAATATAATGACAACATTATTGATACTATTAAATCGTGCCCTCAAAGATCTCAAATTATATATATATATATATGTATACAGTACGTTATATACAATTGCTATTTTATTTAAAATAATGTTAAATGTATTGCCCTGGGCAGAATATATTCTGTGTTATGGCTAGTGTGGAGTTTCAGGGGGCATTATATGAAACAGGGTTTCACAGAACACAAGAGGGAAAACTCTATGTCACGCACCACCTCCAAGCCATGCACTAGGCATTACATAGTGTAGTATGGACTGGTTCACTGGTTATAGTCTATGGGGGGTCCACGTGCTTTGATAAGTTCACCGCTTGTCAATGCTTCGGTATTCCATTCGGGGGTCCCCATGTGGGGATGTAATACCGAACACAGATGTGAACCAGGGCTTAATTAGGGTTTATTTTGCATGGTTTGAGTTGTATTAGATTAGTGAAAGTCTAACTAATTTTCTGTAGTAGTTTCTGAAATAGGCATGTTTTTGGTACAATTTGTTACAGGTTACTGAAGACACCCAGGCCTAGATGATGCCGATCAGACTACAATACAAACTGTTGAAGTTCTTACACATGGTTGTATTACAGTTCTGCACTAACTATAATTTATATGGATCTGTTATATATTACTGATAGCAACCTTACTTACTCCTATATGTCTGCACTTACTTTCTTGATCTTTCTGTCTTTTGAAAACAGTTTTGTCTTGAAAAACTTGATCCTGTTACCTGGCACAAATTACACATAAAATGAATCAAAATGTGAGATAAATAAAAAAAAAGGCACAGTTACTGTGTATGGATCATAGTTATTTTATAGCATAGCTTTCATGTGATGTCAGCAACTTAACAAGTTTAAGAATATGAATCAGCATTTTCTGTACGTGACAAGACTCAAGTAAGTATGAGAGTTTATCATCTTACCAGACAGCAGTTTGACAGGAGTTGCCTCCTAGAAAGCATGGTTTGTTGATAGTATATTAATCATTGTAAAATAACCTTGTTCTCCAGATTGTTGTATTTGTCACAGACCATAGCCACCAGCACACAGTCTTTCTTACGTCTCTGAATACAAAATTTTCTTAACACTTTTGTTTGATCCTCTGTCCACCCTAGAAAGCATGGCAACATTTTTATTCAACCTATAGATGGTGTTTAGGTTGGTCTCCTTGTAACCAAGACTTCAACTCTTTCTGACTCTTTACACATCTCCTATGCTTGTTCTGCATTCCCTCCGATTTTGCCATGTCCTACCTATAACACTCTCTTTTGTCCACTTTTCTCCCTGACATTGCTTCCCTGGAAAGTGGCAACTTCAAAGGATGGAGAAGCTTATTGCTCAGATACCTTCTACATGTGGTATTAACACCAGGTCCCTGTGGTCCCTATCAGTCATCCCATATGTATCTTGCATTTTTGTGAAAGGCTAGCTACAAGGCCAAGTAGGTTCACATTATCGTTATTCAATGATCCATGGTCTGGTCCTCCACAGGATGAGAGCAATGGCCAATAAATGAATGATACAAACAGAACCCCCTCCATCTGGTGTGCATCTACCCCAATGTATAAAACATAATGCTTTACATTAGAGCAGGGGTCTCAAACTTGCGGCCCGCGGGTCAACTGCGACCCTCGGGACGATAGTTTGTGGCCCCCGTGCAGCTCCCTGCATGTCCCACTATGTCCCTTTAGTCAGTGTTTTACTTAAACTTTCCTCCGATCACTCCCCCGCTCTTATAACAGCAATAGAAAGTGATGGGTGATTGGTGGAAAGCTAGTACTACTGAAGTTTAAAACTCAAGGACCAGTGTGTAACGTCAGACGTCACGTGACTAGAGAGGCGTGTCTTAGTGTGCCAGCCGGAAGATGAAGAGATGTAGTACTGAGAGGAATGTGAGATGCAGAGTGGAGTGTGTGTGTGTCAGTAACCTAGATGGAGGGGGGACATGAAAATGGGGGCAGATGAAGGGGGGATATGAAATTGGGGCAGATGGAGGGGAACATGAAACTGGGGCAGATGGAGGGACGACATGAAACTGGGGACAGATGGAGGGGGGACATAAAATGGGGCAAATGAAGGGGCATATCAAACTGGGGGAGAAATGGAGGGGGGAGATGAAACTGGGGGGAGATGAAGGGGGGCACGTAAACTGGGGACAACTGGAGGGGGAGTAAACCGTGGGAGTAGCTGGAGGGGGACCTGTCTGCCTCTAGTTGTCCCCAGTTTGTCACTGTCCAGCTATCCCTATGGTTTAATGTCTGCATCTAGCTTCCCGAGTTTAATGTCCCCCTTGTTATGTCAGTCCAGGTAGCTGCAACGGGGCTAAGGGATAGCAGTAGGGAATCTCGCCCTGCACTACTCCCACTAGCTATCCCGGTCCCTGCCTCACGGGTGTGGGTCGGCTGTACTCAGGCTAAGCCTGACCCCGACAGCTCCTCTCTCACTGATTCCGTAGGCCTAGAGGGAAGTGGGAGAAGGAATGCCCTATAAGACCTCTAGGGACTGGAGACTAAAGGGGGTCACCCCTAACGAACAAGTGAAGCTGCTACTGACAGGGACTGACGAGGGTGTGCGCTGACTAACAACACAAGCAGCACACAGGAAAAATGTGGGAAAGGATTCCCCCAAACCAATATGGGAAGGAACCATACACTAGGAAACAAACACAGGGAAACTGAGTAGAAATCAAAGGATAAGGCAATTCACTCACACAGTCAATTATACACAGAGGGAGGATTGGTGAACACAGAAGGGAAAACACACAAACCAACTCGTTCACCCAAACCTCCCAAAAACCAACCACGGAACTTCCTCTATCCCAGATAACCACCTACTCCTCCTGCTAAGGCCTAGCTCTGTAAAAGCGACACTCAGCACAGAACCATGGGAGGCATGGGTTTAAATACAGAGTAGAGACCACTCCTCCCAGGTGCAAATGGGAGGACAGACTAATCAACCAGGAGATAAAGCTGCCTACCAGCAGTGCGCGCATGCAAGTCAGAAGGTGTGCACCAATACTCACGACAGGACAACCCCGCAGCGCCAGGATGCCACCCCAGACACTGCGCAGCCAAAAACTCCCCAGGTAAGAAAAATAGAAATTAAAGAACCTAAATACTCCTAACACCCCTCTAGTTGCCCCCAGTTTAATGTCCCACTTCAGCTGCCATTAATTTATTGCCCCCCTCCAACTACCTCCACTGTTTTATGTCCCTCTCCAGCTGCCCCAGTTTCATGTCCCTCTAGTATCCCCCAGTTTAAACTGGGGCACCGGGAGAGGGACCTAATACTGTGGGGCAGTTGGAAGGGAACATTATAATGTGGGGACATATAATGTACGGGTGACTGTAGGAGGATTATACTGTGTGGGGGCACGTGAAAAATGAATAAAAATGGGCCGAGACATCATAAAATTGGGCAGAGCCAAATTTGCTGCGGCGAGCATAGCTTGTGGAAAACCTGATGCGGCCCAGCCTCACCCAGACTCTACCTGCAACGGCCCCCACGTAAATTGAGTTTGAGACCCCTGCATTAGAGGCAATGGGAGTGGATGCAAATGGAGGGACCAGAGAACAGAACAGAGATGTAAGCTGGGTTCACATCTGTGTTGGAATCTCCTCTCTCACAATGTCTGTCTAACATTGAAGGACAAAAAAGTAAATGCAACTTTTTAGGCCAGCACTTTCAGTTAAAAAGAACAGATATCCAATGGACCGCATTATAGTCAATAGGGTCTATCAGGCTCTGCTGGTGTCTGGTATTTTAGCAGCCCATTGCTCTGGTACTCTGCAAGTGTAAGCCTAGGTTCATATCTGCATTGTTTTTCCGTATTTCTGTCCACAAAGATAGTAGAAACTAACAGAGCCCGAGGGACCCCATTGACTATAATGGTATCCATTAGGTGTCCATCAGATGTCTGTTATCTTTAGTTGAAATCAATGAATCACCAAACACAGAAAAAACAATGATAAATGTTTTCCATAATATTTATATTTAGTATATGTGCTGTAAATCCCCTATTCTTCTGCCATGAAACCCCAACCAAGAGCAGCATTTTATTAAAGGGGTACTCCCACGTCGCATACTCACCCGTCTTCGTTCCTCTAAAATCTTCTGTCTTCCGGCTTTGTTTCGTCATTGGTGGGCGGGGTCACATATGCAAAGCCAAGCGGCGAGATGCCGCCGGCCCTGCGTGCGCGCTCATACACCAGTCTACCCTTCACAATGCAAATACAGACCCGACACCCTGCGGGTCTGTATTAGCATTGTGAAGGATAGACTGTTGTATGAGCTTGCACGCAGGGCCGGCGGCTTCTCGCCGCTTGGCTTTGCATATGTGACCCCGGAGCGGAGCGGAACAGCATCGCTTCTGCCGCTGCTGTCTTCATGCAGGGCAGAAGCATAGCGATGTGCCTGTGCCGGAGTCTAACAGTCCCCAGCATCCGCCTCTCTATTACAGCGGATGCTGGGGAGTGTTAGACGCCGGCACAAGTGAAGCCAGCAGCGGCAGAAGCGATGCCGTTATTCCGCTCCTCCGCCCCCCTCCCCCCGAAATAGCAGCATCCCTTCTGCCGCTGTTTGCTTCATGCAGGGCAGAAGCATAGAGATGTTGCTGACTTCACTTGTGCCGGCGTCTAACCCTGCATTGGCGGCCCCTTCCCCCAAAGGGTAAACTACCCCCCCCCCCTCCCACCAGGCTCGCTCCCATGCACTTAGCCCCTCCTCCCTCCCCCCTGAGAGCAGGCAGATACATCACTTGACTCAGGAGCAGCTAGGTCAGGGCTGTGGCCACAAAAAAATGAATAAAGTAAGATAGTGGACAAACAAAGCAGTTTTGCTGAAGCAGTGTATTTAGGAAAAGTCTTACATTCACATTAACAAGCATTATAGATAGGATCCTTGTGATGGGACAACCCCTTTAAGTCATTAGTTTTGCTGTTTTTTAAAACAATAGGAAAACATTCGTATGTTTAAGATACACCATACCATTTTCAGGAAAAATCACTTCAGGTTTCGCTCCCGGAAAAGAAGTGAGATGCTCATTCTTCAGGCTGCTTCGCCTCGCGATTCGGCCTGAAGACACTCCCTCCTCCGGACTAGGCGCATTCATTGGGCCTAATCCGGAGCGGAGTGCGCGGCTGGATGCTGGTGCAGTGCCTCTGCCTCAGGTTTCGATCCAAAAATCCCAGTGTGAAGTTACCCTTATAGTTTCTAGGGCAGAAAGGAGCATAGCAGGACAGTGGCCCAGTCAGCAGTATCCCTCCCTTCTATTTCCTCTTTAATTGGACTGCTGTATGCACAGTTCACCTTTAACCAGCAGATGGCAGAAGGAATTAAAATAAAACTCTGGGTTACGACAAGTAAAACAAAAACACAACAAATCCCTATAATTCTTAACAGCAACAGCTTGAAGGGGTTAAATGGTACAGCCACATGAAGCACTGTCACTGCATTCTAGTTGTTGTTACATAGGAACAAGGACTGGCACATCAATTTCAGCCTCACAGAAATTAATGGGGTTTTCTCGCCCCTAATGTATATTCATACTGAAGCCCTATCCATAGGATAGATCCGGTGGATAGGCCACCAGTATAAAACATGCATTAGGGGTCAGAAAAAGCACAAAAGCATTTTTTTTCCATCTGATAAATCATGAAACATACAGCAAAAACACAAATGTGAACACAGCCTAAATGTTTTTTGGAGTTTCTCAGTTTTGAGATAAGAATAAAGATCTGGCAAGCGGGGAATTTACAGGCGATTTTGTTGGTGGTCTCATTATAAGACTACAATAAACCTCCTACTAACTGTATAATGAAAAGATTTTTTTAATGTATTTTTATTTGCCTCACTTTGTCATTTTTGCTTAGTCATGGTATCAGTGATTTCTGTTTAGGAATTCAGAGAGTCTTGTTAAAACATGAACTGTAAGTGAAAATTGCAAAGAAGTTCTGTTATGATGCAAGTCATAGAAATCCCTCAATACTTGCTTCCTGTAACTGGCTGTATGGTAACAGGAACAAAGCTTGGAAAAACCCGAGCACAAGTTCAGTGTCTTGTGGTTATTATGATCCGTTCTACATTGTAAATGTCTTACGTCACACCAATTCCCTGTCACATAGCACACAATACAATGTATGATGTTCAATTTAAGAAAAAGGTCATTGAGACTTTACTATAATAAAAAAAAATATATGATTTTTTAAATCGACACTTCAGGCTTGTTTTTTTTTTTCTTTTTAATCTATAAAGGTAGTCATTCAAATACATGTAAATTCTGCTATTGCTGATGCTATCACCCATTTCTAGTACCTGTACCCAAACTATGGGCAGTATGGGAAAGAGGGCTAAAAGGAGTAGATTTTGTGAGAGGCGAGTAGACAACTATTGATGGCTTGGTCTTTCAGACAATACGAGTAAAAAAAAAAGTCACTTGCAGGTCTCTTTGGATTACTCAGCAAAAGTCACAAACTAGTAAAAGTTCTCGAAAAAGTTGATAAGAAACGTCTAGAAAATGACAAGTACTGATCATGATCTGTCACAAAAATAGCGTCATGTGCTATGAACTGACGTCATCTGTACTGAAGGATGTTTTGGAGCACAAGCAGGGGTTTTAACCCCTTAACGACCGGCCCATAGGAAAATTACGTCACCACTGACGGGTCCTTCCTGACTGCCCTATAGTAAAATTACATTGGGCAGTCAGGGTAGGTTTTACACTGACAAATACGTATTTGTCAGTGGATCAAGGTCCTTCCACATCCGAGCAGCCTATGGAATAGGTGTTGACCATCACAGGGTGAGCTGAATATACATTTATCTTTAGGTTTTACACTGTCAGTACCAACGTAATGGAGCGGGGTTTGCGCGATCATTCTGACTCCCACATATGGGGTATTGCAGTTGTTAGCAATTGTTTAACAAACTGTGGAGGCTTTTTCTCCTTTATCCCCTTGTGAAAGTGAAAACTTTGGTGAAAAAGGGACATTTTAGTAATTTTTAACCTACACATCCCAAGGTTATTAAAATCTGTGAAACGGCTATAGGGTCAAAATACTCACTATACCTCTCAATGAATACCTTAAGGGGTCTAGTTTATAAAATGCGGTCATTTATGGGGGTTTTCAATTGCTTTGGTAACTCAAACCTTATTTGAATGTGCAATGGACCTGAAATATCTTCAAGCAAAATTTGTGTTTTGAAATCCATTTGGCCCTCCCTACCTCTTGGGCCCTACTGTATGTGCGTACATAGGACTAAGGCCACAAAGTGTACAGTACATTTTTTTAAGAAGTGGGGTGATATGTTTTAGGGTGTGTTTCTTTTGGTTTTTATGTGTTGTGCGCCTTTAAAATGACACATATTTGAAGAAATCGAAAATTTCATTTTTTTCAAAATTTGTAATAATTCTTGCAAAACAATATTTGTTAGATCAAAATGCTTACTATACCCCTCAAACAATACCTGAAGGGGTCTAGTTTTCCAAATTGGGTCATTTAATGGGAGTTTCTGTCATTATGTCACCTATTCCTGTCTGCTAACATAGTTTGGTACAGAAAGAGATCACACTCAAAATTTCCAAAATTTGCTTACAAACTTGTAAATTGTCTAAATTACTCAGATATGCTAAAATTATTTCAAATATGCTTGAAACACAAAAGGAACATTTGGAAATATATAAATACTTACTTTTTTGCCCTGTATTATTGTGTATATGTAAGATATTGTAGTTGAAAATGGAAAAAATGTAAACATTTTCAAAATTTTCAGCATTTGCGAGTTTTTTTAATAAATTTATACAAGTTATATCAGTCTGATTTTAACTTCTCAGTAAAGTACAACATGTCACGAAAAAACAGTATCAGAATTGCTTGGATGTGCTATACTGTTACAGAATTATTCACTGATAAAGTCACACATGGCAAATTTCCAAAATTTGGCTTGGTCATTAAGGTCCAAAACAGGCCGGATCACTAAGGGGTTAATCTTAACTGCACAGATCCTTATCTGGAGCCACACTGGTTATAGTGTTGCACATTTTGGTGGTCATTGACGCTTTCTAAGAAGTGTGTATATTTTGGCTATGAATCCTTTACAGAATTATGTGGACACCCCTTCTTCTCAGAACAACAGAAGATGGAGAGTAAGGGACTGACCGCTCTCCATGTAGGGCTGTCGCATTGAATTAGGTATAGCAGCAGGTAAGAAGAAACCTTATAAACTAAAGTTATATTAGTAGATGGATTAGGGTACGCCACGCCAATATTTAGTGTTTACAAGTCCTGCAGACGTGATGTGTGCGGTAACATGTTGTATAACGTCACTAACTTCCTTACTTCAAAAACAGTGCCGCAGTTACACTGCCATAAACGTTCCTTTTATGTGACATACAAGCTTAATCTGGTCAGTTCTAACTTTCTCTTAAGACATCAACAGTTTTAAACAAAGTTTTATGACTATATTGCTTGAGGATGACGAATAATTATGATGAACATGGCCTGAATATAGTCAATATAACACGATTAAGGTCTAAGGTCCCATGTTGAAGAAACACAGCGAGAAATAAGCTGCGTGTTACAGTACCAGCGAAGTGAATGAATTTCATTAATCTCATCCATAGAAAAGCAGAAAAACTATGTGTTCAGGTATGTGTGTAAAAATTCATGTTAAATGTAGCTGCAATATCACAAATGTTTTCTCTATAGATTTAATAGGCGAAGAAAAAGGCAACAAAAACTCTACAACTAAGGGCCGGTTCACACATGCTGATGTGTTTCGTCTGTAAGGGTCCGCATGAGGACCCTCCCAGACGGAATAGAAGAGCAACTGCAAGCGCTTTGCAGTTCAAGCGCACGGGCCCCATAGACTATAATGGGGTCCGTGGGCTTGCCGCACACTGCCCGCACGAACGATTCATGTGGGCAGTGTGCGGCAAGCCAACGGACCCCATTATATTCTATGGGGCCTGTGCGCTTAAACTGCACAGCGCTTGCAGTTGCGCTTGTGTTCCGTCCATAGGGGTCCTCATGCGAACCCTTACAGACGGAACACATCAGCATGTGTGAACCGGGCATAAGACCCCACATTGCGCAAATGCTTTTTTTGCTGCAGAATTTGCTACGTTTTTTTGAGCGTAATCTAGTAGTGGTGACAGAAGGAATGGGAAGCTCTTTTTATCTAGAAAGCTCTTATACATTTCCCTTCTGTTCATCCATTCCTAGCTTTAGCTCATAAAACTGCAGCTAAATCAGCAAATAAAAAGAGAATCAGTACCTGCAAACTAAATGGGATTGTGGCTATTCCCATTCACACACTGCAGAAAATCTGTAGTGGAAAAGCTGTAGTGGAAAAACTGTAGTGGAAAAGCTGTAGTGGAAAAACTGTAGTGGAAAAGCTGTAGTGGAAAAGCTGTTTTGACCTAGCTTCATGAAATCCACACTTTTTTGTAATGGTGAGCACCTGGCTCACTCAGTCACACCACTTCAGCATGAAATGAAATACTTGAAATACTTTTTTGTCTGGGAAAGCTGAGATATGAGGTTCCCCATCTCCATCTGGCAAAGCTGAGTACCTACAGATATGTGACGTCAATTCCTGGCCATAAATCCTCCCCTTTTATGCTTGATTCTTGATAGGGACAGGGGTACCTTAGAGCAATACCTATGGCCTGTCCGGCATTATATCAAAGAGTGTGCTGTGATGAAACCTGGCCATGACAGGAGATCTGGTCCTGTGATCACAGAAAGATAATAGTCTCACCAGTGGTGTAATTAGGAATGGTGAGGCCCCAAGGCGAATATTTGAC
Source organism: Leptodactylus fuscus (assembly GCF_031893055.1). Lineage (NCBI taxonomy): Eukaryota > Metazoa > Chordata > Amphibia > Anura > Leptodactylidae > Leptodactylus > Leptodactylus fuscus. The sequence continues at coordinate 200,922,745 of NC_134265.1, forward strand.
ATAGCCACCCCCTCCCAACCGACCTCCCCCTCTAACCTTTTCAGACCCCAGAGTATAATAATCATAGACTCAGGGGAGGATACAAACATAAAAAAAAACACTGCTTACTTCTCCTGGGTTCCAGCGCACTCCCCGCTGACGTTGGTCATTTTCAATGATGGAAGAGATGTCACTTTAGCCGGGTTTGCGTTGTGATGCATAATGATGAAAACTCAGTACACGTGACGTCTGAGACATCACCAAGTAGGCCCAAATCCTTCCGGAGCCCAGGAGAGGTAAGTAAAAGTGTTTTTTTTATATTCCCTCACCTCTCCTGAGTCTGCGATCACTATATTCTGGGGTGTGAAAAGACCCCCTGAGTATAATGATAGCGGTGTTTGGGGAGATCACGGGCCCACGGGCTTACCTACTGATCCTGGCTCCTGCTGACAGCCACCTCCACAGAAGGGGAAGTGCCAGCGGCCATGAGCAGGAGCCAGGAGCGGTAAGTAAATAGGGCCTGTTACCTTCTGGAGTTACTCCAGCAGGTAATGGCCTATTAAAAAAAAAAAAAAAAACGCCCCTGAGTCTCACTCTGACTAGTCCAAGACATTACATATGTACACAAACACACACACACATAATAATGTAATTCAGTGATGATACATAGAAATGGGGTTCTTTCACCACACATCCCTCTAGGAAAAAAATAGATCAATGCTCGCTAATGGTTGTTGCACTGTTACCACGTTGAATGTGTTTTCAGAAGTGTAAAATTGTGATACTATTTTTATAAAGTCAGTAACTTGTGCCCATAGAAGGAGCTTAAGGCTAAGGCCCCACATAACAGGCGCCAGCCAAAAAGCGCTGCAAGGCCTGAGGCCTAGAAGTTTGAACCCAGTTCCAGATTAAGTCGCACAGAGACGGCGTTCCTGAAGAACATGGAGGCGGCGCTGGAGATTTCTCTTGCAGCATTGGAGACACCCCCAGTGCTGTTTGAGTGCTGGGGATCGCCCCCAGTGCTGCGAAAGAACTCATTTGCATACAGACAAAAACCAGGATTTCGACTGAATGGCAGCGCAGAAAAGACATCTAAAGGTAGGAAAAGAATAGCCTTTCTTAAGGCTATTCCTATGTGTGATCTACAAAAAATTTGATTTTAATAGTAGAATCCCTTTAAGGAATGCATTGCATTGTAAGCAGACCCATATCACATCTTCCTGTTGATGTTGTTCTGTGTTTTCATTATCATTTTTGTTATTCTGGTTTAGTAGCAATTCTGATGTTTGAGTCATAGGATCAGAGAGTGCTATGCTAAAACACAATCTTCTTCCTCATTAAAAAGCTTGTTCTAAGACCTCTAGCCTTGCTATAGCTAATGCTTGTTCCCTTTCCTTCTGAAACACTTGTACTTGAGCGTCCAGCTCTGTTTACTATCTCTGACTTGGAAGCTGCTTCTTTCTTAATGTAGACAGTCTAGCTTTCACTAACTCTGCTTCTGCACAAGCCAAAATAAGATAAGATAAGATAATCCTTTAATAGTTCCACATTGGGGAAATTTCAGTCCTTCTGCCTCGCGGCGCCTATCGCGCTGTACTGTGGAGCAGGGAGGAACGCCCCCTCCCTCTGCTCACACAGCTCGTCCATAGACGAGCATTATTAGGAGAGGGAGGGGGCGTTCCTCCCTGCTCCACAGTACAGCACGATAGGCGCCGCGAGGCAGAAGGACGTCTCTGACTAACTGTCAGAAACGCCCTTCTGACCATAGAGCACTATGGTACCGGCACCGTAAGCTCTTTACACCGGGCACAGATCGGGAAAGCCGACAGTGCTCTGAATTCAGCGCACTGTCGGCTTTCTGGCAGTATATAACACTGCATGTGCCCAAAAGTGGTGAAAGGTCCTCTTTAAGCTCGTTAAGCCACTTCCTGTCCCCTACTGTTCGGTGACCTGTCTTTTGTTTGTGTCCAGATATCACCTTAAGGCTATCCCACACCTCTGAGATTCTACCTTCCCCCATCTGTAGTTCCATCTCTGATCAATTGTCTTAGCTGTTTCTGCACCACCCCCAGGCTATTTTTGTCCGCAGACCTAAAAATTCTCTTTTTTTCCTTAAGAAGAGTTTTAATTTCAGAGTTGATCCATGGTTTGTTATTGGAGAAACACCTCACCTTTCTAGTTGGTACCGTGCTGTCCACACAGAAATAAATGTAGTCTGTTATGCAGTGTGTGAGTCCCTCAATGTCACCTGAAAATGAGTCTTGAAACACTTCCCATAATGTTATATTAAAACAGTCCCTTAGAGACTCGACACTTCCCTCTGACCAAATTTTCACTGTACGGGTAACCGCCGGTTCTCTGCGCACCAGAGGAATGTATGTGGGTCGCAGATGTACCAGGTTGTGATCTGATCTGCCTAGGGGCGGTAGGGCAGATGAGTTATATGCATCCCTTACATTGGCAAAGAGCAAATCCAGTGTTTTGTTGTCTCTTGTATGGCAGGTTACGTACTGAGTAAGGCCTGGTAGAGTGGATGCTGGAGAGACATGGTTGAAATCTCCCGACATTAGGAGCAGGGCATGGGGGTGAGATGATTGCAGCTCGCTCACAGCAGCATGGAGGACTTCACAGGCAGCATCAGTTTTTGCAGACATGGGGACATATGCAGCTAGTACGATAACATGTGATAGTTCCCTTAGCAGGTAATAAGGTCTCATGCTCACGTCTAGCAGTTCAATATCCTTTCCACACAATTGTTTCTTAACTACAATATGTCCTGGATTACACCATCTCTCATTCACAAATATTGCAAGCCCTCCTCCTTTGCACTTACCGCTCTCCAGCGTCCTGTCCGCACGAAGAAATTTGAAGCCCTCCATGGAGGCAAGTGTGTCCGGAGTGATTTCAGTAAGCCAAGTCTCTGTAAACAGCATCAAACTGCACTCACAAAACTCCTGTTGATGTCTGGTCAGTGCGGTCAGTTCATCCATCTTATTCACAATTGATCTCACATTCCCCATAATGATGGACAGAATCACATGCTTTTTGCGTTTTTTTTCCTTCGCGTTTCAGTATTCCAGCTCATTTTCCGTGTTTTCTAAGTTTTTAAGTTTTCTTATTAGTTCGTGGGGGATGGTGAGAGCATGCTTGCCCTGTAGCATGCTTCCTGTAGGCATAAGCTGTAATAGTGTCTCCTTAGTGTACACCAGTCTTCCTTGTATGTGTGGAGGCATACTTCAGACAAAAGGCTCGAAAAAGGATTTCTTTGAAAGTGTTTCTGCATCAATTCCAGCCCACGGTAAGTTCGTATACTAATGTTCCTTATAGTAATAGAAAAGAAGTGAAGAAAAAGGACAGGAGAGAGAAAGATCAGTTTAGTTTGTAGCAGCTGTAACACAGGCAACCACACAAGGCGGCGCCAGGAAGAGACACTAGATTCATAGTAGCGTTCCGTTTTTCGTTCTTCGGGTCCGCTTGAGGGGCCATAAAATGGTAATCCAGTCTGCTGAAAAAATGGTTACCTGTAGAAACTTGTGGACCCCATAGATTACAATGGTGTCCCCCGGGTTTCCACCCAAAAAATGCATTTGTGAAGCGGATTCGGGGACGGAATGTAGTGTGAAGTTATTAGTTTAAAGATGAGTGATGGGAACTTGCCTGTGATGGTTTGGATAAGCCTATAGGAAATTTAGCGGATCTAGAACAAGATTTAGTTTCATATACATGTGCAATCCTCATTTCTGCATGTGCTCTAGCCTCCAGAATTATCATTTGTCTTTGCTGTATAGGAGATTGAACCTGTTCCAATGATTCTTCTATATTAGCATTTATTGAGAAAGAGGAATATCTAGTGGACAATTTCTGATAGCAATTCGTGTTTCATTAGGCCACATGAGCACTCAGTTTCTCTGCAGTGTCCCTGGCCTCACAAGTTACTATTATGTAGTGTAAGGTCAAATAACTTCCTCAATGCATTCTTAGTATTCTTTAACCCCTTAAGGACCCGGCCATTTTTCGTTTTGCATTTTCGTTTTTCCCTCCTCACATTTCAAAAGTCATAACTTTTTCATTTTTCAATTCACCGCGTCACATGATGGCGTATAGTTTGCGGGATAAATTGTACTTTGTAATGGAACCATTCAATATGCTGCGCAATGTACTGGGAAGCTGGAAAAAAAATCAGACTGAGGTGCAATTGGAGAAAAAATGCATTTGTGCTATTTCATAGGGTTTAATTTTTCACAGCGTTAACTGTTTGGTACAAATGACATGTTACCTGTATTCTGCATATCAGTACGAACATGGCAATACCAAATTTATATTGTATTTTTAGTGTTTTGATACTTTTTAAAAATTGAAAAATTTGAAAAAAATTGAAAAAAAATTGAAAAAAAAATTTAAAAATTGAAAAAAAAATTTAAAAAAATTGAAAAATTTGTGTCGCCATGTTGTGACACCTGTAATTTTTTCATATTACATGTATGGAGCTAGGTGCAGAGTCTTTTCATGCGAGATAAGATGACATTTTTATTGATATTATTTGGGGAAAGATTTGATGGTTTGATCACTTTTTATTCATTTTTTTTTATAGGAAGAAAAGTGTTGAAAAAAACGTTATTTGGCTATTTTGATTTTTTTTTCACCACTACACCGCTCACCGTATGGGATAAATATTTTAATATTTTAATAATTTGGGCATTTTTGAGCGCGGGGATACCTAATGTGTTTATGTTTACTTTTCTTTATTTACTTTTATATCTGATCTAGGGAAAGGGGGGTGCTTTGAACTTTTGTATATTTTTCATACTTTTAAAAACTTTTTTTTTCTTCTTTTACATTTATGATCAGACACCCTAGGTACCTTGAAACCTAGGGGGTCTGATCGCTCATACTATTCACTGCAATACTGAAACCAATAGGGAAAAAAGCAGTCCATTCATTTCAATGGGGAGCGCTCGTATGCCGGCTCCCATTGAAATGAATGGGATCTGCTTTGTACGCGCTGATTCTGAACGTGTTTTACGTTCAGAATCAGCTCAGCATATACTTAGTGTGAATGCACCCTTACTGTGAATAGCAAAATTACAGCAGTTCTATTAGAAGCTGCCTCTGGCAGCGTTCAATAGAGCCAATGCTATGACAAGCCTGGAAGCCTTCAATAGGCTTCCGGCTGTCATAGCAACCGATTGCCGCCCTCCGGTGACGTTCAGGAGGACAGCAATCGGAGAAAAATGGCGGTGCCCGTGCCTCCTCTGCAATTTAGACGCTGCGGTCACAGCATCTAAAAGGTTAACAGCCACGATCGGTGCAGGCGCCGACCGTTGCTGTTAGTGGCAGGTGCTGGCTGTATTATATAGGCTGGCATCCACCCTGTATGGAGAGAGCTCAACTCCTGAGCTCTCTCCATACATCCCCATGCGACTCAGGATGTAGTATTATGTCCAGGGTCGCCAAGGGGTTAACCTATTAAAAAATACATGTTTAAGTAGCTGTTCATTGTACTGCCTGGTGTGAGTTATGTGGAGGAAGAGCAGTTGGTGGTGCCATTTTGACTTATTGAACAATAACTGTTATTATATGTATGTATTGTGCAGGATATAGATAAACTGTTATAATACAGCTTTTGACTATTCTATTTCAATAATTGCCTTCTGCAAAGACACATCTCTGGAGACACAGTCTTTATAGAGTTGCTGTGATTTTTTTGCCACAGTCGCAATGCAATTCCATACAAGTCGACTTCACTCACTAACATCAGTGAAACAGTCAGAAGGCTGCTTTGAGGAATAAAAAGACAATGTGGATTTTCCACCCACAATTCAATGGTGAATTCACAGCATGTCTACAATATGTGAACATACACTTACTGTTGTAAGCTTGTTTGGCATATACAGTCCTATGAAAAAGTTTGGGCACCCCTATTAATCTTAATCATTTTTAGTTCTAAATATTTTGGTATTTGCAACAGCCATTTCAGTTTGATATATCTAATAACTGATGGACACAGTAATATTTCAGGATTGAAATGAGGTTTATTGTACTAACAGAAAATGTGCAATATGCATTAAACCAAAATTTGACCGGTGCAAAAGTATGGGCACCTCAACAGAAAAGTGACATTAATATTTAGTACATCCTCCTTTTGCAAAGATAACAGCCTCTAGTCGCTTCCTGTAGCTTTTAATCAGTTCCTGGATCCTGGATAAAGGTATTTTGGACAAACAATTCAAGTTCAGTTAAGTTAGATGGTCGCCGAGCATGGACAGCCCGCTTCAAATCATCCCACAGATGTTCAATGATATTCAGGTCTGGGGACTGGGATGGCCATTCCAGAACATTGTAATTGTTCCTCTGCATGAATGCCTGAGGATTTGGAGCGGTGTTTTGGATCATTGTCTTGCTGAAATATCCATCCCCGGCGTAACTTCAACTTCGTCACTGATTCTTGAACATTATTCTCAAGAATTTGCTGATACTGAGTGGAATCCATGCGACTCTCAACTTTAACAAGATTCCCGATGCCGGCATTGGCCACACAGCCCCAAAGCATGATGGAACCTCCACCAAATTTTACAGTGGGTAGCATGTGTTTTTCTTGGAATGCTGTTTCTTTTTGGACGCCATGCATAACGCCTTTTTTTATAACCAAACAACTCAATTTTTGTTTCCAAAATGAAGCTGCCTTGTCCAAATGTGCTTTTTCATACCTCAGGCAACTCTATTTGTGGCGTACGTGCAGAAACGGCTTCTTTCTCATCACTCTCCCATACAGCTTCTCCTTGTGCAAAGTGCGCTGTATAGTTGACCGATGCACAGTGACACCATCTGCAGCAAGATGATGCTGCAGCTCTTTGGAGGTGGTCTGTGGATTGTCCTTGACTGTTCTCACCATTCTTCTTCTCTGCCTTTCTGATATTTTTCTTGGCCTGCCACTTCTGGGCTTAACAAGAACTGTCCCTGTGGTCTTCCATTTCCTTACTATGTTCCTCACAGTGGAAACTGACAGGTTAAATCTCTGAGACAACTTTTTGTATCCTTCCCCTGAACAACTATGTTGAACAATCTTTGTTTTCAGATCATTTGAGAGTTGTTTTGAGTAGCCCATGATGCCACTCTTCAGAGGAGATTCAAATAGGAGATCAACTTGCAATTGGCCACCTTAAATACCTTTTCTTATGATTGGATACATCTGGCTATGAAGTTCAAAGCTCACTGAGGTTACAAAACCAATTTTGTGCTTCAGTAAGTCAGTAAAAAGTAGTTAGGAGTATTCAAATCAATAAAATGATAAGGGTGCCCATACTTTTGCACCGGTCAAATTTTGGTTTAATGCATATTGCACATTTTCTGTTAGTACAATAAACCTCATTTCAATCCTGAAATATTACTGTGTCCATCAGTTATTAGATATATCAAACTGAAATGGCTGTTGCAAACACCAAAATATTTAGAACAAAAAATGATTAAGATTAATAGGGGTGCCCAAACTTTTTCATAGGACTGTATGCCTAGAATGTATTGTCTATAGGCCAGACTGTGACAGGATAGTGTGGTTTTTCATGCATCTGCTAGGTTTATGCTTAGATTATTTTTAACTGAACACGCCAAAGACATACTGATAGGGTGTAACATCTCTGCCTGTTCAGGTCACAGCACCACCCTCTGCTCGCATGCTGCGGTGCAGGAGGCTTGTGCAGTTTGGTTCTTGGCTTAAAGTTTTTGGTTGCACTGTGTGAACACGGCTCTAGTTCTGAGATTGTATTTGCACCACACCCGTCTTCTGCCCTTGTATGCCTCTGTTCATTAAGTGTTAATTCGTGTGATTGACAGCCTGCCTTCCTGTCAACTCCATGGGCGGGTTCTTCCTCCCTATTTAGCCTTGGTTCTCATTCACACCTATGCTTGCTATTGCCGTGTGCATACTTGCTCCTTACTGTCCCTATTTCTGCTTGCATTCTTATCCTTGACCTCTGGCTTTCCTTACTGACTATTCTTTGGACTCCGATTTGGAACTGCATCGCTCGACTGTTTACTGACCCTTGGCTAGCTGACCTCTCTTTGTTGTTGTCCGTCTTGTCTCCGTTTTGTGTTTCACATATCCAGGAAGGGACTGTCTTCGTGGTTGCCGCCTATTACGAAGGATAGGGCCTAGTAATAGGAAGGGTCAGTTGGGGGCTTCAGCTTAGGGCTCACTGTCTCTTGTGTCCCGTCCCAGGGTTCAAACAGTTACTGGAGAATTGCTGTCCTCGCAATTCCCTAACATAGGGACTGTAGATTGTGAGCCCCTCTATATGGGACAGTGACTGTCAATGTCTGTAAAGGGCTGCGGAATATGATGGCGCTATACAAGTAAGCATAATAAATAAGTAATAATAAATAACTAAACAAGCATAGTAAACTATGAAACATATTTATAAGGGAAATGCAGTTGAACAATTCCCTAGTGCTGCTGCTGAAATCTGGAGGGAAGGGAAAGACAGAGACAGTGAATCCTAACCTTGACCCAGCCCCTGTCTCTACCTACTTGCCTCAGTGTCCTAATGACAGGAACTACTGGGCGACAGTCCCTTCTCTAGATAAGTGTAAACTAGAGATGAGTGAACGGCATTTGATCAAATTTGATTGCCACCTTCCCTGGCGCTTTTTTTGCACCAATAACAGGGGAGGTGGGACAGAAACTACGACAACGGAGGCATAAAAAAAAAAAATCGGAAAAAGTAATTGGCTGGCTAAATCAGGTGACCTCCACTTTATACGAATGGTCGATTTCAGATCCGGGTCATATGAGACTGTGAACTATGTGACTGTGAGACAGGGATAGATGTACTGGCAGGGTTAGCTAGGGATTACCTTTATTTAGGTGGGAATGTTACTCACACAGCTCTTTGGAGCTCTATCTCGTGGGGATCCCTGTCAGCTTGCGATATGCGGGAGCTGACTTTTTCCCATAGGAATGCATTGACCAGCGTTGAGCGAGCGAATGCCATACAGAGTACAGCATTCGGCCAATCAACGCTGGTTCTGCCGGAGGAGGCGGAGTCTAAGATCGGTCCACAGCAGTCTCCATTGTGGTCTGACCTCAGATGTAGCAGTGTTGACTGCACAGGTGTACCAGAGCTGGCCGTGCACTGAGCTCTGCTACACCTGAGATGTAGGAGAGCTGGCTGTGTGCTGAGCTCTGCTACACCAGAGATGTAGCAGAGCTGAGTGTGCGCTGAGCTCTGCTACTCCCGAGATGCAGATGTGTGCTCAACATCTGAGATCGGACCACAATGGAGACTACTGTGGACTGATCTTAGACTCCGCCTCCTCCAGAAGAACCAGCGTTGATTGGCCGAATGCTGTACTCTGTATGGCATTTGACCAATCAACGCTGGTCAATCCATTCCTATGGGAAAAAGTCAGCACCCGCATATTGCAAGCTGACAGGGATCCCGACGAGATAGTGGCGTAATACAGGTACTTTGGCAAGTTAGATGCCCCCAGGCATGCTTCCCCTGCTGTCCCAGTTGCTTTCCAGGGTGTTCGCATCATTTCTTAGGGTGTCATAGTGGACTTGGTGACTCTCCTGAGTTGAAGTGTGGCTTCCCCTGAAATGAAGCATTTTTCCCCATAGACTATAATGGGGTTCAATATTCATTCGAATAGTCGAATATTGAGGGGCTATTCGAAACGAATATCGAATCTCAAATATTTCACTGTTCGTTCATCTATAGTGTAAACATAAAACACAAACAACACAACAGAAGAGGTGTCAGCAAGCCAAGGGTCAAAGACAAAACAGTACCAAAACGCAATCCAAAAGAGTAGTAACAAGAAAAACCAAAGGTTAGAAGTCAGTAAGCACAATACAATAGCAAAGAGAAGCAATTAGTAAGGACAGAGTCATAATAGCCAGCAAACGTGTGAGAATTGATAGACAGGCTGTCAGTCACACAGGTAAGGCTAAGATTAACTATTTGAAGAGCAGAGAGGTGTAAGAGATGGGTGTGGTGCAAAATCAATACAGAGATGAGGGAATAGAGCAGTGTTCAGATAGAGCAACAAGAACCTAAAGCAAGGAGTCAAAACTAAACACACCTCCTGCGGTGTAGCATGCGAGCGGAGGGTGGCGCTGAGACCTGAACAGGCAAAGATGTTACAATGTTGTAGTGTATAACGTACAATACATGTATTACTTAATAAATTCAGCGGCAGATGTATGCACTTGTTTGACAGATGTGATTCTTTTTTTAAGTTTTTAACCGCATAATATGTGTGGAAGCACTTGGCAAATTTAATTTGAACAGAACCTTCATATTAAAGGGGTAACACTATCTCTAGCGCATCCATTGACGTGAATGGGACCGGTGGCGTGCTCACTACAGAGGTTATACTGTACACCTAGATAGAGGATAAATATTTTGCTTCCATTTAAGTAATGGCATTGACCACTAGTCATGTCATGTATCATATTACTTCAGTGTCCATAGCATCTCATACCAGTGCATGCATAGAAATATACAAGCTATTAGGTGCATGCACACGATATGAGGGGATTTCTTTTTTACATTTCCCTTCTTGTAGACCAAAAGCAACAAACTGAGAATGCAAAATATCTGCATTCTATATTGTAGTAGTTAGCATCCAAGGAACAGACATTGCAGTGCTGAATATCACCAGGAGCAGCGCCGCACCTCCCATGAGGCGACCTGAAGCGACCGCTTCAGGCGGCGCTATGCCAGGGCCACGGGGAGGGCGGCCTGGACTGGACTGGCTTAGGGTCACCGTCACTGAGCAGTGGATTGGGGAGGCCGCTGGAGCAGCGCTGATCCAGCAGCCGCCCCTCACGCTCAGGCAGAGAGCAGGTCCTCTCCCTGCCTGCTAAAGACGCTCGCTCCGCCCGGCCCCGCCCCCTCCGCCCAGACCCGCCCCTCCACTCGGCCCCAACCCCTTCCGCTCACCACCGCCCCCTCCACTCTGCCCCCTCCTCCAGTGGGGAGGGGCTTTCTGATGTTCGCCTCAGGCAGCAGAAGGCCATGGTTCACCCCTGACCAGAAGATTATGTAGATGAAACACTAGCCAAATGTGGACACTAACCTATGTAACCTAAGTTTATCTGCAATAGCAACCAGAGGACCAAGCAGAAGTAACTGAATGGCAGTAGGCAGAGATGGAAGAATCCTAGACTTTGGCCAATGCTCCTCTTCCGCTTCCTTGTCACTGAACTACCATACAAATCATGCTTCCTGCTGGCTCACAGCATCAATGTGTGCTGCCACCCGCTGGTCATAATAATTGTGCCTCCCCTCAAACGGAGGATGCATAAACAGAAGTGATGCTTTCTGACTTCAGATGTATGCGGTATGTCTTGTCCTGGTCTTGCCCACTTTCACTCCATGAAGATAATGTGGGGTGAACTTAGTGGCCCCCACTAGTTACTGTGACTACAGACAGCACCATTGACAAAACCTTAAGGGGGTTGTTCAGGATAAAACAGACTATGGGGATGATTATAATAACACCAACTTCCCAGCAGCCAACCTCTTAAATAACAACACAGACTCAGTAGTGTGGTTTAAGCTGGGATTGGCCACAGCGTATTTTATTGATTTAACAAATTAAAATGCGAACGGATTTAAACGAAAAACCAGAGAAAAAACAACATGCCCCGCCTCTTCCTCCATGTCTTCACCCGTATGTTGACTGCTACATGAAGCGGAAATGTGGGCTAATCTTCACTAACCGGGGCATGAACCTTACGCCACGCTGCGACAACTGAAATAAAAGAAAAGAAAGCGAAAAACAAGGAAAAAAACAAAAAACAAAAGAAACACAAATCAAAACCGCACGGGTAGGGTGGGAGGGAGTTCCTCTCACCACAGGATGGTAGAAGGTGCTAGGCTCCCCCATGTACCTGTGTTAAATAAACTTAACTCCGCCTCCAACTCCGCCTTACACCACTCCTACTGAACGGCCCGAAAGGGCGCCAAAACCAAGCCAAAACAAGGAGGGTGAAGGTGAGGTCAAATCATTATTTACCAAAAAACCACCTTGTCTTGTTCTGCTGGATTAACCCCTTGTATGACCTGGACAAAAAAAAAACATAGTCTCAGCCCTTCTCGCTAATCTCTTCAAGGGCTACTAATCTTGCTACACTAAGCAAAACACCCTCCCCCTGCCTAACGTCTAACTTCTGATTTTCCGGTGACGTCCTGTTTCCCAGTTTCTGGAAACGAAATATCACCAATATTTTCAGCCTCCTGAGTATAATGATCGGAGGCCCCGGAAAGGAAAATAATAAACTGTGGTACTTACTTTTCCACGCTGTGGGCAGGCTTCGGGCCTAGTTGTGTGATGTCACTGACATCACATGACCGGGACCAGCATCCCGGGTCATGTGACGTGAGTATGTCATTAAAGAGGGCCGACACCACCGAAGACTGCATCGGAGTGGGAGATAGGTAAGTAAGGGTGCATTCACACTGAGTAAACGCTAGCTTATTTTGTAGAGTAAAATTACACTTGTAAATTTTGCTATCCCATTGACTTCAATGACATTTTACAGGCGTATTTTTACAGGCGTATTTTTACAGGCGTATTTTTTACAGGCGTATTTTTACACTTGTAAAAAAATATCATTGAAGTCAATGGGATAGCAAAATTTACAAGTGTAATTTTACTCTACAAAATAAGCTCGCGTTTACTCAGTGTGAATGCACCCTAACAGTGTTTTTTTATGATTTTATTCCCCCGGGTCTCCGATTATTATACTCTGGGGTCTGAAAAGACCCCAGAGTATAATAATTGTTCATGGGTGTCCACAGTGGGACATAATACTGTGTGCAGGGGCCACAATGGGGCATAATAGAGCGCGCAGGAATGCGGCAGGGGGTCGGTCGGTCGAGGTCTTCGGTGTCAGTGAGGAAAAGGGAGGGGGGGGGCTCCATATCAAAAGTTCTCCATGGGGCCCCGTCCATTCCTAGTTACGGCACTGCTACCGCCGCTGTCCGCCCTGAGGTTTCCATCCTAAACCCCGTGGAAATTGGATAGGGGAGAGGCCACACGGTAGCTCAGTGGTTAGCACTGCAGCCTTGCAGCGCTGGAGTCCTTAGTTTGACTCCTGCCAAGGGCAAAAAAACATCTGCAAGGAGTTTGTATGTTCTCCCTGTTTTTGTGTGGATTTCCATCCCATACCCTATGTGGGGCTCACAATATACTGTACATTTAAAAGAAAAAAAAAGAAAGAAACTGGATAGGGGGCGGCTTTCCGACAGTGAGCTTTAAATCCCATTCATTTGAATGGGTTTTTAAAGGTATCTGCTGGTGTCTGTATGTGGCCTGTCTGCGAGGAAACAGGTTTTTTTTTTTCACGGAAACAAAGTCCTGCAAGTACAACTTTGTGTCCATGCAAAAAACCCATCCCCTATCCAGTTTCCCCGAGGTTTAGGACGGAAACCCCAGGGTGGACAGTGGTGGTAGTCAGGGTCGGACTGGCCCGCCGGAGCACCGGGGGATCCCCCAGTGGGCCCCCGGGCCCGGACTATACTGCTAATCATTTTAGCATAGGCAGGGGCCCGATCGGGCCCCTGCCTATGCTAAAATGATTTCAATCGGGCCCCTGCCCATGTCAGAGGAGGATTAGGGGAGGCGCTTAGGGCGCCTCCCCTAATCCTAAGAACCAGCGCAAGGAGAGCTACTGATCTCCTTGCGCTTGTTCAGCCATCTACGTATCAGCGTAGGCGGCGTCATCACGTCATAACGCCGCCTACGCTGATACACAGACGTCTGACAGAAGAGGATGCGGCAGCAGCGGGAGCAGCAGAGCGCGGTCGGACGGTAAGTATAATAACTTTTTTTTTTTGTTTTATAATAGGCCGCTGCCTGCTGGAGTATCTACCAGCAGGCAGCGGCCTATTTACCAACCCGGACCTGCTCACTGCCGCCCCCGCTTCCCCTTGTACTTTAGGCCGCGGCAGGCGGTAGTGAATAGGCCCGGGCCAGGCCGCGATCCCACTGCCGCTAATATTATACGCAGGGGTCTTTTCAGACCCCCGAGTATAATAATCGGGGCCCCAGGGGAGGTGAGGGAACATAATAAACAGTGTTACTCACCTCTCCGGGATCCGGTGTTACTCCTAGCTGGCTTCGGGGCTATATGTTAATGCCCAGACGTCACGTGGTCTGGAATATTACCATATAGGCCCGAAGCCTGTTCTAGCAGTAACATATAGGCCCGAAGCCTGTGGTAGTAGCAATAGCCTGTTACTGCGAGCACAGGCTTTGGGCCTGTATGGTAACAGGCTGTTACTGCTACCACAGGCTTTGGGCCTATATGTTACTGCTAGCTCAGGCTTTGGGCCTATATGGTAATATCCCAGACCACGTGACGTCTGACACATTACCATATAGGCCCGAAGCCTGCTAGGAGTAACATCAGATCCCGGAGAGGTGAGTAACAGTGTTTATTATGTTCTCTCACCTCTCCTGGGGCTCCGATTATTATACTCAGGGTCTGAAAAGACCCCCGAGTATAATAATAGTTCATGGGTGTGCAACTGTGGGGCATAATAGAGCTTGAAAGGTCCACTGTGGCCCCTGTAACCTCTATTATGCCCTACAGTGGCCCCCCTGCAACCTCTATTATGCCCCACAGTCTATTGTGCCACCGTGGGGCATAATATAGGCTGCAGGGGCTGCTATGATATATATATATATATATATATATATATATATATTACTGTATATATATATATATATATATATATATTACTGTATATATATATATATATATATATATATATATATATATATATGGTGTGGATGTGTGGAGAAGTGAGGAGTCAAAGATGTCTGTGTTTCAAACTTTACAGAGTCAAGTCACAGCTGGAAGAAGTGGTCATGGCGGTCCAAAGGGAAGAGACGGGAAATGTGGGAAGACGTCTCCTGTGAGTATTACTGCACAAAATATGACTGCATTGTATTTATTGTAATGTTGTGATTTATTGTAATGGTACTGCTAGCACCCCCAATCCCCCCGCTGTCTGAGGTGGACAATCGAAAGATGCCCCCAAATCTTTCAATTACTACAACTCCCAGCAGCTCCAGATGCCCTTGAACTGTTGAGAGTTGTAGTCCACCCACCCCATAGATAATGTCCCACTCTATTGTTATGCTGGTGCCCTTTTCTAGAGCTCCAGCATAACAATATCCAAGTTTCAGAAACGCTGAGGACTTAGGGTATGTTCACACATCAGTATGCCATCCGTCCGTTTGAATTCAGTTTGACACTTCAAAACGGACTGATACACATACTGATCTCTACTCTGGTTACAATTGCTACTTTTAATCCCCTTATCTGTCCTCTAGGGGACGGAGAGCGTTTGCTATCAGTATACAATCAGTATGTGCCTCAGTCCGTTTTGAAGTGTCAAACTGAATTCAAACGGACGGATGGCATACTGATGTGTGAACATACCCTTATCTGCCTGAAAATGGCTGACACCTGGCGGACTTCATTATGTTAATGAGGTCTGCCACTGTCTGTGTGTAACCGCCATTTTGATAGTCCACCTCTCCGTCATTCTGGTCCCATTGTGGACCTGTATGACGGAGAGCTTGCCGCTGTTGTGAACCTAGCATAAGGCTATGGCTACACTATAACTTTTGTCATACAACCAAAGATGTCGCCCTGTGATTCTTTCACTCATGTTAGTGAATGGAGTCACATTGCAACCTGAGGGACCCAATGCGACTCCATTCACTAATGTGAAAGAGTCCCAAAGAGACACTGCGATCTTTGGTTGCATGAAGGAAGTAGTAGTGTAGCCATAGCTGTTTTGCACACTGTATTGTGCGTGAAAATGCACTTTAAACGTGTATAATGGCAAAAACTGGACGGGCGATATTACATATGGCAGTAGGGTGGGCCCCTGGAAATAATCCCACTGGTGGGCCCTAGGCACCCCAGTCCGACCCTGGCGGTAGTGTGAACACCCCCTTAGGCCTCTCCTGGCTACATGAAAACTGAACCACTCTGATCACTTGTCATACAGTATAAAAATTATTAAAACTGTCAAATGCACAATGTCTCTGTATAAATATTTTTATTCTATGCAAAAATTAAATTTTTTTAATTTATTACCCTTTTTAAGATAATTTAAATTTTAAGGCTATGTCATTTTTCTTCAGTCTTTCATTTGTATATTACACACCATACCAATAGATTCCTAATCCATATATCTCAATCTGACAAATCTCACAGCCTTCCTTATTTTCACTCATATTTTTAGATGAAAGGTCAACAAAGTTCAATAGTTTTGGCAGTGAAATAGTTCTTGGCACTGTATCTTTGGCACGCAGCAGATACTCACCTTTACTTATTTAGCTAAGGTCAGATTGAGAAACATTTTGCTCTTATTAGGCCCAGTTCACATCTGAGTTCGGGGAGTCTGCTTGGGGGGAAAAAAAAGCAGTTACTTAACCCCTTAACGACCGCCCAATAAGAAAATTACGTCGGCACTGACAGGTCCTACATGACTGCCCAATAGTAAAAATATGTTGGGCAGTCAGAGTAGGTTTTACCCTGTCAGTACCGACATAGGAACGGGTGTTAGCTGTATCTGACAGCTAAGGCCTCGTTCACATCTGCGTTGGTAATCCGTTTGGGGGAGTCCGCATGGCAAGTGGTGTGTGCAGTGAAAGCACACAGACCCCATAGACTATAATGGGGACCATGTTCTCTCCGCGATGCCCACATGGAACATACAGACAGAAAAGTAAATCGTGATCTACTTTCATGTCTACATGATTTGTGCGGGCAGCATGTGGAAAGCACACAGACCCAATCCAAGAGGTTCTGCAATCATTACGGCACCCCCCGTAGCGAGATCGGGGGGTGCCGGTATTTATAATATGCAGCCTGGGGACTGGCTAGTGACCCCAGGCTCCCTGAAGCCCCCGTTACCTGGTTGATTCTGCCGGGTAAAGAGGAAGTCAGCCTATGCATCTGCATAGGCGGACTTCCTGTATAGACTGTGAGACACATGTAGTCTGTGTCTCACAGCCTATAATATTGATTCAGCAACAAAATTATTGCTGAATCAAGTGTCCTAAAGGGATTTCCAGGGAACACCCTGGGTAGATGTTGCCGGTTTCCGAATCTGGAAAAGAAGAGTACGAGCGCTCGGAGAACACAGACTCACCTGATGAACACAAACACCCCCTGATAAATTCTTTGAGGGGTGCAGTTTCCAAAATGAGGTCACTCCTTTGGGGAATCCATTTTTCTGGTACCTTACAGGTTCTACAAACATGACATGGCGTCAGTGGTGAACCTAGCCTCTCTGCTGCCTGAGGCGGACAAGCAAAAGACGCTCTTCCCACCCGTATTGAGTCCGAGGAGAGGGGGGAATAGTTGTTTATCTTGCGATCGTCCGCCTCAGACAGCGGGGGGGGGGGGATGTTTGGGCTTGCTAGCGGTAACATTACAATAAATACAATGCAGTAATACTCACAGGCGACGTCTTCCCAATTTTCCTGTCTCTTCCCTTTGGACCGCCATGACCACTTCTTCCAGCTATGAACTAGTATTATACTCAGGAGTCTTTTCAGACCCCCGAGTATAATAATCGGAGCCCCAGGGGAGGTGAGGGAACATAATAAACAATGTTACTCAACTCTCCGGGATCCCATGTTAATCCTAGCAGGCTTTGGGCCTATATGGTAATGCCCAGATTTCACGTGGTCTGGGATATTACTATATAGGCCAAAAGCCTCTGCTAGCAGTACCATATAGGCCCAAAGCCTGTTCTAGCAGTAACAGCCTGTTACCATACAGGTCCAAAGCCTGTGCTAGCAGTAACAGGCTATTACTACTAGCACAGGCTTTGGGCCTGTATGGTACTGCTAGCACAGGCTTTGGGCCAATATAGTAATATCCCAGACCACGTGGGCATTACCATATAGGCCCGAAGCCTGCTAGGATTAACATCGGATCCCGGAGAGGTGAGTAACATTGTTTATGTCCCCTCACCTCCCCTGGGGCTCCGATTATTATACTCGATGGTCTAAAAAGACCCCTGAGTATAATAATAGCAGTAGTAGGATCGCGGCCTGGCCCGGGCCTATTCACTACCGCCCACCACGGCCTATAGTAGGAAGAGAAGTGGGGGCGACAGTGAACAGGTCCGGGGAGGTTGATAAATAGGCCGCTACCTGCTGGGGATACTCCAGCAAGTAGCGGCCTATTATAAAACAAACAAACATAAAGTTCTCATACTTACCGATCTCAATGCTGATGCTCCCGCTGCCGCTTCATCCTCTTCTCCTGGCAGACGTCTTCGTATCAGCGTAGGTAGCATTATGACACCGTCTACGCTGATATGTAGACATCTGAACCAGCACAAGGACAGCGGCAGCTCTCCTGCGTTGGTTCAAAGAAAGAAAAAAATCGCCCCCAAGGCGGGCGCCTCACCTCGCCTCATTAGAGGTGCGGCGCTGCATGGCGTTCAGATACCAAACATCTGAATCTGTACTCCAAAATCTGCACAGCGCTCCTTCCCTTCTGCGCCCTGCTGTGTGCCCAAACTGCAGTTTATGCCACATGACACTGGTGTACCCAGGATAAAGTATGTAATGTAATATGTGGGTATAAACTGATATTAGGGAACATCCGGACACAGAAGGGAAGATAGGTTATTTGGTTTTTGGATGCCATGACACTTTTGCAGAGCTGAATCCCCTGAAATGTGACCTTATTTTGGAAACTACACCCCTGAAGGATTTATCCAGGGGTACAGAGAGCATTTTTAATCTCCAAGTGTTGCTATAAGTTATCATCCATAAATGAATATGAAGCTGATTGTGAGAGGTGAAAATGACAGTTTTTCCAGGAATACGTCATTTCAATGCGTGCC
Organism: Leptodactylus fuscus; assembly: GCF_031893055.1. NCBI lineage: Eukaryota > Metazoa > Chordata > Amphibia > Anura > Leptodactylidae > Leptodactylus > Leptodactylus fuscus. Next base: position 200,941,620 of record NC_134265.1, read on the forward strand.
CCACTTGTATCAAAGATGACCATTTCAAAGCTGTTGTGTTCAGGATACCCACTTAACAGTTAATGGAGTGTGTGTCTCTGCTGACATAAGTTGGGCACAACATATCGGACACTGAAATGGCGAATCTCTGGAAAAATTTCATTTTTAACTTCTCATTATCAGCTGCGCATTCATTTCTGGAAACTAAATAAATGCAACACTCAAGGGTTAAAATGCTAAATGTTAAAAATGCTCACTACGCCACTTGATAAATCCCATCAGTGGGGTAGTGTCCAAAATGGGGTGACATGTCTGCGGATTCCACTTTATTGGCAATTAAGGGGCTTTGCAAAAGTGCCATGACGTCCTAAAACCAAACTATGCTCCAAAAAGCAAAATAGCCCTCCTTCCCTTCTGTGTCCGGCTGTGCCGAAACAGCCGCTTCTACCCACATATGGCATTAAATATGTTATCTGGGGTCCATCAGTGTCATACATATGGGCATATACTGCCATTTCAGTACACAGAAAGGCGCAGATGTGAAGGAGTGATACGTGCTTTTGGAGTGCAGATTTAGATTGTTGGTTTTTGGACTCCATGTCACATTTGCAGAGACCCTAAAATTGCCTGTACAAAATGGGGTCACTTCTTGGGGAATTCAAGTTTACTATCACCTCCTGATAGGGCTCTGCAAAAATAACATGGCGCCTAGAAAGTCCCTTTAAATCTGTACCCCAAAAGCTAAAAAGCACAGTGCTTCTTCCCTTCTGAGCCCTGCTGTGTGCCCAAGCAGCAGTTTACACCCACATATAAAATTGTTTGCCCCTTGGGATGGCCCACTAAATAGTTTTAGGAGTGCAGGTCTCTGACAATACAAAGTGGGTGCAACGTATTGGGCACCAAAATGGCATATTTCTTTAAAAATTAAAATTTTCATTTTGTACATTAATCTTTGGGAAGCATTTTTAGGCTCAAAATGATAATACACTTTGATACATTCCTTGATGGGTGTATTTTTTAAATGGGGTCACCCATTGGGTTTCCATACTTTAGGGGCTCTGCAAGTGTGACATGGCACCTGAAAACTATTCCAGCAAAATCTGCCCTCCAGAACCCAAATAGCCCTCTTTCAGTGGCGTAACTACCGCCGTAGCAGCAGAGGCAGATGCCACAGGGCAGGGGGACATTAGGGGCCTGGTGACAGCCGCTACCATACCTCCCAACCGTCCCGATTTCACGATTTGGGTGACATGTCCCGCGGTCCCAGTTGGAGGGAGGTATGTCCCGATTTCATGTATGTCCAGAGGACGCAGATCTGAGTTGAACACATATGCGGCTGAAGCAAGGAGCTGACACAGGTCAGCTCCTCGCTTCAGCCGCATATGTGTCAGCGAGAGAGACACGCAGCGGCGAAGCGAGGAGCTGACCTGTGTCAGCTCCTTCCTTCAGCCGCATGTGTCAGCGAGAGAGGCACGCAGAGAGCGGCGAGGGAGCGGAGGAGAAGGTAAGTTTAATGTGGAGGTGGAACGTGAATCTGGGGGCAGATGAAGGAGAGGATGGCATGACACTGGGGGCAGAGATGGAGACATGAATCTGGGGGAAGAGATGGGAGACATGAATCTGGGGGCAGAGATGGGGGACATGAATCTGGGGGCAGAGATGGAGAGGACATGAATCTGGGGGCAGAGATGTGGAGACATGAATCTGGGGGCAGAGATGGAGAGGACATGAATCTGAGGGCAGAGATGTGGAGACATGAATCTGGGGGCAGAGATGGGGGACATGAATCTGGGGGCAGAGATGGGGGACATGAATCTGGGGGCAGAGATGGAGGGACATGAATCTGGGGGCAGAGATGGAGAGGACATGAATCTGGGGGCAAAGATGGGGGACATGAATCTGGGGGCAGAGATGGGGGACATGAATCTGGGGGCAGAGATGGAGGGACATGAATCTGGGGGCAAAGATGGAGGGGACATGAATCTGGGGGCAGAGATGGGGGACATGAATCTTGGGGCAGAGATGGAGGGGGGACATGAATCTGGGGGGACATGAATCTGGGGGCAGAGATGGAGGGACATGAATCTGGGGGCATAGATGGAGGGGACATGAAACTGGGGGCAGAGATGTGGGGACATGAATCTGGGGGCAGAGATGGAGGGGGGACACTGTGTGGAGGGGCTACTAAGGGCCATAATAGTGTGTGCAGGGCCCTCTAAGGAACATAATACTGTGTTCAGGGGCCACTATGGGGTATAATACTGTGTGCAGGGGCCACTATGGGGCATAATAGAGCGCGCAGGAATGTGTAGGAGGGGATCGGTCGAGGTCTTTGGCATCGGTCAGGGGGGAGGCCATGTCAAAAGTTCGCCACGGGACCCCGTCATTCCTAATTATGCCACTTACCTCTTTCCATTCTTAGCCCCACCATGTACCCATACAGCAGATTATGACCACATATGGAGTATTGCCGTGTTCATGAGAAATTGTTTAACAAACTGTGGAGGCTTTTTCTCCTTCAACCCCTTGTGAAAATGAAAACTTTGGGGATAAAGGGACATTTTAGTAATTTTTAACCTACACATCCCAAAGTTAGTAAAATCTGTAAAACGGCTATAGGATCAAAATGCTCACTATACCCCTCAATGAATACCTTAAGGGGTCTAGTTTATAAAATGGTGTCATTTATGGGGGTTTTCAATTGCTTTGGTAACTCAAATCTTGTTCGAATGTGCAATAGGCCTATTCCCTGTCGTCATACCAGCAGCACAATGTGGGTAGGTAGTGGGGGGTTAGTTCACAGATATATAGAGGGAACAGGTTGTGGATGGCTTTGTATGTTATCGTTAGTAGCTTGAACTTACACTTCAAAGAAGGGGGGGTGAGGGCAGGTGGCGGCTGGATTGGGGTGAGGATGCCTACACCTCCACCAGGTTTATTGTTGGGGCAGGGAGTGTGTGAGAAGTGCAGACCTCCATAGGAAAGGGCAGCGGGGGAGGCAGTGTCTGATGGTGTCAGCCATGTTTCTGTGATGCTGAGAAATGTAAATTCATTTGAAATGAAAAGGTCGTGGGTGTATGCAAGTTTATTGCGTGTGGAGGGAGCGTTCCATAGTGCACCGGAGAGGACAGGGGGAGGGGCAGGAACGAGTGAGATAGGTTTAAGATACTCTGATGCCAGGTGTGGGGAATGAGTTGAACGTAGGGGTTTGCTGGGGTGGTCCCGGATTAGGAGATATGTCATCAGAGGTAAAGAGTAGCAGGGAGAGGGACAGCAGGTGTGGGTAGGAGAGGGTGCGGGAGGGTTGTGTGTGTCTGGGGCGGAAAGCCTGCAGGTTTGTTAGTAGCTGTGCAGGGAAAGTCAGGTGGTGGGGTAGGATAGATGGGGAGATGAGGAATTCCTTGCTGGGATGGCTGGTTTGAGGTGGAAGTGTGGTATTTACAAGTATAGGAACAACAACAGTAATCTGATGGCATCTCCAGCAACTCCGGGCGTTGTAGGGAGGTCAAAGGCATGTGGAGGCCACACACACTACTGAGTCTCACTTTGACCTGTAGTGTGTTTTTCCACTTTAATTTTAGGGGTGACTCCAAATCCAGGCCTCCATTGGTTAATAAATTTGATTTCCACTGATGATTTTTGTGTGATTTTGTTGTCATCACATTCAGCTTTGTACAGGACAAAGTATTCAATGAGAATATTTCATTCATTTAGATCTAGAAGGTGTTATTTGAGGGTTTCTTTTATTTTTTTGAGCAGTGTAGATAGATTTTATTTATTTTTTTTGCACATATTGAGGAAGAATTCTGATGCAGCTGCAGAATGATTTTGAGGTTCTTTGCATGCCTAGATAATAAAGATATCAAGCATCTTCCTTCAGTCACTCAGGCTCTAAGGGTGCATGCACACTACGTAACGCCGGGCGTGTGTGAGAGCCGTACACGCCGGCATTACGGCAGACTGCCGAACACTTCCCATTCACTTCAATGGGAGCGCTCGTAACAGCGGCGTTTACGAGCGCTCCCATTGAAGTGAATGGGAAGTGTTCGGCAGCCCTGCTGTAACGCCGGCGTGTACGGCTCTCATACACGCCCGGCGTTACGTAGTGTGCATGCACCCTAAGAAATAAATCTTTATTCTCCATGTTATTTTTCTACTATGAAGACAATTCCCTATGTGATTCACTTATAATGAATGTATCATGCTGACAATGTAAAAAGATTATTTTATAGCTTCTAATAAGTCTCTACAATTTATTCTGCAGGTTTTTATTGCCACTGAATTCCAGGTCTGAGTAAACAATGTGATCTTTATCATATCCTCATTCTTACATTTACTGGCCATTTACACTATGTAATAAGGTAGACATTTACATTTGGTGAAACCTTACCTGACTTTTTTTCTTTGTAAGGTTACTGAGTAACTACTATTAGTTGTTAAGGTTATTAGGTTTGTACAGGGTCATAGGACCCTTATGGCCTACAATGCAAGCTATAATGTAATCTATCCTTGCAGTTCCATAGTCATTCTTGTCACAGCTATACATAGTAAGGCTACATGTCCACTGCATATTGAGCCTATAGCTCCCTACTATGGAGATGTAGTCCAACTACATAACATGAGATCAGGACTTCAGAGCAGAGGTCACAGCAAGAATGAAACAAGAGGACAAAGGCAATTACATAGGTACAAGACATGGTTGTTTTTAATTTGTCTCTGTATGTTTCATAGATGGTACAGCTGAACATAAGATCTTTTCATGGCTTCTTCATCTGCACTCGCTGCCTTTCTGCACCAGATGCAATTGCGCCATTTGCATATCCAGGAGAAAAACAAAGGCAGTCTCATGGTGGCGCTACTGTGACTGGGCTCGGAGAAGTAGGGGTCTTCTGCCAGCTGGAGATAGCCAGGGCCCTGCAGCATCATGGTAGCGGAAGGGGAAGGCTTGGATTACATTACAGGAAAGCTTTTCCCTGCTGCTCAGTGGGTACACCATGGGGGCAGCAGTATCATTTTTTTTCTTTTAGTTGCAATGCACACTCCCAGAACCTGTGGGGCTTATCCCCTAGGGTAGCATTAAACTCTTCACTACCCTAGACCACAAAGACACATTAAATCCTCTGCTATCATGGGCCACCCGTGCAGCAGCCTTTAATTTCTCTATTCCCCTAGGTCTGTAATGGCAAACCTTTTAGAGACCGGGTGTCCAAACTGCAAACCAAAACCAACTAATTTATCACAAAGTGCCAACACATCAATTTAACCTTAATACTGTGCGGATCCACAATTATGGACAGTTATGGACCTGCAAAATATAGTCGTGTGAATGGGGCTTTACTGAGCTTTCAATTATACAAACAACTTTGTACTGCATTTGGTACTTTTGAACAATTACTGTTCACTATTTACATCGTACAGATTTGTTTTATAGTGACCTTGCAATGTTATTATGACCTGTAATAATATCATGTCTACTATAAAACAGATACTGTGTAATATAAATAGTGAAGGGCCCTCACTTAGTCCAGTCTGCGCCAAAGTGACCCCTGCAGAGTCTAATCTGCTCCACAGTGGCCCACACACAGTATAATCTGCTCCACAGTGGCCCCCACACCATATAATCTGTTCCACAGATGAGTGCCCACAGAGAGGGCTCTGAGTGCCACCTCTGGCACACGTGCCATAGGTTCGCTATTACGGCTCTAGGTTATATGCAAAGCAGGCATTAACCTCACACCTCTCAATTCTCAAATCACGTCCTTTTTCAACCTACCCACTTGCAATGTCCAATAGAAACACTTCCTGTTTAAGAGTATTGTTATTCACTTGCAGTGATACCATTGAGTGTGTTTTCTAATGTTTTTTTTAAAGAGATTGTCCAGGCTAAATAATATTTGCTAATTAGGCCGGGGAGATGAAAAAATAATAATAATAATAATAATAAAAAAAACAAAACACCCTGTCTTCCCAGGGTGGTCTGGACCGGTCAACTGCCTTCTTGTTGATGAATTTTTCACTAGCTGTGACATTCCGTTTCCCTTCTGTTGAAGTTGTTAATTGGCCGTAGCAGTCGTGTGATTGCTGAAGCCAATCAGTGCCCCTGTGGCCTCATAAAGGGAACCGAGGATATCACCGGTAGTGACAAGCCCCAAGCTCTTCTTGAGGCCACTGATTGGACTCAGTGGTTACAAAGGCAAATCAGTGGCCTCAGGAAAGGAACCAAGAATGTCACAGGTAGTGATGTCTCAAGTTTCCTTTTTGGCCTCAACTGTCACGTGTGGTGGGTACTTCCTTCCACCTGAAGACAACAACAGAGATGCAGGACCGCGTGGGGAGGCACCAAGGCACCAGGGACAGGTGAGTAGAGTTTCCTTTTATTTTTTTCACCTCCCCGGCCTAAATAATAAATATAATTTTAGGACAGACAACCCTTTCATGTTGTAGATTAGTCCCCAGGTCGCGAAAACATGGCATCTTACAGTACCTGCAAAATGGATAGGATTCTGGCTAATCCCATCCACACATTGCAGAAAAAAAAGTGGAGTTGCTGCAATTTCAAAAACGTATATTTGCAAATCGTAACATGTCATTTTACCTAAGGAAACGCTGGCCTTTTCTCTATAGGTATAATAGATGCAAAAAATTTGCAGAGGAAAACTCTGTAGACTTTATTTAAAAAACATTGCAGAAAAAACAGGATGCGTTTCCAGTGCGGTCTTTTCTGCAGCATTTCGCTACTTGGGGCCTTAGTCTTTTACTGTTTTTTTCAGATTTGTCAATATTGTAATATGTTAGGATTGTACCATTTCATGTTGTTTCGTGTTGCTTTGACATCTGTTAAATTGGAGTGGTATTTCATCTGTTTGTTCTAGAAGATAGGATGAGCTTAGGAAATGGCAACCCCTTAGACAAAGTGAAGCCAAATAAAGATTATTGAAGCAGAGACTTTAGTCAGAGCAGTTTTGTTCTCCATGGCAGTTAAATCAGATATCCTAACACAGATGACCGTATACAACTAGGTCCTAAATAAGATTGCAGAAACTGACCTTTTGTGCACTGAGAGAAGTTATCCATACCTCCCAACTTCTAAAGGACAGGAAGAGGGATAGAATGCGCAGCGCGCATGGCACGCGGCAGCAAATTTAGCTCCACCCACGTCTACATTGACTCTGCCATTCCCATTCAAATATAGGGATTTGGGTGGTTAAATAGACTGAAAAGTGCGTGAGAGCTGTACATGTGAAAAGGAAGAAGAGAGGGGCTCATATTGATAGAATGCACCGGGCAACACGGTGGCTCAGTGGTTAGCACTGGAGCCTTGCAGCACTGGCGTCCTGAGTTTGAATCTTGCAAGGAACAACATCTGCAAGGTGTTTGTATGTTCTCCCTGTGTTTGGGTGGATTTCCTCCCATTCTACAAAGACATACTGATGGGGAAAAAAAAAGTACATTGTGATCCCTATATGGGGCTCACAATCTGCAAAAAAATAAATAAAAATAAATAAATAAAGAATACACTGCTGGTAGAGGGGAGTTCTGCATGAGAACAATTTCTTAGATAGGAAGTAATAATGCAGCTCTATGATACCATGTGGTGCTACCTGTTGTTTTGGTTCTAAATTTACCTGGTGCTTTACCTTTGCTTACCTGTCTCGTCCCATGTATGAGTGCACTGTGTTTAATTTGCACTTAGGTTAATATGTACTCATGTTGATCATCCAAGCTAAACCTGAATGTTTCATGGGTTTGTAATTGCTTTTGTTCTATTTATAGTAAAGAAGTAGTTACCTACAAAAATATATCATCTGGCGAAATACAGTATGTTTAAAATTTAGCTCATATTCTTATTTTGGATGGACAGTATTATTTCATATCCAATTTTCTGGTTTTGAGAAAAAAACATGACAATTTTAAAACTCACATTGTATAAGGTCTAATTAAAATAGTGGAATTGTACAAATATTAAACAAATATCATACACAAGATTCATTACATCAAATCTAATGAATTTGTTTAAAAAAATTGTAATGTAAACAATGTACCTTCCACATTGTTTTTCTGGTAGTTTTGGTTCCCCTGTCTTATGTATAATTTATTTGTATTCATTTTCTTACTTTGTTTCCTTATTTTTATTAATTACTTATAATAAACTTCATTCATTTATGAATTTCTGTCTTTTTGACAATATTTTTTGCACTTTGTAGTTGAAATTCAGTATTTGTGCCTTTGTTTGCATTGTTTTTTCTCCTGTTTTACAGAAGTTGTAATTGAGGAGTTGGTTTTACTGGGACACAGTGGGTCATTTAATAGACTATTTACCCACTTGGTTCAGACATACCATGGTATTGTGAAGGAGGTATATTTTGGCCATGAATATGAAGCCCATATCGTTATGGAGGAACATACTGTTCTGGTAATCCATAATATGGGATTACTCATATACCATTAGGTTGTAGTAATGTCGATGATGTGTTTGAAAAGAGGATGGTAGATGCATTGTGGGTGGCAGTAGCAATGGAGGTGGAGTTGAAAGAACTTAGCCATATGCCTATCACTGATCCAAGTCCCGCTACATATCCTCTGAGTTGATCTCTGGGCAGTGCACAATAAAAGGGATTTTGGAGTTGATCTGGTACTGCACATAGGAGTGGGGACAAATAATTTGCAGATTTTTTATATTCATGTTTAAGGTTACATTGACATAATAGTACATTACATTAATATAGTCCAGAAGACATTAGTCTTTGGTGGCCCAGTGGTTTGCACTGTTGCCTTGCAGCGATGAGATCTTTTGTTAGGGCAGGTTCACACTAGCGCCCGATGTCCGTTATGTAAGTTTCCGTTTTCTGTCGGCAGAAGACGGAAACCGGCATTCAGTGTCTGCCAGTGAGTGCCTGTGAGCGCCTTCTGCTCTCCGCGGCAAAACCATTTTATTTTTAACCAGACACAAAGTCCTGCATGTCCAACTTTGTGTCCGGTTTTAAAAAAAACAGTTTCGCCACAGAGAGCAGAAGAAGCTCATGGGCTGACACCTTTCAAACCCATTCAAATGAATGGGCTTGAAAACTGCCTGCCGATTTCCGTCTTCTGTCCAGTTTCTCAGGCAGGAAACGGAAACCTGCATAACGGAGATCAGGCGCTGGTGTGAACCCGCCCCTAGTATCCAGCCAAGGACAATATCTGCAGAGTTTGTATGTTCTCCCCGGTGTCCTCCAACACACTGAAGAAATATTGGTAGGGAATTTAGATTGTGAGCACTATGTGGGATAATGTTGATGATATCTATAAAGCGCTGTGGAATACGAGGGTGTTATATAAGTAAGCAAAATAACTAGTATGGGTAAGATGATACAAATGCCTGTTGAGGCAGTCGTTGCTGAAATTGTAGGTATTTCAGTTGATATACAGTAGCAGGGTGTTGCTCTTAACCTTATGTGCATGTGCTAGATGGCTCTGTTCCAACCTCCTCTACCACTGGCACATCTGCAAGGTTAACTTCAGATGACGTTGTAAGATGGGTAAACAGAAATTGTGATAAAAATATCTCAAAGCAAAAAATCATTTCAAATATAATCATCCTTATTTAAATTAGATCAGACAGTGGTCTGTACATACACCATAAAAAAAATTATATACATTTTGTACATGTATACCTCCACATTACTATCTCATAGAGAATTCATGGTGTTGTGGAAACTAGGAGTGTCCTATGTGGTATAAGCTCCAGGCTGGCATATTTTGAGCAAGGTATGAAATGATAAGGTAAGAGGTTAGGACGGCAGCACAGGTTGGTTGGTGTGTACTAGGGATAAAGTTAAAATTAACCTACATAATATTCATTTCAAAATAATTAATGAGACAAAAATAGAGTAAAGTAAGCAAGGCTATACTTAACTCTCTAATTATACAGAATGGGAATTATATAGAATTCCATTAGCTATAAACCACACATGAAATGTAGCATACCACAATCCAATATTACAGCAGCATAGACAGGTGGAATTACCAAAAAGATGTAGATATGGAAACAAAGAAGTTCAGAAAAAGACCATATGGTTCATCTAGTTTTACCTTTTATTATTGGCTTTTTATCTTAGGATAGATATGTCTTTATAACAGGCATGAATAAAATACACTTACGGTAGATTTCTCAATTACATATGCCAGAAATTTTTTCCAAGCCTCAACTGCTGACATCCTCCTGACATTGCTTTTGATTTTCCCTACAACTAATTTTCTTCCATGGGTGGCCTGGGATCAGGTCGTACAGGATCAATAGTAATTTTGATTTAAACAAGCTTGGTACAAACCACAACTTAAATTGGCTTAAGGCTAAGGCCCCATGGGCCGTAATCGCAGCGATAAAGCGCGGTGGAAAGAACCACGGCGTGAACGCACTGCGGTTCTTTCCGCAGCGCTTTCAACAGAAAGTTCGCAGAGTTTTCCTCGGACTTTCTCTTAATATTGTATCTACGGGAAAGCCTTCGGCATTTCCATAGATATAATTGACATGTTGCGATTTGCAAAACCACAACGGCTTTGCAAATTGCAGCGTGTCCGCACTGTGATTTCTTCTGCAAAGTGGGCATGGGATTCACATGAATCCCATCCTCTTTGCTTGCACTGTAAAATGCCGTGATTTTTCCTGCGACGTTTCTGCCACGGCCAAATCGTGGCGTGTGGGGCCCGAACTATATCTGTTTTTTCTCCGGATACATTAAAGGGATTCTATGTTTAAAAAAAACCAAGACATTATAAAACTAAAAGCATGTAGAAATAGCAGCGATTACGTCCTGTAGGGCCCCGGCCTTAGGCTGATGCTCTGCTTTTTTTATTGCAGATTTTTTGTGTGTGTGTGTCTTTTTTTTTATTTTAGCTAAACCCAAGAATGGTTACAAAAGGCCCATGTAGACGCAGCAAAAAAAAAAAGCGTTGTGGGTAAAACCGCGGCAGCAACACATCATGGTTTTTCCCCCAATGCTTTTCACAGAAAGTCTACAGAGGCTTCCTCTGCAGAGTTTCTGCTTTCATTATATCTATAGAGCAATCGCTTCAACCCGCAGCAAAATCTGCAACAAAAATCTGTATTTCCGCACAGGACTCCTAGGAACCTCGCTATCCAATTTCTAAGGCAAATGCAGTTAAAATTATGTTATAAGCCAAAACTAACATGAAGTAAAACATAATTTTAATAAATAGATTCAAATTTGGCAAAAAAGTGTATATCCTATTAATATTATAAATGTGAAAGTTTGTGAGTTTGGATGTTTGTGGGTTTGTGTGTTTGGATGTTTGGATGTTTGTTCCTCAATCACGCAAAACCCGCTCGACCGATTTGGCTGAAATTTTCCACAAACATAGTCACTACACTCGATTGCGCAATAGGCTACTTTTCGTCACAACAGCGAACATACGTTTGTGCCAGGACCCCCACAAAACCCAAACTCACACCACCATCTCTGCAATCTCACACACTTTGGACCATAGCAAGCCACAAATTTCATATTGCCCTCTGCAGCCTCGCCCCTAACCCCACACAATCTCATATACATATACTTTACCACTTTGCCCCTCCCCTTAACAATACTCCAGGAGGCTCTCTTTAACGCTCCGGAGCAGCCATGTTTGCCGACCCCCACCGCTCTGACAATCCGCGACACCGCCCACCCATGTCAATACCCCTAGGAAGTCTAATAAATGCAAAAAAAAAGTTTAAAAAAAAGTAAAAAAAAATATAAAAACAAATAAAAAGGATTAAAAATTCAAATCACCCCCCTTTCCCTAGAACACATATAAAAGTAGTTAAAAACTGTGAAACATATACATGTTAGGTATCCCCGCGTCCGAAATCGCCCACTCTACAAAGCTATACAAATATTTTTCCTGTTCGGTAAACGCCGTAGCGGGAAAAATGGTCAAAAGTGCCAAACCGCCGTTTTTTCACTCTTTTGATTCTGATAAAAATTTTAATAAAAAGTGATCAAAGCAATAACATTTCCCGAAAATGGTAGAACTAAAAAGTACACCCGACCCCGCAAAAAAAGACGCCCTATACATCCCCGTACACGGACGTATAAAAAAGTTACGGCTGTCGGAATATGACGACTTTTCAAAAAAAAATGTTTTAACACAGTTTTGGATTTTTTTAAGGGGTCAAAATGTAAATAAAACCATATAAATTTGGTATCCCCGGAATCGTAATGAAACACAGAATACAGGGGACATGTCACTTTGGTTGCACATTGAACGCCGTAAAACCAAAGCCTCTAAGAAAGTCGCAGAAATGCATTTTTTTGTCAAATCCACCCCATTCAGAATTTTTTTTACCTGCTTCCCAGTACATTATATAGAATAATTAATGGCGGCATCATGAAGAAAAATTTGTCCCAAGAAAAATTAAGACCTCATATGACTCTGGGAGCGGAGAAATAAAAAAGTTATGGGGTTTAGAAGGAGGGGAGTCAAAAATGAAAAACCAAAATCAAAAAATGCCATCGACGGGAAGGGGTTAACTTCAAATACCTCTGTCCCAAAGTCACTATGTAAAGTTTCTCACAACACCGTATATATAGCAGGTCAAATACAAATTAACTTCAACACAAAAGTCTCACGTATTCTCTGAATTACAGAAAAAACAAGATACAAAGTTACATTTCATATCCCATACCTTATACACAGTACGAAAACCTTACCCACACCTGTATATACCCACTTCTACAATCACCGCAGACGAAGTCGCGGGTACCAGCTAGTGAAGTAATATATGGCATATGTTAGTCACCTCAATCAAACAAGCGCAACGGCAAGCGCTGTGCAGTTAAAGCGCACGGACCCCATAGACTATAATGGGGTCGGTGTGCTTGCAGTGCACTGCCTGCACAAATGATTCATGCAAGCACACAGACCCCATTATAGTCTATGGGGTCCATGTGCTTTAACTGCACAGCGCTTGCAGTTGCTCTTGTATTACGTCCGGGGGGGGGGGGGGGTCCTCATGTGGACTCCTTGCGGACGGAACACATAAGCTAGTGTGAACCGACCCTAAGTCAATAGACAAAAATAAGTTGTAACTTGAATGTAGCTATTTATTGCCTACAAACAGATAACAATATACTGTATAGGTAGTGGAGGCAGAACAGCTCAGGTAAAAATAAGGCTGCGACTTTCATATATGCTAGGTAAGCAATAAAAAAAGATTTGCTACTATTCAGAATAATATTGGGAATTCAGAACTAACTTCCAGATCTACAGATATACAGTGTTGGCCAAAAGTATTGGCACCCCTGCAATTCTGTCTTCCAGAAAATGATTGCAAGCACAAACTCTTTGGTATTAATATCTTCATTTATTTTGCTTGCAAAGAAAAAACACAAAAGAGAATGAAAAAAAAGTCAAATCATTGATCATTTTAACTCCAAAAATGAGCCGGACAAAAGTATTGGCCCCCTCAGCCTTATACTTGGTAGCACAACCTTTAGGCAAAATAACTGCGAACAGCCGCTTCCGGTAACCATCAATGAGCTCACAGTTCTGAAGCAAAGAGAGCTAAATAGCTATAGTATCAATGAAATTGCCTAGTAGGGAGTCTCTATAGTCATTCTCCTAACAGTAATTGACTGAATTAACGCAATCACACATATTGCGATATAGGGCGTCCATATAGTCATTCCGCTAATAGTGATTAACTGGGTAAATGCAGCCACATATATTGCAATGATACAAGACTGAGCAAAATAGTGCACGCCACTCCCCTATTAGGAACTCAAACTGAGAGTGTGTAATATGCCCATCAATTTATTCCTTAGTAATATAAAGTAAATGGGGGCACCCTAAAGCTGTATAGCAAGTAACCCCTTAATATCGAAAATATCTCTAGATAATAAGCAGGTATTCATGGAGCCCCGAGGTCATATATGTAGAATCCCTTATTAACTCAAGAAACCTTTCAACGTGTTTCATAAGTTTAACTCATCAGGAGAGAGAGAGGTGAATGAGCAAGCAAAGAAATAACAAATGCTTGCGCCCTCAGTATGTGAGAGCCCAGGACTGTGTGTCTGACACTGTGATCTGTAGTACGGGGGCACCACAAGTTACAGTTCTTGCCCCATTTCTTTTCACACTGTACACTGCTGACTTTAGGCACAACTCATCCAGATGTTACTTACAGAAGTACTCCGATGACTCTGCTATAGTAGGCCTTATCACTGATGGCGACGATAGGGAATACAGAGACTTAAACCGGGATTTTGTTGAACGGTGCCAGCAGAACCAGCTGAGGATTAATGCTGGGAAGACCAAGGAGATGGTGGTGGACTTTAGTAAACGGAGAGGTGCTCCGACCCCGGTGGAGATCCAAGGAACATGTATTGAGATAGTCAGGACCTATAAGTATCTGGGTGTGCTCCTCAAGAATAAACTAGACTGGGCTGATCATCTGGAGGCGCTGCACAGAAAGGGCCACAGCAGACTCTACCTGCTCAGGAGGCTGAGGGCCTTCGGAGTCTAGGGGACACTTCTTAGGGCCTTCTTCAACTCTGTGGTTGCTTCAGCCATCTTTTCCGGTGTAGCCTGCTGGGGGAGCAGTATATCAACCAGGGACAGAAATAGACTTGACAGGCTGATCAGGAGGGCCAGCTCTGTCCTGGGGAGCCCCTTGGACCCAGTACAGGTGGTGGGTGACAGAAGGATACTGTCTGTGGTGATCTCCATGCGGGAGAACAAATCCCACCCCATGTATGGGACCCTGATGGGACTTGGCAGCACTGTAAGTGACCATCTGCTTCACCCCAAGTGTGAGAAGGAGCGCTATCGCAGATCCTTTCTTCCAACTGCGATCAGGCTGTATAATCTACATCAGACCAAGCGAAGATCACTCCGCACAGAGAACTAATGATTATGACGATGACCATCAGGTCTTCCTATTTCTCTTCCGTTTGTCCGTTTGGTCCTATGGACCCCTAGTATATTTTCTCTTCTCAGCATATGCGTGCCTACATTTGTATTATATTACTGTGTATTATCCTGTACCTGTATTACTATGCTGCTGTAACATGCTGAAATTTCCCCAATGTGGGACTATTAAAGGATTATCTTATCTTATCTTAAAACCACAGTTCTTGGGGTCCTAGTGCTGGGCACCAGTAATTCGATAGTCAGCCAAGATTAGATTATTGGCGAAGAAAGGTTTAGCTAACTGTGTAAGCAGCAGCAGCTGAAGCACAGATTCACCTAGTCACTGTCTATGAACTTATCCTATCTCTATTGTATTCTAGCGCTACGTTATGCTAATCCTCTAACTATTGCTGGAATTCCTATTGCTTTTTCTGAACTCTACCATAGACTATGATGCAGCACTGTACGGTCCACCTACCACTGTCTATTGGCTAAGGAGCTGTCAGATGTTGCTACAACATCACACTTACAGTGTCTGATTCATTACACACGTCTGCTCTGTACTTCCTGGTCAAACATGTGGTGGCGGTCATTTTCTCATAGTGTGGCCATTTTTATTTGTCCAAAGCGAATCACCATTTGTAACAAATCTGGTTTGTTATAAACTGGCTCTAATAGCAGTGACACCACACAGAAAGCAGAGCTACTCGGTATAAACACATGGATGCTTCACAGGCTCTGACCCTACAAGAAGTTGACATGTAATGATATCTCAACGTATTACCAATGTGTCTTTACAGTAATGACTGAAATCAAATCCAACATATATGTGAAGAGGAAGATGTAGGAAAATCAAGGTATTAAATAAAATAAAATAAAATGCAGTAAGAAAGATAAATAGCTGATAATGCTGGTCCACAGAGGAAGACTTCCACTCACCGCCATACACGACAGACACCACCTCCACCATGCCACGCTCCTCTAGGGTCTGCTTGCAATAATTATCACTTCTATTGTCCCATAAAATGGGACATGTTCAACAATAAGCCATCTAGAACACACTTTACAGAAGGGCATACTACAAATCAGAAACATAAGATCTCAAATACCAAAATGTATTCCCTGACTGGGAAAATAAAAGTCAACCTCCACAAAAAGGTGTGAGTGTTTAGCTGAACCTTCCTGGACTAGACAAACCTAGGGGAGAACCCATGCATATCTTAAACAACAACTCGTGAAAATGAATGATGCTTGCATGCCACCCATTTTTATTTCGCGGACCCATATACTTGTTTTGGCTTAAAGGGATTCTATCATTAAAAAACCTTTTTAAACTGAAAGCACATAGAAATAGCTGCGGCCATTTTATGGTGGTCTCATGTAAGACACCACTGTAAAATGGCGATGGAACATGCTCAATCGACTTTTCCGTTGGCCATTTTGCGGTGGTCTCGTGAAAGAAGAGAAGTGAAGAAGAGGAGACGCATCAGGAACAAAAGACAGAGACAGCTGACTATGCTGTGCTTTCCGAGCACAATTAGCATAATGAAGAAAAGAAGAAAAATACAAAAACGGTGGCGGGGACTTGAAAATAAGGTTGAGGGCTTGTTCACATCTGCGCCCTGGGTCTCCGTTATGCAGGTTTCTGATTCCTGCCCGAAACTGGGCAGGAGACGGAAACCTGCAGGCATTTTTCAAACCCATTCATTTGAATGGGTTTGGAAAGTGTCCAGCCGTGAGTGTTTTGTGCTCTCCGTGGCGAAACCGGTTTTTATTTTAACCGGACACAATATCGGACATGCAGGACTTTGTGTCTGGTTAAAAAAAAAAAGGTTTTGTTGTGGAGAGCACAAAATGCTTACTGGCACTCACGGCCGGACACGGTCTGACAAGTTTCCCTCTTCAGTTTGCAGAAGATGGAAACCAAAAAACGGAAATCAAGCGCTGCTGTGAACCCAGCGTAAGAGATGAATAGCCTTTCTAAATGCTATTTCTACATGCTTTTAGTTTTATAACGTCTTGTTTTTTTAAACATAGAATCCCATTAATGTATCCGGAGAAAAAAACAGATATAGTTCGGGGCCTCACGGGCCAGAAACGCCACGATTTGGCCATGGCAGAAACATCGCAGGAAAAATCACAGAGAAGCACATGGACCAGCCCCCTGGTAGGTTTTGGCCAAGAAGGAAAACAGCGCTCGCCCAATATGGATAATAGGTAGTCCTTTATTGATACACAACGCGTTTCGGGCCATACAGCCCTTTCTCAAGTGCATATATTTCAAACCACAGTGGGCTCATGCATGAGCTGTATGGCTCGAAACGCGTTGTGTATCAATAAAGGACTACCTATTATCCATATTGGGCGAGCGCTGTTTTCCTTCTTGGCCGAAACCTACCAGGGGGCTGGTCCGTGTGCTTCTCTGCATCTCTACGTCTGAGTGACGTCTACAGCAGATGCCCAAACCCTTGTTTTAGGGTGTTACGAGCTTCTTGAGTGTTGTGGCATTACACAACCTCCTCAGGTGAGGGGGCATTTGTCCCAACCTATACTAGTTCAATTTTGTTAATTTATTACACGAGGATCCGCTCGGTGTGGTCTCTTCTCTTGTATCTGCAGGAAAAATCACGGCGTTTTACAGTACTTGCAAAGTGGATGGGATTCATGTGAATCCCATCCCCACTTTGCGGAAAAAATTGCAGTGCAGACACACTGCAATTTCCAAAACCATTGCGGTTTTGAAAATCGCAGCAAGTCAATTATATCTACGGAAACACTGGTGGCTTCCCCCTAGATATAATTGTAACAGAAAGTCCGCGGAGGAAAACGCCGTGAACTCTCTGTTCAAAGCATTGCTGGAAGAACCGTGATGCGTTCATGCCGCAGTTGCTCCCGGAGCGCTATAGTGCAGCATTTCCGGTCTGTGGGGCCTTAGCCATAATTCGTTTTTTTATTGTTCTTTTTTTTGTTCTTTTTTTTAAATGGACTTACAGAAATGTGAATTAATACATTGAAATGAATAGAGTGTAGAGTGTATATACTCTGTCAAAAAAGTGCTCAGCACATGTATATGAGATGCGGATATGTGAATAAGGCCATGTTCGCACAGCAAAAATTTGTATGCTTATTTTTTTGATAAAACATAAAATATAAACACAATAGAGAGGTGTAGGAGTTTTTTTTTTGTTATGATCCACTTACACGAGGGAAAATGGTGAGGAATTTCAGCGCTGAAAAAAAAGCCTCCCATTGACTAACATGCTTGCAACTAGTTATTAGCTACAGGTTTGAGAGATGGAAATGAGATTCTAATCTTTAGATTCTTATCTAAAGGAACACTGTTGATTTACGTGATGTCCTGTCAGTAAAGGAACAATATCATAGTCACTAGGCACTCATTAAAGATATCTGTACATCTCATGTACAGTCATTGTTATGTACACGAGTGCTAGCAAAAAAAGGAACCCACTGAATTCAATGGGAGGCTTTCTTTCAGCACTGAAATTCCTCACCATTTTCCTCCGTGTGAATGGACCCTTATAGTATTTTACCACACTGCCTTGTGTGAAGTTTTTTCTCAGTTCATCCACTTGAATGCAGCAGTAATAGAATGTTTATAGTACATAACAATGACTGTACATGAGATGTACAGATATCTTTAATGAGTGCCTTGTGACTATGATATTGTTTCTTTACTGACAGGACATCACGTAAATCAACAGTGTTCCTTTAGATAAGAATCTAAAAATTAGAATCTCATTTTCAGCTCTCAAACCTGTAGCTAATAACTAGTTGCAAGCATGTGTTGATATACCTAAGAAAAGAGTCATCACAAGGATCATTGCACCATTCCTGCCTGTATGCCTGGCCTGGTAGTTTTCCTACAGAAAGTGAATGATGCACATAAGAATGGTCATTTCCTCTCCGAAATTGCAGTGCCTAGTCAGAGTCTAATTACGACTCGTAGGGCAGGAAATAGTCACCTTCCCCTCTATTAAATGAGGCCACAGGTACTCCTTCAGTATCACACCTAGTAATTCTCTTAATTGAACAACTATTCAGAATTATTTCTTATCATTCAGAATGTTTATTAATAAAATGAAAATATTCCATAACAGAGAAATTCTACATCTCTGAGAGAAAAAATATGAGTGCAAAGCAATTCAACAAGTCTGAACAGTAACTAAAAATGTAACTGTATTGATCTAGGCATCTATCTATCTATCTATCTATCTATCTATCATTTATCTATCTATCTATCTATCTATCTATCTATCTATCTATCTATCTCCCATCTATCTATCTATCTATCTATCTAGCTTTAGGCTAAGGCCCCAAGGGACGACCCACAGCTATAAAGCTGTCTATAGGGAAGCCGCCAGTTTTTTCATAGAGATAATTGACATGCTGCATTTTCCAAAACCAGGCCGGTTTAGGAAATCACGGTGTGTCCGCACAGCAGTTTTTACCGCAAAGAGGCAATGGGAATCGCAAGAATACCATCCACTTTTCAGTTACTTTTCCGTGGTGTTACTCTGTCGCCGGCAAATCGCAGCGTTAGAAAAAATGTAAAGGCTGAGGTGTCACTACTGCATGCATACAAACTATGCTATGGATGGTCAGGGTAAATTCCATATACTTCACTGGTGGTGCTCACAGCAAGTAAAAAAGTCCATATACAGTCCAGAAAATAAAAAAAGCTGGGCACTCACCGTTGGAAGAGTATAAAAATATTTCAAACCTTTATTTCAAACATCCATGTAAAA
This sequence comes from Leptodactylus fuscus, assembly GCF_031893055.1. Classification (NCBI taxonomy): domain Eukaryota; kingdom Metazoa; phylum Chordata; class Amphibia; order Anura; family Leptodactylidae; genus Leptodactylus; species Leptodactylus fuscus. Next base: position 200,961,257 of record NC_134265.1, read on the forward strand.
TACAATACGGGAGGAGGCACGCCTGGGAGAGGAGAGCGACAGCCGTTTCATGCTGGTAGCACTTTTTCAAGTGCACGGATGCTATAAAAGAGATTTGCAATGTTTGGCCTTCCACATTGGTGCTACTATTATACTTTGGGACCCCAGAGTATAAAAATGAGAGGTCCAGGGGAAGTGATTAAAAATAATAAACACTTTATCAGGATTCTCTATCTGCAAAAGTATGGGGAGCCCCTAAAGTTGTTTCTCCATTTTTTTGATGGAGAAACACCTTTAGGAGCTCCACATACTTTTGTCTGCTAGAATATTAGCACTGTTTAAGTCATTAGCCAGCCTCTCCTTGTAGCTTTTGTCTGCCCCAGTGAAGTGTGTATGTATGGGGCTAGTGTCGGGGGATGATGCTGATAATTATGGTACTGTGATTTCCTATACCTGTGAATGGGTGGTGTTTTTAGCTGCATTATTCCTATATGAGCAACAAGGTTTCTTATGATAGGTTAGGTGGATACGCAGAGTGGTTTTTAGAAGTGATCTCACCAGGGAATAAGCCAGTTGTACTCCTGGGTGTAAGTGATGGGGACAATAGGTATGAATTGAGTCCTAACTACACTGACCAGTAGGAAGTACCTGGGCGATCACTCAATATATTTACCTATATGGTCTTTATTGGAGAAACACTCATACTTTTTTATATATACTAACAAAATTCAGATATTGGTCCAATGTTAAAATAACCAACTAAGGGCTAGTTCACACGGGTGTGTACTGGCGGATTTTGGACCTGATTCTGACGTGGGAAGCCGCGTCAGAATATGACCAAAATCCGCCTACTGCAACTTCCGACAGTCACGGCACTCCGGTCCGGCGTAGGCCCAAATGAATGGATCAGCCGCGGATTCCACCTGAAGAAAGGGCAGCTCATTTATTTTTCCGCTAGCGGGGGCGGATTATGACATGGATTCCGCACAAATTCTGCCCCCTCTTGCATTTGTGAACGGGGCCTCAATGTTATGTCTTAATGACTTCCTTATTTGTTTTTTGGTTTACAGTAATGATATGCCCTGACATCATCACTGGAGAATACATTAGTAAGCTTATTATACATAATTGTTTACATTATTGCAAGATGATTTTTTATGCAGGGCTTTGTTGAATTTGCCTACAGCACTGCTGGGTTATTATTAGTAAGGCTCCTGCTTGTAAAGGAAGTCATTTTATTATTAGTCGGGTATATTTAGGGAAGTTATGCCATTCCTCATTATGATCACCAGCACATACAGCTGGATTATGGCTCAGTAAAGAATCAAGATGTTATCAGAGTCTGTCGTGTGGCAGCAGATCTCTCAGCAATGAATCCAACCTCATCGTTGGCACAAAGTATCCATCCCTTGCACAGAGCCATGACCAGGACTGGGACTTTATAAATGGTTCATCCTATATAAACATATAAGATGTTACTTCTTGTCATGATAGCTTTGTTATTGTTACATTTAGCCCACACCCTTAAGTCTATACATATATGATATACGTACATTTAGCAGCCTAGCTTATTGAATTACTAGAATTATTTGTTTTACCTGAGCAAGTTCAATCTTGATTTTTCTTCATTGCTACCTTACAAAGAATGAAAAAATAAAACATGTGAAGTGTAGATACCTGGTAGTTTTCCACTAAATAACACGTTATATCAACCTCTGCCAAACCACATATTTATTGTGTGTTTTTCAGGAAAACCGCCGGAACGTGTGCTGTTTTTCTCCTTGCAATGTCATTCTTTGCATATTTGGTAAATATGAGATCGTGTGTGTGAATTTCTTTGTCACCTGAGACTGTAGACTGTGACATGTTTGTATATACTAAATACGAGTAGCTGTTAGCCTAGTGTAACCTAGTAAGTCATTGTAATACGTCTTAAGAGAAACATGTTTTTACTACAAGTCCATGACCAAGAATCCATGATAGAAGAATCTTACAAAATACAGTAAAAACATTATTTTCTTTATGCTAGGGTTTTCACGCTACTGATCGCAGCCAGCATGATATTCCGACTTCCTCATTGCAAACAGCTATGTTTTATGCTGAAATGTTGCAGCATTTTAGAGAAAGCAGAAATGTTTGGCTTCTGCTCTTTGGCTTCTCCATGACAGCTTGTCCCTAGTTTGACACGTCTTTCCCTATTAGTGCATGAGGATAACTGATACCTACAAAAACCAACTACAAAGTGAAGAAGCCAGTGAAGTGCTGCCTACATGACTCTCCTACCCAGTGGCATAACAAAAGTCTTTTGGGGCCGGATGCAAACTTTTGTTTAGGGCCCCCTACCCCCTCCCTACAGCAAATTTTTGACAGTGACTGTAAATGGGTGCTGCAGCAGTATCTCAGATACTTGAAAGGGATACAGCTGTAGTACCCAAAATTGCAGTTATCAAGAATATGATGAGTGAGCAGCGCCTGGCATATAAAAACAACAATGGGAGCTGCGTGCTTTGAGAAACAGCTGATCTGCAAGGTCCTAACAGTCTAAGAGATATAAAGGTCAGTGGGGGTCCAATACCTGAGGCCCCTGCTGATCAATTATTTAAAGTTACTGTGGTGTTTTTGTGAGCACCATGACTCCTTACCTATTTACATTTCTCAGTATCAGTTTTATAATGACCAAATAATGCCTATAAGGAAAATGTTTGTTCTCGTGTTAGCCAGTGGTTATGAAATATAAAAAAACAAAAAACTTGCGAGTCTTTAGTAGGTGATACCTTTTTTAATGGCTAACTCATAATGATGACAGAATATGACGTTTCGAAGCTTACTCTGGGCTTCTTCTTCAAATCACTAAGACAGCCATAAAGATAAAGAACCTGGGAACTGGCAATTGATTATTTGTTTTTATATGTATATAGTAATAAGCCTCTTCCCCCCCCCTCTCCCTCCTGAAATCCTATCCCTTTGCCCAGTTATAGATAAATATGCAGCCTGCAAAAAGTGTTTTTAGATATATCTGAAGAAGAGCTCAGAGGAAGCTTCGAAACGTCATATTCTGTCATCATTATGAGTTAGCCATTAAAAAAGGTATCACCTACTGAAGACGCAAGTTTTTTGTTTTTTCAAATAATGCCTGTAATAATAGTGCATGACTGTTATAAAACAGCGTGTGATGTGAATAATGAAGGGGCTCCACACAGTATTATACACATTATATTATATGCCCAGCAGTGGCCCTCACACCGTATTACATGCCCAGCAGTGGCCCCCACACAGTATTATATGCATCTCCACTCTGGTACTATTATTATACTCTGGGGTCTCCTCAGACCCCAGAGTATAATAATCGGAGACCTAGGGAAGGTGAATAAAAATAACAAAGACTCTTATTCACCTTGCCTCACCTGGGCTTCCTGGCTCAGTCAGGCTGTCTTCAGCATCTTCAGATGTCCCTGCTGTGGCTTGTGATTGGCCCTCAGCTGTCACGTGAGGGCGCACTGACGTCATTACATCACAACCACAAGCCTCAGTCAAATGGGGGAAGAGCAAAGAAGAGGACACTGAGCCCAGGAGAGGTGAGTATAAGTATTTATTATTTTAAGTCACCTCCCCTGGGCTAGCATCTATTGGAAAGGGGCCCAGCGACAAGCTGGGTCCCCTTTTCATTTACAATATGTATAGCTATCATAGTGGTCTGGGGCCCCGGCCATCTACAGCTGGCCGCGGGCCCTGTACCCCACTGGGCCCGGTCACGGTCACACACCCTGCGACTATGATCATTACACCACTGCTCCTACCACATCCTAGTTTAACATTGCTAATTTGGGTGGGAAGAAGCTGTCAGGGAGCCGCCACATGAATCTTGTCTTTGTTCACTCAGTCTTCTCTGAAATGCTGCAGCACTTCCATGTAAAAGATAGCTCTTTGTATATTTCTAGCGGCTTATGATAAAATCTGCTTGAATTTCTTTAAATATCATGACATCATAGCAGTCCTTACGGGAAGAATGTCAAATGATAGTGGAAAGTTTCCCTTAAGTTGTTGTGAACAGTGCTCGGTGTGATTTATCTTTCAATCTGACAAATACATAGTATAGTACATTCTGCTCTTGTTTACACATCATAACATCATGTGCTGTAGTCAAGTGACTAAAGACTTTGTATATCCACCATAAGGAACTGAATGGAGAGTTTAGATGGTATAGACAGTGTATGATATTATTTATCTCCATTGCAGGGGGGACATTAAGCTGTTTAGTGCCTGAATTACATGTAATGTGACAACCCTTTTATGTTTCAATATGTCCAGTGTACTGTAAGGTTTTTCCCTATCTTGTACTATCCAGTTTGGAAGAAGACACCACAGGTAAAATTTGCATCAAAATCTGGAGAGGAGGCAGTTCCAGAAGTGCCGCTAACATATAAGTATTGGTCAGTATGCTGGAATTGATATATTGGGGGAATGTATCGAGAGTTGCATCCCCCCCCCTCCCTCCCCCCCAAAAAAATCTATTCTTAATTATCTCCCCCTCTAAGTCTTTATGGTGTTATATACTGTATATTGATTTCTTCATACCTTTGTACATTTTCTAATTTTCTATTAGGATTCAGACCTACTATTACTATTTTTTATCATATGCATTCCTTTCACTGGCCTCTTCCCTATTTGAGCTGGTTTTAATTGATTTAATATAACACAACTGTGTCTTTGTTTTGTATGTAATAATATGTGTCTTGTTTCATATTCAAAAACATGCTTATTTTTGCATTAAGGTGTTTGTCCAATTTTGCAGAACCGCAGCATTATGGCTGTTATAGAAATGCAGTGTAAAACACAGAATGTCAAAGTCTAAGCAAAATGAATGAGATTTTAATCATTCTCATCCACGTACTACTATGCAGGGCCGGCGTCAGCGCTCCGCATAGTCAGGCAAGTGCCGGGGCCCTCAGAGCCTCTGGGGGCCCCCCGGCACTTGCCCACCCCAGCACTTGCCTGTCTCGATTTCAGCTCATCCGCGTCCGACGGAAGCCGATGAGCTGAATACATAGGCGATTAAAGCAGGAGCTGTGAGCTCAGCTCCTGCTTTAAAGCTGTGGCCCGGCTTGCGTGTGTAGGCGCGATGACGTCATCACATCGCGCCTACACACGCAAGTCGGGCCGCAACTTTAAAGCAGGAGCTGAGCTCACAGCTCCTGCTTTAATCACCTATGTGAATGGAGTGAGAGAGCGGAGAGAGGAGCGTCGGGGGAGCGATGGAAGGTGAGTGTGTTTGTTTTGTATTAAATATTAAGGTGGAACATAATGAAGGGGGCCCATGAAACTGGGGGGCAAATTAAGGGGAGGGGGGAATGGCATGACACTGGGGAAGATGAAGGGGGTGGGGAGAGAACGGCATGAAACTGGGGACAGAGATGGAGGGGGCTCAATGAAACTGGGGGGCGAATGAAGGGGAGGGGGGAACGGCATGACACTGGGGCAGATGGGGGGGTGGAACAGCATGACACTGGGGCAGATGGGGGAGTGGAAGAGCATGACACTGGGGCAGAGACGGGGGACATGAAACTGTGGGCAGATGAAGGGGGAGAACGTGATGAAACTGGGGACAGAGATGGAGGGGGGGACATGAAACTGGGGGCAGAGGAAGGGTGTATATGAAACTGGGGGAGAGATGGAGGGGGGGCATATAATTTACGGGTGACTGTAGGAGGATTATACTGTGTGGGAGCACATGATAAATGAATGAGAATGGGCGGAGTCAACATAAAAGTTTACCCCTCTTTCTACTCTTTAAAAATTGGGAGGTATGGCGTTGGTGACACCACACTCCTGCGTGACGTCACTCGCTTCATCTGCGACGCACAGTATCTTGCTTTACAAGGGGGCCCACTGAGGCTCTGTCGCCCAAGGGCCCATAAAAACCTGGAGCCGGCCCTGCTACTATGAGTTCTTGAAACATGCAGCATGTTAATCTTAATGCATTGACTTCTATGGGAAAAAGTGGAGCAAAACACAGTGGGGTAGTTTTGCTAAGGCTAGTGTTTCATATGACAGTCTTGATAAAGGCCCCATAATAAATCAGGCAAACACACGTGTGCCAAAATAAAGGTCTATACCAGTCAGATCTGGTGTAGAAATCCTATATATAATGGCAGAAAACTGCTGTGAATTATAATAAATATATTGGGCCAAGTCGTCCCTGCCCCAGTTTACCCTATTCTCCACCTGCTTTGTCAAATTTGTGGAAAACAGCAAGTGAGGTTTGAAAGGGCCTTGTTCCAAAGATGCACCGTATTATCATATGCCAGTTTTCTGGCGTAGGTGCATTAATAAATTCTCCTGTGTCATTTTAATGAAAAAAACACATGTACAAGTTTTGGATTGTTTTTTTGTTTTTTAAGGCTGAGGCACCGTGTGGCGAAAAGGCAGCAATTTACGGTACCTGCAAAGTGAATAGGATTCTATCTCAATGCTCATTGGTATCTCCACACAGTATAATGCCACATTAATGCCCCCCATTGTAATGCCCCATTAGTGCCCCACAAAGTATAATGCCACCTTAGTGACCCCCACATAGTATAATACCATGTTAGTGCCTCACACAATATAATGGCTCAATAGTGCCCGCACATGGTATAATGCTCCTTAGTGCCCTCCACAGAGTATAATGCTCCTTCATCCCCCATTATATTGCTATGTGCACCTTAAGGCCCCGTTCACACGGGGAGTGGAAGGGCGGATTTTGGCACCGAGAGTGACGTGGGGAGCCGCGTCACTCTCGGGCCAAATTCCGCCTGCCATGACTGTTGGGGCTTCCAACAGTCGTGGCTTTTCCCTCCGGAGTAGGCTCAAATGAATGGGCCGAATCCGCCTGAAGAGAGGGCAGCTTGCTAGATCGCTAGTGGTCTCCATAGACCACCATTGTGAGGGCGCAGAGTATGACGTGCATTCTGCGCCATAATCCGCCTCCTCTGTGCCCGTGCGAACTGTTAACCAATACCTCCCTTTATCTTCCCTACCATTTTGTGATATTGACCCCTCCACTCCATTATGACCATCAGGTATATTAGCAATGTAAGCTGACTGATGGGTTTTTTATCATCATGCATCAGCAACACATGTATGATAGATTTTGTTTCCCCTGAGGAAGCCCAACTTCTGGGCAATATGCTTAGGGCCTACCAGTGTCTTGTTCCCAAGTTACAGGGGTGACTCGCCATCCTATTTATCTTATTATTGACACAGTTTATGTGAATGAGGTGGCCTTTATTATATGGCAGTGCATTTAGGCCGGTATCCCCACAGAGCGTAAATGCCGTGATATTCCCGCAGCGGAGACGCTGCGGGAAAAATCGCGGTGTTGTACAGTGCAGGCAAAGTGTATGGGATTCATGCGAATCCCATCCCCACTTTGCAGAAAAGATCGCAGCATGGACACCCTGCGATTTGCAAAGCGGTTGCGGCTTTGCAAATCAGAGCATGTCAATTATATCTACGGAAACATTGGCGGCTTTCCCGTAGATATGATGTTAAGAGAAAGTCCGCAGAGGAAAACTCTGTGAACTTTCTCTTAAAAGCGCTGCGGAAAGAACTGCAATGTGTTTACGCACCGGTTCTTTCCGCAGCGCTTTAGTGCTGCGGGTACGGCCCTTGAGGCCTTAGCCTTAAGTTGTTTTTTCTGTCTTATTTCTTTTTCAGAGATTTGTAGGAGGATACTCTGTAATTCACCGTATATCTACAGGAACAGGGTTAGGGACAGTTAACAAATTTTATGCACATACTATGTATCTCTTCATATTAATTATTTCTTTTATTCCATGTCATTGGTTTCTCCCACTACCTGGGCGTATATACATATTATAAGTGAATCTGTGGATCATACGTTATATAATTATGCGCCGTATATTGCTCTGTATTGTGGATACTTTTTTTTTTTTTTTTTTTTACAAGACCTGGCTGTTCTTTGGTTTTAATTGCTTTTAACTAAAATCACATGAGCTAATAAAAACTTTGTATATATTTTTCAATTTGGGTACAGCGTCTCTTATATATGTATGGAACTTGCTCTTTTCTTCCAAGTATGATAAATCTGGCACATGTTAAGACTGCTTAGTTTTATGTGGCACGGTCTAAAAATTAGATGGGATTAGTAAATGTGCCCCTATATGTCTGGCCAGAACTGGGGTGTGAACAAAGCTTGCATGTATGAGCGGTATAGTAAGAGAAAACATATTATATATTGTTTTTTTGTTTTTTTTTTAAATGTAGATTGTGAGCCCCACATAGAGCTCACAATGTACATTTTTCCCTATCAGTATATCTTTTTTGGAATATGGGATGGAAATCCATGCAAACACGGGGAGAACATACAAACTCTTTGCAGATGGTTTTTTGCCCTTGGCAGGATTTGAACACCAGGACTCCAGTGCTGCAAGGCTGCAGTGCTAACCACTGAGCCGCCGTGTGGCCCCCATATTATATATTGTTATACTGCAACATGCAGCTTGCCAGAAACATGAATTCAACTTTTTTGTGTATATAGTGATGTCTATGTCTTTGTTGATGCAGTCAGAATTCATACAATCATGGCCACAAAACATCTATTATATATACATATTGCAACACTAAGATGAGACATTTAATTGACCTACTTCAGGAAAGGTAGAACTAATCATTACAGTTGCATCATATATACCAAGGATAAACTATTGCATAATATGCCTCAATAGGAACAATTAAATACATATTATAAAGAGATTTATTACAACCACAGCTACTCATCTAGCTGAAATCTGATGTACAATAATTATAGGAAAATGGTCTTCTATAGCATCCTGTACCCTAGCTGTATATTGATTATTCCTAGTCCAGAAGCTAAAAAGCTGGAACAGGTTTTACTGATTTAACTCTACATGTCAGGACAAAACTTTCCACTGGTGACACCAACTTACATGCTCTTATAGGTGCTACTCTGACAATTCTGACAATGAGTTTAGAATTTGTTCCTGACCAATCATTTCTGTTAGGTCTCCATCCAATATGCTAATTAGGACTCTACTGTAAGGTGGGTGATACTGGGCTGGACAAGTACCGCCCACCTGACAATAGAGAAACTATTTAGCTTAATGGGTTCTGAAACTAAGAACACTGAGTAGTCACAGTAGGGGCTATAGAAAAAATAATCTGCACTGGAATCAGTGAAGCAGCATGTATTAAAGAATTCAAAGATGTGGAGGTGGTGAAAGATCCTCTTTAAAGCTTCATTCAGACAGCTGTAATATGCCCATATTATATGGCCAAAAATCACTTCCAATAACTGTTTTAATGACAGAAACTAGGAGGATCATAGAAATATTTAGTTCAGAAAATTTAGATCATTAGATCAGCATGAGATTTGTAGCCATAACACAGACCTTATAATATGGTCTGTATTGGTATTCAATTATCAGTCAATATCTCACTACAAATGAAATTATATATATATATATATATATATATATATATATATATATATATATATATATATATATATATATAAATATGGTAAATGTGTGTGTGTATTGTAAGCTGATTGCTGATCAGGTAATGGAGGGGGTGTACGTCTCACCCAGACTACTCAGGTGGGTGAAATGAGAAAACTCCAGGAAGGTTTGTTCTCAGCAGACAACTTTCATCAGCTGAGCAGTTTGGTAAATGCTCAGTACTGGACTGGATTTTTAGGAATGGCAGGTAGGATTGGTAGTGGGACCTGTCATTCCACCCTCCTCCAGTCCACACTTTGGGGATGATGTCCGACAGCGACTCAGCTGCAGAGAGTCTTCTCGTCAAGGAGGCTTAAGAAGTTGCTCCAGCAGCAACACTTTGGCAGAGTATGGCTGGAGAGCAAACAGAGAGGTCATAGTTTTGGAGCTGTGTCCTGAATGATTCTACTGGCAGTTGGATTTCTGTTATGCTAGGTGAGGTAACCTATTCTATGTGTAGTTAGAGCCTAGCCGGCCAGGGATTCTTGTATTGTTTCCTTCTGTTGCTGCACTAAATTTTTGAGTGACAATAAACTCTACCTTTGTTTTGGACTAAAAGAAACTGGACATGTGTGTCTATGCCACCCCACCTAGCAACCCCAGACCCCGACTATATATATATATATATATATATATATATATATATATATATGTGTGTGTGTGTGTTTTCATCAAGCTCCCGGTTTTGGCACACAATCACTGAATCAAATCACTAACTATATGAATATGATGGCTGCTAAGGAGACGGCAATGGTGTTGTATGTGACGTTGAGTTTTGCACTATAACAATTGCTGTCTTTACTATCTTTGTTCTAATTTTTAGAGATGAGCGAATACCGTTCCATCGAGTAGGTATTCGATCGAATATCAGGCTATTTGACATATTCGATATTGAAAGAATACCACGCGGTAAACGCAGTAAAAATACATATGCCCTCCCAATCTCCCTGGAGCTTTTTTTTACACCAATAACTGTGCAAGGGAGGTGGGACAGGAAAGAGGAAAACGTAGGCATCGGGAATAAAAGGAAAAAGTGTTTGGCTGGCGAAATCAGGTGACCTCGGATCTATAAGAATAGTGGCAGCCATGTTCGTGTCTTTTGCAGCTGGAATAGATAGGGAGAGACATCGTGCTGCGGGTCAGAGAGAAATTTTAGCTTCTGCTAGGCAGGAAATAGTCTGAAAATAGCAACACTGCTTGATGAGTCTATAAACCACTTTTTAGGGCTGAAATTCCGTACCACTGGTATACAGTATATACCTGGGCTGAAGCAACAGAATGGGGCTGAGACTGTAAACACTGCTGGAGCAAGTCACAATTCAAAGATAGGGAGGAAAGAATGCCTACTGGGGGTGGTAGGGCTGAATTGGCACAGAGGGGCACAAAAAAAATCTCTGCTTGAGGCCTGAAACAACAGAATGGGTCTGACACAGTAAACGCTGCAGAGGGAAGTCACAATTGAAAGAAAGGGGTGAAAGAATTACTACTGGGGGTGGTAGGTCTGAATTGGCACAGAGGGGCACAAAAAGAACGCTGCTTGTGGGCTGAAGTCACAGAATGGGCCTGACACTCTAAACTCTGCTGGGACAAGTCACAACTCCAAGAAAATGGTGAAATATTTACTAACTGGTGGGGCAGGGCTGAATTGGCACAGAGGGGCACAAAAAAAATCTCTGCTTGTGGCCTGAAGCAACAGAATGGGGCATAAACTTGAAATGCAGGTGCACAAATCTAAGTAGAACTGAAAAGAAAGCATAGACACGCAGGTTCTATCATGAAGTTACAAGCAGAAGAGTGGCTCAGCAAGTGGCAATTGAGATTAATTGTGTACACTCTATGCCACCAAAAAGGCTAACTGGGGGGCGTACTTGCACCCTCTCGCCAAACTCACCCAAACCTCATCTGGGGGAAGCCTCCACTAACCCCAAGGAGGGCAGCATAACAGAGGCACTGTCTCCCTGTTTACATCTTGGGAGAAAGATTTGCATATTCTTCCCATGTTCTCTTGCAGTGGAGCAACTATGGCTGTATAAGTCTCCACACACCTGAGAAGGTGGTCTCTCCCTAAGGATAGACGTTATCCCCATAATCTGTTAGATGGAGATGGAGATTTGCTGGGAAGAGGCGAATGATGGTGCAGGCAAAAACAGCAGAGGAAGGAAAAGGGGAAGATGAGGGTGAAGTCCCCAAAGTGTCAGAGGCAGATGTGGAGGTGTCTGGACTGCAGCGCCAGCACTGGAAACAGCGGAAGAGTCAGTGTTGGCAACACCAGGCAACGATTGTCCTGCATTTGCTCTCTCCCACTGAGCCCAGTGCTTGCCTTACAAATGACACATGGCTGAGGTGGTCAGGTTGATTTTTTCAGAGCCCCTATTCAGTTTTGAGTTGCACAGTGTGCAAATTACACTGTTTGTCCTCCGCGCATACGTTGAAAAATCTCCACACCATCGAGGAACGTGGCCTGGATGGGGGAGTTTTTCTCGAGTGACTAGGACAGGGAACATCTTGGACCTTGCTGCCAATGGCATGGCTTCTGTGAAGCAGCTGTCCTGTGCCTCTGGACATGCCTCTGCCTCTAGCCATCTTTTATGGTGCTGCGCTTGCCTCCAGATGTACTACTTTCCACGCTACACATCACCCCTGTCCAGATTGGGTCGGTGGCCTTGTTTGTCCACCACCTCCTCTTCCAATTGCTCACTCTTCTCTTACTGCAAACCGCACATAACCATAGCCAGCCCTGATGGCAACTGTGTCTCATCATCATCGAGTCCAAGAAACACTTGCTGCGGGTCCACAACCACAAAATCGGCAGGAGATGGCAGATGCACCAGTGTTTGGGCATCAGGACAGAGAAATTCATCTGTTAGCTCCTTGGATTCGTGAAGTGGTTGAACAGAGTCGAAGAGTGGAAAAAGACCCAAAAACAGCTCCTGGGAGGGGGCAAGGGTGGGATGAATCTGCTGAGAAGATTGGACATGTTGGGAGGAAGGAGTGTCAGACTCTTGGGTATAAACACGACTGGAGATAGTGGCTGACTGGCTGGTGGAAAAGCCGCTGGAAGCATTATCCATTAGCACTTGTAACACCTGTTCCTGGTGCTCGGGCCTGGTCTGTGTTGTACCCTGCATCCTGCTTAATGTTGCCATCAAGCCAGGGATTGTGGATGAGCGCAGTGCTGGCTGCCCCTCACAAGTAGGCATTGCATCCGCAGTAGCTTGACCACGGCCTGGGCCCCCAGATGGATTTCCTGGGCATCAGGACAAAGACATTATTCTGGTAGCTCCTGGGAGGGGGCAAGGGTGGGATGTCTCTGCTGGGAAGATTGGGCATGTTGGGAGGAAGGAGGGGCAGACTCTTGGGTATGAACACGATTGGAGGTAGTGGCTGACTGGCTGGTGGAAAAGCAGCTGGAAGCGTTATCCGCTAGCCCTTGTAACACCTGTTCCTGGTGCTCGGGCCTCGTCAGTGTTGTAGCCTGCACCCTGCTTAACTCAGCTATCAAGTCAGGGATTGTGATGAGCGCATGCTAATGTTTCTTGAGGTTTAAATTTGTGTTTCTGTCCATATTAATGTAGAGGAAAGAAGGTTTCCAAGAATTTTTCCACTTTCCATAGAGGTTCTATTGAGTTTGGAAACTGTCTAGTTGATAGGCTGTGAAAGTGGGGTAATCCTGAGACTTGGGCGTATTAGATGCCCCCAGGCATGCTTTCCCTGCTGTCCCAGTTGCATTCCAGAGGTGTTGGCCTCATTTCTTGGGGTGTCATTGTGAATTTGGTGACTGTCCTTAGTCGAATTGCGACTTCCCCTGAAACGAGCATTTTTTCCCCCATAGACTATAAACGAATATCGAATATTTCACTTCTCGCTCATCTCTACTAATTTTGCATGCTGTCCAGATTTTTTTTTAATCTCTTTCTGACACTTTTGAACTTTATGACAAAGTAATTTTTTTTATTTTATAGCAGTACCCTTACATCCGAACCTTTTAGGCTAGGCCTACATGTTAACTTTAGTGCGATTTTAAGTTGTGCAGTGAAAAAAAAGCCATTAATTTCTATAGTGTCACAAGCAACATGCTGCAATATGACAGTTGCACAAAAATCCGACCTGGTCCAACTTTATAACAGATGTCAATTGCTGTCTATGAAAGCCAGGGCCGCACCTCTAATGAAGTGGCACTTTCGGAGGGGATGCAGCTAAGGGATATTCACCTTTTTTTTTTAACTTTTTTTTTCTAAACTAGCCCAGGACAAGGCCGCTCTGAAAACAAACTAAGCGGCTCTATCCTGGACTGGTTCAGACCTCTGTGTCTGAGCGCAGGAGGCGTCATCACTAGAGATGAGCGAGTAGTACTCGATCGAGTAGGTATTTGTTTGAATACTACGGTATCAAAATACTCGTACTCGGTTGAATACCACACGGTAAACACAGTAAAAATTTGATTTCCCCTCCCACCTTCCCTGGCACTTTTTTTTTACACCAATAACTATGCAGGGGAGGTGGGACAGGAACTAGGACAATGTAGGCATTTAAAAAAAACTTATACAGTAGAGATGAGCGAGTAGTGAAATATTCGAAAATACAAAATTCAATTTGAGTAGACCTCAATATTCGACTACTCGATCGAATACAACTCACTCATCTCTAGTCATTACGCCTCCTGGGCTGAGACGCAGACGTCTTATTGCTGGGTGAAAGGAGGAGGCGGCAGCTGCAGCAAGGTAGGTAAGTACTTTTTTTTTTTTTTTTTAATAGGTCACTACCTGCTGGAGTATTTCCATTCCTATTTGCCTACCTCCCCAGGCCTGTTCATGGCCGCCCCCTCACGGACGCGGGGGCAGTCGTGAGCAGGCCCAGGCCAAGAACCCACTATCGCTATTAATATACTCGGGGGTCTTTTCAGACCCCCAAGTATAATAATTGGAGCCCCAGGGGAGGTGTGGGAACATAATAAACGCTGTTACTCACCTCCCCTTGATCTGGTATTAATCCTAGCAGGCTTCAGGCCTGTGTGGTAATGTCCCAGTTCATGTGACATCTGGGACATTACCATATAGGCCTGAAGCCTGCTAGGTGTAACATCAGATTCTGGAGAGGTGAGTAACAGTGTTTATTATGTCTCTTCACCTCCCATGGGTCTCTGATTATAATACTCCAGGGTCGCAAAAGACCCCTGAGTTTAATAATAGTTCAAGGGTGGGCCATTATGTGGCATAAGACAGTTGGGTGGGCAACTGTGGGGCATAATAGTTGGGTGGGCAACTGTGGGATATAATAGAGGCTGCAGGGGCCGCTGTGGGACATACTAGAGGTTGGAGGGGCCACAGTGGGACATAATATAAATATTTATGGGAGTCGGGTGTGTGGAGAAGTGAGGAGTCAAAGATGTCTGTGTTGCCAACTTTACAGAGTCAAGTCACAGATGGAAGAAGTGGTCATGGTGGTCCAAAGGGAAGAGCCTGAAAAGTAACAAAATCTGCACAGTATTCACTTTAATGTTACCACTAGCAAACCCCTTCTCCCCCGGGTGCCTGATGCAGACGATTAAAAGACGAACCTTAACCCCCTTCCCCGGCAATAAAAAAAAAGTTGTGTGATTTTAACCCGATTTTTAATCATATGATTAATGTTAGGGAAGAGGCCTAGCCTTATAGCCACACATTCAATGCTGTTAAAAACAAAACAATACTGTAGAATAGTTGTTATTTCCATTATCTCCCACAAACAGTTGAAACAAGTTATATGTATCCCATAACAATACCATTGAAAACTACAACTCATCCTACTAAAACAAACTCTCATAAAACTATGTCAACTAAAACATTAAGGCTAGTGCTACACAGTAAAAAAGTCACGCAATTAAAAATCATATTAAATCGCACAACAAAAAGTCGTGCAACTTTAATATGAAATGTCGCAGGGATGCTACATAATGTGATTTTTCTGCAGTTTTGCTGCAACATGCATGTCCGCGATTGCTTGTTTTGTTTGTTTTTTTGTTTTTTTAATAATGTTTGTAATTAACAGTACAGAAATACATATGGATTAAAAAATAATGATCTGAACAGCATGCAGAATTATAGCGAAGATTGTAAAGACACCAATAGTGTTCGCAACTTGCTGTCACATGCGTCAAAGCCTCCATAGACAGCAATTGACAATCTGCTATAAAGTTGGACAAGGTTGAATTTTTGTGCAACTGTTTCATTGCAGCATGTTGTTTGTGACACCTTAGAAATACTGTAAATAGATTTGTTGTGCGACTTAAAATCGTATTAAAGTTACCATGTAGGCCTAGCCTAAAAGGTTTTTGACTCTCGGACGGTGAGGTTCTGCTATGAAATAAAAAAAGATACTTTCTTAGGGCCCCTTCACACGGAGTAAACGCATATTGTATTTTGGCAAAATACACGTTTTAAAAGTCAGACTCCCATTGACTTCAATGGCATTTTTTTTTTTTACACGTGTAAAAAAAACACGTCAAAATACACGTCAAAATACACATGTAAAATGTCATTGAAGTCAATGGGAGTCTTATTTTTACACGTGTATTTTGCCAAAATACATGCGCGTTTACTCTTATAAAGCCAAAAGTGTCAGGAAGGGGTTAAGAAACAATGATATTTATACGAGATATTTTCCATTGCAAAAAACTTTTGGCATCCTAACAACAGAACTTGGATAACTGGAGTTATGTAATATTTTGCTATGGCAATGTTTGATTACATAAAACTTCTCATAAAAACAGTTGATGCACTGAGATAGGACAGATTCTTGTGAAAATCATGTATTATTTAGTTTATTTTATAGGATTAATATTGCCCAAGCAATAAATGGATACAAAGGCAATCTTTAAGGTCTTATTCACATGACAATGACATTTTTGACAGATCTAATGGCATTTGAAAACAGATGCACACATAAGTTTGTAACGGACGTTTTGCATCCACTCCATTTTTCTGTTTTTGATAGCGCTTTTTTTGCATTTGTTGTTCATGGACCATTTAAAAAATGGATGAATTTCATTGCTTTTTCTTTCCGCAGCGCTTTCAACAGAAAGTTCAGAGTTTTCCTCTGCAGACTTTCTTTTAACATTTTATCTACGGGAAAGCCGCCGGCGTTTCCGTAGATATAATTGACATGCTGCGATTTGCAAAACAGCAACGGCTTTGCAAATCGCAGCATGTCCGCGCTGCGATTTCTTCCGCAAGGTGGACATGGGATTCGCATGAATCCCATCCCCTTTGTTTGCACTGTAAAACGCCACGATTTTTCCTGTACCGTCTCCGCTGCGGGCAAATTGCGGCGTTTACGTCCTGTGGGGCCCCGGCCTTACTCTAAATTGGTATAGGAAATGTTTTGTAGTGATTCTTATATGGGCATCACAGCAAAAAATAAAGTGTGAATGGTAATATGTATATTTGGTAATACACAGTTTATAGAGTTTACAATGACTGTTTATTCCAGATTTTTTAAAGAAATAATATATATTCCCCTTTATTAATATACAGTTTACATATAGAAATCAGATGGGGAAAGATTGTAAATGTTTTGCGTCATCTTGACTAATAGCAACTACTGTTAATGCCTGTAGTATAGTGCTGAATTTCCTGCAGGCTACAAACTGAAATCCCACAGAATTTCCTATTCAACCTGTCTGTACAGAGCTTTCTTTGGCGAGTTGTGTACTGAGAAGTGTAGTCTTTACCAGGCTGTGTTATACAACCATGTATGGAAAACTAACCAGCCCACCACATTATACAAACTCATCTAAGTTGCTGATCTATCAACAAGCTTTTATCAGACCCCACAGATCTAATATTGATGGACTACCTGAAGGATTCGGCATCAATTTTAGAAATCAAATAACCCCTTTAAGAAACACAATCACTCTTTTCTGACATCTGCTGTAATAGTACGGGGGATGCCAGTGGTCGCTGTGAAACTTAGTGGCTGCCATAGTCACCAGGTCTCCGCTATATTCAGTTAACAGCCAGAACGTATACCCGCGATGAGAGTCCACTTTCAGTTATGCCCCCCTGAATCTTTCACTTCCCATACAAGTTTGAATTAAAAGTGATCAAAAAAATCAGCCAATCCTCTAAAAAGTATAATTAAAAAGTACATCTGGCCTGCAAGCAAATGTATCCCCATACAAGGAAATATAAAACATTTGTCAGATTATGGAGACTCCAAGACATTTGTTTTTGCAAAGTTTTGAATTTTTTAGGGTGTTATAACGTAAAAGAAAAATATAAAAATTCTGTATCCTTGGAATTGGACTGGTCCATAGAATAAAGGTGACATGTCATTTCCAAGCCCATAGGAAAGTTGCACAATTAAAGTTTTTCCATCCTATTTTTATCCAGCTTCCTAGTACATCATATGGAATATTATATGGTACCATTACAAAGTACAATTTGTCCCGCAAACACTAACCCTTCATTTGGCTCTGAGAACAGAAAAATAAAAAAAAATTATGGTGTTTGGAAGGTGGGGAGTCAAAAATGAAAATTCCTTGTGATGAAGACGGGCGTAAGAGTCATCGTCATCTTATAAAGTGATACAAAATAATATATATAACATATCACTAGGACATACAGTGTCACCATTTTATGGTTGGTAGAAGTTTGATCTCTGGCACCCTCCGCAATCCTGAGAATGAAGGGAATGTAGCTCTGATTTTGCAATATATCCCTGTCTATGTACACCAGTACTTCTACACCTGTTCACTGGAATGGAGCTGTACAACTCAACACTCCAGTCACTCCTGAGAATGAAGGAGCTGAAGTCTAGTGTGAGAGCAGTCTGTCCCAGATTCTGATTAAAATCAACAGAGAGAATAGTCCTGCAAGGACTATGGGGTCTATAATCTATGGGGGTCCGCAGGTTTCCATGTATAACTGCTTTTTAAGCGGGCAAGGTTTATGTCTTTGGGGTCTCCTAACCGCTAGTGTGAGCCTAGCGTGAGAGGTTTAACTACTAGTAATGTTCTAGAATGTGTAGAAACTGCGCACAGTAGAAAATTCTACTTTATTTCTGTAGAGTTGTATTTTTATGGTGATATAAAATCACTGAGGGAGATTTACTAAGCAAATTTTGGCACGGTTTGAGCCAAAATTGATGAGTGACTAGACCCTATTAAGAGAAGGTAAACATACAAGTTATTAAGCCAATTTCACACGTGTGCTAACCGACAGCCATTAATGAATGGCACCGGTGACATACAAGAGACACACGGATGTCATCCATGTGCCGCCCGTGCACCAGCCGTGCTTCCACGGCCCCTCTCATTCAATGAATAAGAGACACGGAAGCAGGGCCGAAAAATTGGACAGAAAGAGGACCTGTTACATATTTTACAGCCCACACACAAGACTGTGTAATTCACGGCCATATGTATGGGCCAATAGAAATGAATGGGTCGGTTTGCTATCCAGGAAAAACTTGGATAGCACATTGACCATTCATACGGTCGTCTGCAGCCCCACGTTGCAGAAATGCAACCTTTATGTTGCAGATTTTGTTGTGTTTTGTTGAACCAAAGTTAGGGATGGATTGTGCAGACGGTAGAGCAGGGATAGGGAACCTTCGGCTCTCCAGCTGCTGTGAAACTACAACTCCCAACATGCTCCATTCACTTCCATGGGAGTTCCAAGTACAGCAGAGCAAGTATGCATGCTGGGAGTTGTAGTTTTACAACAGCTGGAGAGCCGTACGTTCCCTACCCCTGTGGTAGAGATATCAGTATCTTTTTTTTTTTTTTTTTTTTTTTTATACTTTTGCAATCAAAAGCTTTGGCTCAAAAAAAAAAACGCCGCAAAATCTGCACAAAAAAAGTTGTATTTCCACAATGTGGGGCCTCAGCCTAAAGCAAGAAATATTGTTTTGATCAGAAGCAGAATTTAGATGATTAATTGATTAATTTCTGCTCAGTGTTTTAGACATTTATTCCGACTGACATATTTGGAGTTGAGAAGGAATTTCCCCCTAATATTGGGACCATTGTCATCTGCCTCATGAGGTTTTTTCCTTCCACTAGATGAGCACTGTAGAATTATAGGTTGCACTTGTGGACCTATACATTTATTCATCCATTTCAGGTATGTAATTATGTCACTATTCTTCTCTGATGAGATATTATATTCCAGTACTGGAAAAGGATGACAGATCTGGGTTACCAGATATTGGATATTTGTATATATGATTTTTGCTGCAGTGGTGCATTTGCTCTACAAACTGCATTTATGGTAACACGCCATACAGCATTTTATACATGTATTATTTTCATATTGTAGTTTTTGCCAATACCAGTAATTCACTAGACAAAAATGCAAAAAAAAAGTCCCATCTAAGCCACCCTAAAACTTGAAAAATTGCAATTGTCAATAATACATTGTCTGTATGGTAACTGTTTGCTTTGCGACAAACCTGTGGTTCTGTAACGTGCATATTAAAAGGGAATCCTGTCTTCCTCAGATTGATGTGAAAAGGAAAATAACAGAAGCAATGCAAGAAAAATGTGTATTGGGAATGTCAAGAGATGACTGGATATGTAGGTAAAGAGCTTAGAAGCTACAACTATTCAATAGGTACAAGTCTGTAAAGCGCTGCGGAATATGTTCCTCTATACAAGAATTTTTTTTTGGAATATGGGATGGAAATCCATGCAAACACAGGGAGAACATACAAATAGATGTTTTTTTGCCTTTGGCAGGATTTGAACACCAGTACCCAGCGCTGCAAGGCTGCAGTGCTAACCACTGAGCCACCGTGTGGCTTCAGCTTTTCAATAAAACAAGTTATAGGCATCTAAAGGCATGGCTTGTTATAGCTACTAAAGGTTACGACTCCTGATCATTTCTGTTTCTTATATGTAGGGCATGTCGATATACATCATGACTTTATGATCTGAAAAATGTAATAATTATCAGCTATAAAGGAACATACAGATACAAGATACAGGTTTTTCAACACTGTGATCAGTCAAGTGCTGCCCCAGTATAGGCATCTATGCAGCTGCTGCCAAGCCAAGCAGTCATTTGATAGTTGACTAGGGCTCCTGTTATTAAGGTTAAATGGTAGGTTTGGCAAATGTGCAAATAGATACTAAGATTCATGTGTTTACTTTAGGACATTGTGTACATTATGTACAAAGAGAAAAAAATGAATTAGGGAGGGAGGGAGGGTGATCCAGCAGATAAAATACTATATTGTGAGTACACACTCTGTAATATAACCTTCTATTTATAGACTAACTTGCATCCCTATGAAATCGCTCATTTCTAACCTATGAAGACTATTAAGTGGGACATCTATGTTATGACTTGTGAATTTCTCTACTTTACCAATAGAATTTCGTGCATGCAGCAGCCATTCACACAATGGATCTGATAGAGGTGGATGTGACTGACAAGATATTAGGATTGGGGTGGGAGACACCGCACCCAGTAGATATACAGTATGATCCATTTCACAACCTGAGAGAAGCTGATACTTTACTACAGTATGGGCACAATCTGTTATGCACTAATAGAGTCTGAACTAGGCTCCATCTTCCATAAACCTGTGAAAGGCAGCAATGTGGCATCCAGGCCTGAACACAATGGTAGTAGAGTTCATGTAATGCTGCTGTGTGAGCACAGATCTGTGCTCAGAAGCAATATTTTAGGCCTTTCAGGGATAGTTCACATGGGGGCCGTAGGGCGGATTTTGGCACCGAGAGTGATGCGGGGAGCCGCATCACTCTTGAGTCAAAACCCGCCTGCCACGACTGTCGCGGCTTCCAACAGTCGCGGATTCCCCCTCCGCAGTAGGCTCAAATGAATGGGCTGACTCCAGAGGTTGCTCAACAAGCCGCGGAATCTGCCTGAAGAAAGGGCAGCCCGCTTCTTCTTTTTTCATAGACCACCATTGTGAGGGGGCGAACTATGACGTGGATTACGCGCCATAATCCTTCCTCTCTATGCCCATGTGAACTAGCCCTAAGCTTCTGAATTGATGCTAAATATTTATATTGATACTACTATATTGATGCATAAAGGGTGTGTTCATCTACACCACATTTTGTGGAAATCTGTTCCATTCATCTGAAATTGATCCTTTTGGAGGCAAGCGCATAAATTTCTGCTGAAGAATAGTCTCAAATTTTTATTTTGTGAAGCTGCTTAACAGTGCAAGGATATATATATACCCTTGCAGGGATCAGAATGGACCGCCCAGATGTGTATAGTCAACAGGCAGTGTAGAATATCTAGCTAACATCACTGCTATTAACCTCTAGGGATTTGTCAAGACTATTCTTCTGTTCACACTATATAGGCATATGGACAGTTCTTTCCCCTTTCTTGTGTTTATCAATGTGGCTTATTAGTTTAGAGTAGGGGTCAACAACCTTCTGTCCCTGTGCCAGGGTTGGCATCTTAGCCATATTTAACTGACACAGGGATTTCTCAGATTTTATTTTATTTTTTTTAAGACCTGCTCCAGATTTAATCTCTGTCTCTGTCTCTCTAAGGTGGGTTGCGCACAACCTCAAGCTAGTGGCCGACTGTGAATGAACAGCATGGCCGGTGCACGGATAACACACAGATGTCATCCATGTGCCACCCGTGGCCCAATTCATTCAATGAACGGCTGCAAAATCAGGCAGGAATAGGACCCGTTCCATACTTTGCGGCCCGGCCTATAAGCCCGCACACGAGACTATTAGGGAATAGCCAGATGATAATTCCCCAGAAGCTGCTGGTGAACCCTGGAGGGAGGGGCACAAGGGACAGTGAGCCCTAACCTGAAGCCCCCCGCTTGCCCTTCCTATTGCCAGACCCTATCCTAGGTAATAGGCGACAACCACGAGGACAATCCCTCCCTGAATACGTGAAACACAAAACGCAGACAAGACGTACAACAACAAAGGGAGGTCAGCTAGCCAGGGTTCGGTAACAAGAGAGCGATGCAGTGCCAAATCGGAGTCAAGAGAATAGTCAGTAGGAAAGCCAGAGGTCAAGGATTAGCATACAAGTAAATAACAGCAAGAGATACCAGAAAGCAAGGGCAATAACCGGCACCAGCGTGACTGTGAGCCAAGACTAAACAGGGAAGGAAGAACCCGCCCAGAACCTGACAGGAAGAAAAGCTGTCAATCACAGGCAAGACAGATTAACCACTTAATGAACAGAGGCAACCTTGGCAGAAGACGGGTGTGGTGCAAATCCAATTAAGGACTAGAGCCGTGTTCACACAGTGCAACTAAAAACCTTAAGCAAATTGTCAAACTGCACATGCCTCCGGCGCCGCAGCATGCGAGCAGAGGGTGGCGCAGAGGCCCGAACAGGCAGAGATGTTACAGAGACCATGTAATTCATGGTCATGTACATTGGCCCACAGGAAAGAATGGGGCAGTGTGCTGACTTACCACACGGTCTTCTGCAAGCTGCTTCATGGACCATGGAAACACAGTCAGAGGAAAGGAGGCAGTAGGGGGAGAAGCACAAGTCATGGCATCCTAGTGTTCAGGCTGTGAGCTAGCTTAGTAACAGGGCAGCAATTGTCTGTGCAATTCATTTTTGTGTCTTTAAGCAAATATAATATGGCAGCTGAACACGCTAAAGTAGGTGTTTGCTCATTTCAAAAAGGCTGGACAGATTTGTATGGGTTTATTCAACTAAAGGACTGGGTATGAGGGACATCCTCTGCCCCCACAAAGTTGGCTTACTGCAGATCACATGAGTCCTGTGCTCACCCGAATGTTGTATCCATCAGATCATCTTTTCATAAACATCAGGGACTAGGATTCCGTTGAAATGGAAGTTTAATTAACCAGTGAACTGACTTCCATGAAAGGCTCGACATTCTTACTATTATTGCATAGTACACCGAGTACTGTGTCTTTGACTTTCTAAAATAAAATTGGCACACCATACAAAAAATATTGCTGATCCCTGGTTTAGAGGATTGTGAAACATCTGCTGTGGTATGTCAATAGCTTTATTTATATTAATATGTGAACACAGATTTAGGGTAGCTGCACACGACATTGTGTGTGTGTGTGTGTTGTGTGAGCTGCACACGATATTGTGTGTGAGCCGTATTTACCAGCTTGAACTTCATGAGAGGAGGGGGACTCTTAGCAGTAATTATCTGTGATACTAGGGGTCCCTGCCCCCCAGTGACATACTGACCCGTACTGTAATTGCTATGGTGCAGTATGTTGCTGGGGGGCCGGGACACCTACCATCAAAGAATTAGGATACCAGGAGTCCTGCTCCCAGCATGAAGTTCAAGTCAGTATATCTGACTACTACAGTGGTGTACCAGCTAAGTTCTGTGTTATGTGTCTTGTAGTCTGGTCCTGGATCTGTATTTTGGAGTCGAATATGTGTATTTATTTAGGTTTAAGGGCTTGTGTCTATTTTTTGATCAGAACCTGCATTTATTTCAGTGCCTGGACTCTGTCTCTATTTTGCAGACTATATTGATTGATGATTCTGTATTTATATTTATAGGTTTTGTTTGGAGTCTGAATTTATTTTGGGGTTCTAGGTAATTTGATGTGTGATAAATGGGTCAAATGCAATACTTGTGATTTCAACATATTGGATCACCAGTTTTTGGGGGGCGTAGCCTTTGTAAATGGCGGGCATTTGTTTAAAATTTCTCTGTATGGCTTATCACACCACTTCTAAGAATATCCCTGATGATACCACCAAGTAGACAAGCATGTGTGAGTCTATGAAAGTGTATACACTATACAGTCCTATGAAAAAGTTTGGGCACCCCTATTAATCTTAATCATTTTTAGTTCTAAATATTTTGGTGTTTGCAGCAGCCATTTCAGTTTGATATATCTAATAACTGATGGACACAGTAATATTTCAGGATTGAAATGAGGTTTATTGTACTAACAGAAAATGCGCAATATGCATTAAACCAAAATTTGACCGGTGCAAAAGTATGGGCACCTCAACAGAAAAGTGACATTAATATTTAGTAGATCCTCCTTTTGCAAAGATAACAGCCTCTAGTCGCTTCCTGTAGCTTTTAATCAGTTCCTGGATCCTGGATAAAGGTATTTTGGACAAACAATTCAAGTTCAGTTAAGTTAGATGGTCGCCAAGCATGGACAGCCCGCTTCAAATCATCCCACAGATGTTCAATGATATTCAGGTCTGGGGACTGGGATGGCCATTCCAGAACATTGTAATTGTTCCTCTGCATGAATGCCTGAGGATTTGGAGCGGTGTTTTGGATCATTGTCTTGCTGAAATATCCATCCCCGGCGTAACTTCAACTTCGTCACTGATTCTTGAACATTATTCTCAAGAATCTGCTGATACTGAGTGGAATCCATGCGACTCTCAACTTTAACAAGATTCCCGATGCCGGCATTGGCCACACAGCCCCAAAGCATGATGGAACCTCCACCAAATTTTACAGTGGGTAGCAAGTGTTTTTCTTGGAATGCTGTTTCTTTTTGGACGCCATGCATAACGCCTTTTTTTATAACCAAACAACTCAATCTTTGTTTCCAAAATGAAGTTGGCTTCTCCAAATGTGCTTTTGCATACCTCAGGCAACTCTATTTGTGGCGTACGTGCAGAAACGGCTTCTTTCTCATCACTCTCCCATACAGCTTCTATTTGTGCAAAGTGCGCTGTATTGTTACCGATGCACAGTGACACCATCTGCAGCAAGATGATGCTGCAGCTCTTTGGAGGTGGTCTGTGGATTGTCCTTGACTGTTCTCACCATTCTTCTTCTCTGCCTTTCTGATATTTTTCTTGGCCTGCCACTTCTGGGCTTAACAAGAACTGTCCCTGTGGTCTTCCATTTCCTTACTATGTTCCTCACAGTGGAAACTGACAGGTTAAATCTCTGAGACAACTTTTTGTATCCTTCCCCTGAACAACTATGTTGAACAATCTTTGTTTTCAGATCATTTGAGAGTTGTTTTGAGTAGCCCATGATGCCACTCTTCAGAGGAGATTCAAATAGGAGATCAACTTGCAATTGGCCACCTTAAATACCTTTTCTTATGATTGGATACATCTGGCTATGAAGTTCAAAGCTCACTGAGGTTACAAAACCAATTTTGTGCTTCAGTAAGTCAGTAAAAAGTAGTTAGGGGAATTCAAATCAATAAAATGATAAGGGTGCCCATACTTTTGCACCGGTCAAATTTTAGTTTAATGCATATTGCACATTTTCTGTTAGTACAATAAACCTCATTTAAATCCTGGAATATTACTGTATCCATCAGTTATTAGATATATCAAACTGAAATGGCTGCTGCAAACACCAAAATATTTAGAACAAAAAATGATTAAGATTAATAGGGGTGCCCAAACTTTTTCATAGGACTGTATCTCTGCAAAAGGAGGATGTACTAAATATTAATGTCACTTTTCTGTTGAGGTGCCCATACTTTTGCACCGGTCAAATTTTGGTTTAATGCATATTGCGCATTTTCTGTTAGTACAATAAACCTCATTTCAATCCTGAAATATTACTGTGTCCATCAGTTATTAGATATATCAAACTGAAATGGCTGCTGCAAACACCAAAATATTTAGAACTAAAAATGATTAAGATTAATAGGGGTGCCCAAACTTTTTCATAGGACTGTATGTATAACTATGTATATTTATGTGCTCATTGCAAATGTTAGGCTGGAGCCTCATGTAGAGTAAATGCCGTGATTTAGCAGCAGCAAAAACCACTGTGTTTTACAGTACCTGGAAAATCCCATCCACACATTGCAGAAAAATATCCATAGCTTGCGTTTTTGTAAATCACAGCATGTTAAGGTATACCTAAGGTATAATTAAAGCAGAAAGTCCGCTAAGGAAAACTCTGTGGACTTTCTGGGAAAAGTGCTGCAGGAAAAACACGCTTTTTGTCGGTGGCTCGATACAAGGGGCCTTAAAGGATTTGTCCAGGCAAATCCAGTCACAATCATCCACATCGAAATTCAAATGTAGAAGACCTTGGAACCATACAGGGTAAGGCAAATGCAACTTGGATGCTGCTAAATCAGAAAGGTAGTACACTGGAGAGCAGAGTCCCAGTGTTATGGGTTACAAGGGCTTGAGCACAAGATCTCAGGGAAAGATGTGATACAATACAAAAACACTAGTCTGTGTAGGTCCTGTTTATGAGTAACATTCAAGCTAGCCAATAGCCATACCCTGCTGTAGGAGGTTAGGGCTGACAAAATATAAGGACTGTGTTAGTAAGACAGATCAGGTGTAAAGTATGACCTCCAGAATCAGTTCAGTTGCATCTACACTGCTACACCGGAGAACCACTGCTACATCGGAGAACCGCTGAACCCTGCTGCACTCTCAGCTCTGCTGCATCAGAGATGCGCTGAACTCTGTTGCACACTCAGCTCTGCTGCATCAGAGATTCGCTGAACCCTGCTGCACACTCAGCTCTGCTGCATCTCAGCAGAGCTGAGTGTGCAGCAGGGTTGAGCGCACACTCAGCTCTGCTACATCTCTTATGCAGCAGAGCTGAGTGTGCAGCAGGGTTCAGCGCATATCTGATGCAGCAGAGATGAGTGTGCAGCAGGGTTCAGTACACACTCAGCTCTGCTACAGCTCTGATGCAGCAGTGCTGTGTGTGCAGCAGGGTTCACATCTCTGGTGTAGCAGTGCTGGACTTTCGCTCAGCTCGGCACGGCCAGCACTGCTACATCTTGGCATAGGAATGCATTGACCAGCGTTGATTGACCAAATGCCATACAGAGTACAGCAATCAACGCTAGTTCTGCCAGAGGAGGCGGAGCCTAAGATCGGTCCACAGCAGTCTCCATTCCGGTCCGATCTTAGACTCCGCTTCCTCACAGACGAGTCTCCGGCAGAACCAGCGCTGATTGGCCGAATGCTGTACTCTGTATGGCATTCGGCCAATCAGCGCTGGTCAATGCATTCCTATGGGAAAAAGTCAGCTCCCGCATATCGCAAGCTGACAGGGATCCCGACGTAATACAGTGACATGTTAGATGTTAGATACAGTGGCATGTTAGATGCCCCCAGGCATGCTTCCCCTGCTGTCCCAGTTGCATTCCAGGGTGTTGGCATCATTTCCTGGGGTGTCATAGTGGACTTGGTGACTCTCCTGAGTTAAAGAGTGGGATCCCCTGAAACGAGCATTTTTTCCCCATAGACTATAATGGGGTTCGATATTCGTTCGAATAGTCGAATATTGAGGGGCTATTCGAAACGAATATTGAATATTTCACTGTTCACTCATCTCTAATCACCTTCAATGGTCTTTTCAAGGCAGGTGATCACCTGAAGGCAGATATATGACTTTCATTACAGTTATTGAAATGTGAATGGAAGTTATTCAATGTCTTCAAAGACCACTTACTTTGAATGAACATATTTTAGTGGCAATGTTTTATGTCAACTGTTTAACACAGTCACTGTATATATGTTTGTTAATAATTTATTTTGTACCAAATAAATTGTATCAAACAAATAAATGGCTTTTGTAATCTTTGCACTATTTACAGAATTGTCTTTTATTTCAATGGTGGTGGGAAGTTGTCCAAAACAAGGTAAATAATAATCCCGTATATGTTCTGGGCAGACTCGGTGTCATAGTGCAGTGCCCTCATGCATCTGACCTCATAGGATGGCACTGCATGCATTGTGTGTGTTATAAGTAAAAGATCACAATAATCTCTGATCATATATTCAGTCAAAAAAAGAAAAGACTACCGTATTTTCCGGCGTATAAGACGACCCCCAACTTTTCCAGTTAAAATATAGAGTTTTGTATATACTCACCGTATAAGACTACCTCTTCTATGGGGTACCTCTTCTTAATGCACACTTACCCCTTAGCATACTCTTTAATGCTTTTTATTTGCTTTCCAGTCCTGAACCATCTTTTCACACTACTGCCGCTGTCCGCCTGGGGTTTCCATCCTAAACCCCAAAGAAACTGGACAGGCGACGGCTTGCCGGCAGTCTGCTTTACAACCTATTCATTTGAATGGGTTGTAAAGCAATTCGCTGGTGTCCATATGTGGCCTCTCAGCCTGGAAACCTGTTTTGTACGGACAATCTGGCGGGGCCAGATTTACTGTAGTTATACCATTTTGGGGAATGTCTATTGCTTAGATTTCCTTTTATTTAAATCGGACGCGAAACAGTGAAAAAAATGGCAGTTTGGCACTTTTGAATTTGACGTTCACCGTACAGGAAAAATATTTACGGACACAGAATACCTAATGTGTATGTGCATCACAGTATTTTTCTACTTTTATATGTATTCTAGGGAAAAGATGTGATTTAGAACTTTTTTTAAATTATTTTTTATATATTTTTTTAAACTTTTTTTTTTAACCCCACCAGGGGGCTTGAACCTGCAATCATTTGATTGCAAGTCCCATACATGGCAATACAAGTGTATTGCCGTCTATGGGAGATGCTGTACATTACTATTGCGGCTGGTCATAGACCAGCCGCAATAGTAATATACAGTCCTATGAAAAAGTTTGGGCACCCCTATTAATCTTAATCATTTTTTGTTCTAAATATTTTGGTGTTTGCAACAGCCATTTCAGTTTGATATATCTAATAACTGATGGACACAGTAATATTTCAGGATTGAAATGAGGTTTATTGTACTAACAGAAAATGTGCAATATGCATTAAACTAAAATTTGACCGGTGCAAAAGTATGGGCACCCTTATCATTTTATTGATTTGAATTGCCCTAACTACTTTTTACTGACTTACTGAAGCACAAAATTGGTTTTGTAACCTCAGTGAGCTTTGAACTTCATAGCCAGATGTATCCAATCATGAGAAAAGGTATTTAAGGTGGCCAATTGCAAGTTGATCTTCTATTTGAATCTCCTCTGAAGAGTGGCATCATGGGCTACTCAAAACAACTCTCAAATGATCTGAAAACAAAGATTGTTCAACATAGTTGTTCAGGGGAAGGATACAAAAAGTTGTCTCAGAGATTTAACCTGTCAGTTTCCACTGTGAGGAACATAGTAAGGAAATGGAAGACCACAGGGACAGTTCTTGTTAAGCCCAGAAGTGGCAGGCCAAGAAAAATATCAGAAAGGCAGAGAAGAAGAATGGTGAGAACAGTCAAGGACAATCCACAGACCACCTCCAAAGAGCTGCAGCATCATCTTGCTGCAGATGGTGTCACTGTGCATCGGTCAACTATACAGCGCACTTTGCACAAATAGAAGCTGTATGGGAGAGTGATGAGAAAGAAGCCGTTTCTGCAAGTACGCCACAAATAGAGTTGCCTGAGGTATGAAAAAGCACATTTGGACAAGGCAGCTTCATTTTGGAAACAAAAATTGAGTTGTTTGGTTATAAAAAAAGGCGTTATGCATGGCGTCCAAAAAGAAACAGCATTCCAAGAAAAACACATGCTACCCACTGTAAAATTTGGTGGAGTTCCATCATGCTTTGGGGCTGTGTGGCCAATGCCGGCATCGGGAATCTTGTTAAAGTTGAGGGTCGCATGGATTCCACTCAGTATCAGCAGATTCTTGAGAATAATGTTCAAGAATCAGTGACGAAGTTGAAGTTACGCCGGGGATGGATATTTCAGTAAGACAATGATCCAAAACACCGCTCCAAATCCTCAGGCATTCATGCAGAGGAACAATTACAATGTTCTGGAATGGCCATCCCAGTCCCCAGACCTGAATATCATTGAACATCTGTGGGATGATTTGAAGCGGGCTGTCCATGCTCGGCGACCATCTAACTTAACTGAACTTGAATTGTTTGTCCAAAATACCTTCATCCAGGAACTGATTAAAAGCTACAGGAAGCGACTAGAGGCTGTTATCTTTGCAAAAGGAGGATCTACTAAATATTAATGTCACTTTTCTGTTGAGGTGCCTATACTTTTGCACCGGTCAAATTTTGGTTTAATGCATATTGCACATTTTCTGTTAGTACAATAAACCTCATTTCAATCCTGAAATATTACTGTGTCCATCAGTTATTAGATATATCAAACTGAAATGGCTGTTGCAAATACCAAAATATTTAGAACTAAAAATGATTAAGATTAATAGGGGTGCCCAAACTTTTTCATAGGACTGTAGTTATGACAGGCCTGGGAGCCTTCAGTAGGCTCCAAGCAGTCATAAGAACAGGTCAGCTCCTGTGAACTCTCCGCGCAGGAGCCGGCCTACAACTTTAAAGGTATGGGGCTGGTGGGGACCGGCCCCAGGGGTGTTTTTGCACTTTTAGGGGGGGGTTAAGTTTTAATGCCCGCAATTAGAATGCATTCTGATTGCGGGCATTAGCTTCGGGCCTCTGCATATAGCAGAGACCCGGTTGCTATGGCGACCGCTCTGCAGCAGAGCGGTAGCCATTAACTTTACATACCCGGCATCCGCTGTAATAGCACAGCGGATGTTGTGTAGGCTGCAACCGCAACATCACTCCACTCCTACCGCTGCAGGAAGCCAGCGACGTCAAGAGCGTTGCGGTCCCACTCCTCCGCCCCCTGCCCCACCATATACCCGGCGTATAAGACGACCCCCAACTTTTCAGAAAAGTTTTGGCGGTTAAAAAGTCATGTTATACGCCCGAAAATACAGTACAATTTTATCTTCCCTAAATAATACGGGCACTTTTTTTTTAAGTTGATCTTACATGACTTTTAGATGAAAAACAATGTGAAGGCTCCTTGGGGAGGAAATCCAGACCTAACTTACATCAATGCATAATGTGAAAAAATTCTGGCTTCTCATGTTTGTTAATCTGCATTAGTATCAGTCAGAGAAGTGAATAACATGTTGATGCTTTTTACAGCCCCAGCATATTAGAAAGCCTTTCCGTTGCTGTTTTTATACATACCAGCAAAGATTACTATAAGATTATTGTTGTTACACTGGAGGAATAGTCTCTTTGTGAAAGCCTAGCTTTGCACTTACCAACAGGAGGCTGTATAAATCCATACAGAATAATTTCCCCTGGTAAATTCTGTAAACTGTTTTGTTAAGAACTAAACATAGAATTAAATTCCATACCTGGATCCCGTTTTCAAAGTAATGCCATACAATACTTTCTTTACAAAGTGAATTCTGTTCTACAGGGTCAGTACATGTTCTCTCCGTGATCCGTTCTTACTATATGTAATACATTCACCAACAGCAAATTTGCTACATACAGTAGTAAGGTGCAAAATCAATCAAATCAATATTTGGTGTGACTATCCTTCGGAGCAGGAGTCCTGGAAATGATGATGTGACCCCCATAGAGCCCTGATCTCAACGTCATTGAGTCTGTCTGAGATTACATGAAGAGACAGAGAGACTTGAGCTAGCCTACATCTACTGAAGATCTCTGGTTAGTTCTCCAAGATTTTTGGGACAACCTCCCTGCCAAGCTACCTAGAAGAATTGATTCTGTTTTGAAGACAAACGCTGCACACTAAATATTGATTTAATTTTAGTTTTCTCTGGTATTCATTCACTTTGCATTTAGTTAAATGACTTCTATTTTTGAAAACATTTTTAATTTGCAGCATTTTGCCCACAGCTGCCTAAAACTTTTGCACAGATCTGAGAAAAACCTGTGTGTCAGTGGGCAAACATATTTCCATATACAGTATTTTGAAGGCATTGGAATCTGGAACTTCCTCCATTACACTTGCAATACAACTAGATACAAATTGTAAATTAAAATAACAAATACTTATACTCACCTCTCCCGGGCTTCTGATAGATAGATAGATAGATAGATAGATAGATAGAGGTCACACACTCCAGGGGTCACTGCTTACATCTTGATTGGGCCTCAGCAGTCACGTGGGGAGTGCTGGAATAATGACAGTGCTGGAATAAAATCAGTGCGCCCTGTATGACTGCTGAGGCCCAATTATAGAAGAAGTCTGATGAAGATGCTGGAAATAGCCAGACAGAGTGAGGTTATCCAGGAGCAGCGAGGCAAGGTGGGTATAAGTATTTTGTAGTTATTATACTCTGGGATCTGAGGAGACTCCAGAGTACTTAAATTAACTGGAGGTCCAAACCTCACAAATATTTGTTGAAACAAATTTCATAGGGTTTGCCTAAAGCGGCTTTTCAATTATTTTTAAAATCCAGCATATATGCAGTCGAGCCACAGCCTGGCTGACGTGTTTCGGTTAAAAACCTTAATCATAATTAGTTTTATGCCTGGTTCAGGCAAGTACAGTGCCATGAGAAAGTATTCGGCCCCCATGAACTTTTCAACCTTTTGCCACATTTCAGGCTTCAGACAAAGATATAAAATTTTAATTTTTGGGGGAAGAATCAACAACAAGTGGGACACAATTGTGAAGTGGAACAAAATTTATTGGATTTTTAAACATTTTTAACAATGAAAAAACAGAAAAGTGGGGCATGCAATATTATTCGGCCCCTTTACTTTCAGTGCAGCAAACTCACTCCGTTCAGTTCAGTGAGGATCTCTGAATGATCCAATGTTGTCCTAAATGACTGATGATGATAAACCAAGTCTCTGTATAAATGCACCTGCTCTGTGATAGTCTCAGGGTTCTGTTTAAAGCGCAGAGAGCATCATGAAGACCAAGGAACACACCAGGCAGGTGCGAGTAGGTGACCTGAAGCGAGCGCTTCAGGCGGCGCTATGCCAGGGCCTCAGGGAGGGGGGCATTTTTGGTTACCTAAGCCAGTCCAGGACAAGCTGTCCTGGACTGGCTTAGCACCGAGCGGTGGTTTGGGGAGGCCACTGGAGCAGCGCTGCTCCAGCAGCCTCCTCTCACGCTCAGGCAGAGAGCAGGTCGTCTCTGTGCCTGCTCTCTGCCGGCGAACGGCGTTAAGCCCCGCCCCTGCACTTCACCACGCCCCCTCTGCTCCACCACGCCCCCTCCTCTCTGCCCCCTCCGCGGCTTTCTGTAGTTCGCCTCGGGCCGCGAAAGGGGCAGGTTCGTCCCTGGGTGCGAGATATTGTTGTGGAGAAGTTTAAAGCTGTATCTGGATACAAAAAGATTTCCCAAGCTTTAAACATCCCAAGGAGCACTGTGCAAGCAATCATATTGAAATGGAAGGAGTATCAGACCACTGCAAATCTACCAAGACCCGGCCGTCCCTCCAAACTTTCATCTCAAACAAGACTGATCAGAGATGCAGCCAAGAGGCCCATGATCACTCTGGATGAACTGCAGAGGTCTACAGCTGAGGTGGAAGAGTCTGTCCATAGAACAACAATCAGTCGTACACTGCACAAATCTGGCCTTTATGGAAGAGTGTCAAGAAGAAAGCCATTTCTCAAAGATATCCACAAAAAGTCTTGTTTAAATTTTGCCACAAGCCACCTGGGTAACACCAAACATGTGGAAGAAGGTGCTCTGCTCAGATGAAACTAAAATTGAACTTTTTGGCCACAATGCCAAACGATATGTTTGGCGTAAAAGCAGCACAGCTCATCCCTGTGAACACACCATCCCTACTGTCACACACGGTGGTGGCAGCATCATGGCTTGGGCCTGCTTTTCTTCAGCAGGGACAGGAAAGATGGTTAAAATTGATGGGAAGATGGATGGAGCCAAATACAGGACCATTCTGGAAGAAAAGCTGTTGGAGTCTGCAAAAGACCTGAGACTGGGACGGAGATTTATCTTCCAACAGGACAATGATCCAAAACATAAAGTAAAATCTACAATGGAATGGTTCACAAATAAACGTATCCAGGTGTTAGAATGACCAAGTCAAAGTCCAGAATCCAATCGAGAATCTGTGGAAAGAGCTGAAAACTGCTGTTCACAAACGCTCTCCATCCAACCTCACTGAGCTCCAGCTGTTCTGCAAGGAAGAATGGGCAAGAATTTCAGTCTCTCGATGTGCAAAACAGATAGAGACATACCCCAAGTGACTTGTAGCTGTAATCGCAGCAAAAAGTGGCGCTACAAAGTATTAACGCAAGGGGGCTGAATAAATTTGCACGCTAAATTTTTCAGTTTTTTATTTGTTAAAAAAGTTTAAAATATCCAATAAATTTCGTTCCACTTCCTAATTGTGTCCCACTTGTTGTTGATTCCCCCCCCCAAAAAAATTAAAATTTTATACCTTTATATTTGAAGCCTGAAATGTGGCAAAAGATTGAAAGGATCAAGGGGGCTGAATACTTTTTCAAGGCACTGTATATGATGGGTGCATTTGTGTGCCAACGCTACTTACCCAAGTCCCAGCCCAACCCCTGGTCTAATACCCTAGATTGGCAGCAGTGCCGCAGCAGAATAGGGATCACAACTGTAATAGTATTATACTCATCTAAAATTGACTTTAGGGTAAATTCACACATGGTGTTTTGTCAGCGGATTATGACGCAGAATCCGCCTCAAAATCCGCTGCCAAAACGGGCTCCCATTGATTTCAATAGGAGTTGCTCTCTTCTATTTTCTGCTACCTAGTAGCGGAAAAAAGAAGCGACATCCATTCTTGCCTCAGATTCTGCGGCTGAATCCGCTGCAGCATGACACTCCCCTCCCGACTAGGCCCATTCATTTGGGCCTAATCCAGAGCAGAATGCCATGACTGGATGCGGTTGCACTGCACAGACATCCAGTTGCGGCTAGCATTTTTTTGGACTGGATTCTAAGGCAGCCTCTGCGTCAAAATCCGGTCCAAAAATCCCCGTGTGAACTTACCCTAATTGATACTAGTGTTTTGTGTCAAAGATTTTGTGAGCTCCAGTTTAGACTTTATCTGCTGTGTCATTGTGTGTTTATCCAGGCGACTAAATTTAGCATTACTGACAGGGCCATACAATATACCACCTGTATTCCCATCAGATGTCACTTTAGGGCAGGACAGAACAATTAGTTGATTTTTTTTTGCTCACATGTGCTTAGTTTAAAACATGTCTCCTTCAGGCTGGATAAACACAGCGAAGAACTATTTATAGACACCTTATGCTTTGGGATTAACACGTGGTGTTATTTAAGAGATTATGAAATAAACAGGTATTAACAGTAATTGTTAGGAAATACTGATGACTGTTATATATAGGGGTCATAAACTAAAGAATGTCTCAAAAATACCCTCATTTTATTTACATATCAAGCATCCACACAAATCTCTGGCGGAGATTGTTTTGTGTAGTAACAGTGCAGCAATGTTTCCTGTTGGACTGATATTCCCATTTTTGTTTGCGGAATAAAATTGTGGTTTGGCCCATGCCAATGACAGTAAAAATAGAAAAATGTGCTATTGTTGTAACAATTGCTATACTTACAAACGTTATCTATGTTTAAGGGCTTGTCCATTTCTTTTATTAATGGAATCTACCAAAATTAAACTGATGACGGAGTGGGCCCCCATCATCTGCAGAGGAACCATAAAACAAGTGATGCATTGCCGTGGTGGAATGTAGGACTATATAATGACCATTAAAGAGGTTGTTCACTTTAGAAAAGCAATTCTCAAATACACTATAGAGAATTGTGAGTTAACTAATGGTGGTCTCTCATGCAGGACCCCAGGTATTTAGTCAAAGCAGAGATAAGCTCCAAAGAGCATCTCTGGCGGAGCCAGTATACCCTGAGCACCATAAACCTCAGTACAAATTCAGTACTGATATTGCAGCCAAGGCCAGTGCTTTAGAAGTCCTGTCGGACTGCTACACTGCCTGAACAGAATGGAAGATTATGAAAGATAATCTGTTTTCCCTTAGCCCAAACAGCAGCACAACTGGGTATTCCTGTCCCTATGAGCTGTTAGGACAGGTGGAACTTTTAATTAACTAACAGCTTTTCCCCATAAGAGGCCGAGAGACCTCCTCCCCCCTGTGTTAGCCCAAGAGTATAATACATAAATGCAAGTTTTACAATGCAACAAAATGGGAGGGAGCCTTGTGCAGCTGTGTGGGCTAAGGGAAAACAGATTATCTTTCATAATCTTCCATTCCCCCTACGCCCAACAGCAGCACAACTGGGGATTTAGCAAGTATCACCTTTACTTTAGGGTGTGTGGTCTTGGCAGGCTGATGCCAAGACAGGCTGTCCAAAGGCTATAGAGTCCGCCGAACGCTAGTCCAGCCTGTAGTGTCTGGTGAGGGTCAGCTGCGAACTCCAGGAGGCAGAAGCAGATTTTTGCTCCAAAGAAAGGGAACGTCTTTCTGCCCAGGAAGTCGTCACTGCTCTAGTGGCATGGGCACGGATAAAATCCGGTACCGGCAGGTCTTGAGCACGAAGGGAGCAGATGATGGCTTTCCTGATCCATCTTGACAGGGTGACTTTTGATGCCTTGATGCCTCTGTTGTGGCCAAACACGTTGACCAACAAATTTTCCGTCCTTTGGAAAGAAGCTGTGCGGTCCAGGTAAAGTGCACTGACCAAGTCCAGCTTGTGCATCCTTTGCTCCCACTCAGAAGTGGGAGAGGGAAAAAAGGCCGGTAAGGAAATTACCTGGTTGATATTCTAAAGGGTAGGAGAATGCAAGAATCCGTGGATGAACCTTAGTTGTACCCTGTCCAGGAAAAAGGTTATAAAGGGTTCAGTGGCCGCTAGGGCCTGTAATTCTTCAACCCTCTTGGCGGAGGTTATTGCCAACAGAAAGATAACCTTGTATGCCAGATATTTCCAATCAACTTCGGACAGGGGGGAGAGCAAAGCCAGGTCCCACTTAGGGACTGAGGGCTGTACCTGAGGTCGGAGCCTAGCGGTCCCTCTGAGGAATTGCTTGATTAGAGGATCTTGTGATAATTGAGTCTCCAGGAGAGCGGAAAGAGCTGAAACCTGAACCTTTAGAGTAGCTGGTGATAACCCCTTTTCTAGGCCGTACTGTAAGAATTCCATGACTGAATTTCTATCAGAGTTGCGCTGGTTATCCACACACCAACTCTGATAGCTCCAG
The DNA here is from genome assembly GCF_031893055.1 of Leptodactylus fuscus. Lineage (NCBI taxonomy): Eukaryota > Metazoa > Chordata > Amphibia > Anura > Leptodactylidae > Leptodactylus > Leptodactylus fuscus. The sequence continues at coordinate 200,998,616 of NC_134265.1, forward strand.
TTAGTTGACTCCACTCTGGAATGGGCTAAAGTTCTTAGCACTCCCTGGGACAATCCTCTATCTCCAGATACGGCGCAGTTAACCTCCAGGCAGTAAGGTTGAACCTGTCCAGGCCCTGGCAGAGCTGTCTGTTTATAGTTACCAGGTTTTGGACTGATGGAAGCCTCCAGTAGGTCCCTCGACTCATTAGGATGAGGTGGGTAAACCATGCCCTTTTTGACCAGAATCGCATGATCACTATTGTCGAAGTCTGGTCCTGCCTGAGTTTCCCCAATGCCTTCGGTATCATCGGAATCGAAGGAAAAACGTATGCCAGTTTGAACCCCCAATGTATTGACAGGGCATCCACCGCCAAAGGATTGTCTTCCCGGTAAAGAGAGCAAAATCTTTCTACTTTGGCGTTGGTTTGGGTGGCCATCAGATCCATCTCCGGGAGACCCCACATCATGGTGAGACAGTGAAAGATGTCCTGATTTAGAGACCATTCGCCTGACGTCGCTAGGCCTCTGCTGAGCTGATCCGCTAGGATGTTTAATCGACCTTGTATGTGAACAGATTCTCCTCTGCCCAGGAAAATATCAGGTTGGTCACCTGCAGGTGAGAGGGGGATCTGGTTCCCCCTTGCTTGTTGATATACTGGACTGCTGTTAGGTTGTCTGTTCTTATTCTCACCGCTTGGCCCTGCAGGTGGGGTGCAAATGTCAAAAGTGCCCGGTGAACTGCCATAAGCTCGCGCTAATTGGATGAGCGTGCTCTCTCCAGCTGATTCCAGGTACCTCGTACCGGGGTATCCCCTAGATGCGCTCCCCATCCTGTGAGGGAGGCATCAGTAGTCAACAGGGTCCAGGAGGTCTGGACCGTGGACTTCCCGTCTTGGAGATGGGACCACCAAGCCAGTGATCGACGGGTACTGATGGATAACTGGATAGGCTTCTATAGTCCTGACTGTGGTTCCAGGCTCTCAGGATCTCGCATTGTAAAGGGCGCATGTGCCACAGGGCTCACGGAACTGCCTCGATGGCTGCGGACATAAGACCTAGGACTTTCATAGCATCCTGATAGTAACCTTCTGGGTGATGGACAGGTGATGAGCCGCTTGACCAATCTTCTCCTTGGGAGGAGGAGGCAGGGAGATCGTTATACTGAGAGAGTCCAAGATAAATCCCAGGAATTGGATACGGGTAGACCTTAAATGACATATCTGTACATAGATAAAAATAGGCAAGCAATATTCTTAGCTGGATCAGGTATGTCAAATTATTGATTATGAAAATGGAAAAAAAATCAGAAAATTGGCATATCTTTATGAAAGGAAAACTGCTGGAAAGTAACTCGGCTAGTAAATAAGAAGCTAAGGCCCCATACAGACGACCAAGAGTGCTTCCAATATGAGGCCGAGTTTGCAATAGAATGCACTTGGATGATTCTTGGAGTGACATCCAATTGCATTTCACGATGCTCTCACTTCTATGGGTTCTATGAGAGCTTCTGATCCATTTCATTCCAATCACTTTGAACAGGATAGGACCTGCTCTATAATCATTAGTGTCAGTGGAATGGAATAGATCAGAAGCCCCCATAGAGGTTAATGCATGATGGAATGCACTTAAATGATACTTGGATGTCACTGAAAGTGTATTTCGCTACAAACTTGGCCCCACTTCGGAAGAACACTCGTTTGTTCTTCCGAAGAACACTCGTCCCCCACATTTGAACCTGAAGGTATGCGAAAAGATGAGGAAGGTTACTGGCCTGAAGGGATATTCTTATCAGTCTCTAATAACAAAATATATACAGAACTATATAAACTACCTAAATTTAATAGGAGGATAACTAACGGTTACAATACAGGTATCAGATTCTATCCCTTCTGCAACGCAAAAGTTGTGTATTTTTGGTGTTGCTTTTTTTACCGAAGTTTTGTCACTTTCACCATTTTCTGACCTGCTTGACACTTTTTAGGAAACAGCAGGGGCAAAGCAAAGACAACACAACAGTTTAAGAATGGCCAAGAAAACTTTATTCTTCAATAATTCTTCCCCAGTATATCGAAATATTTACAAATAATGCTGAGACGAGGACATCTCATCCAACAAGGTTTTTCCCATTACTGGCAATACTTGAAATAATCAGGGGCGCAACTGGGGTAGCAGCGGTTGCAGTTGCCACAGGGCCTGAGACATTAAGGGCAACAGACGCTACCGCTTTTTTTTTTTTTTTTTTTACCAGGTTGTTACCGGCATGTTCTGCTTTGTCAGAGTAACCTTACATACAACCTGACTATAGTCTGGGATGGGTGTTACATTGACATTGCACCTTTATCTGGACTGTACTAGAAGATCGTATCCCTGTGTTTGTGTATTGTGTATATTAATAGTAATGATTTCAATCTCTTTTTTACATATACGGCACATACAAATAAAATATTCTTTGTGGACATAATATTAACGGGGAATGCGCAATTGAGAGTGGTTCATACAGCGCTGTACTACAAGCCTTTGAGTGAGAATGACGTTTTATATGTAGGGAGCTGTCATCCTCAACACAATATTAAAAGCCTTTCTATTGGGGACTTTGTCAGAGAAAAACGGTCCAGTTCTGACCTCATGACCTCACAACATATGAGCAGGAATGTAATATCATTTTTTATCTTTTACATTCTAGGGGCTATTGTCATGATCTTATTAGGAAAGCTAAAAATATTGCTGACACTGGACCTTGTGCACACTGTTTAGGTGATTCTCAAGGCAAGCATGAACAACATAGCAATCTGGTCTCTAATACCAGTTATAGCATTCATAACTTGTCTATGCAGATATATACATAAGACCAACATAGTCACATTGGCAGTTACAGGGGTTTAAAAGTTATATGTTACATTAATTGCAATAGCACATATGTGGCGTATATATTCTACACTGTGTGCATTGCAATGTCCATTACACTCACCGGCCACTTTATTAGGTACACCATGCTAGTAACGGGTTGGACCCCCTTTTGCCTTCAGAACTGCCTCAATTCTTCGTGGCATAGATTCAACAAGGTGCTGGAAGCATTCCTCAGAGATTTTGGTCCATATTGACATGATGGCATCACACAGTTGCCGCAGATTTGTCGGCTGCACATCCATGATGCGAATCTCCCGTTCCACCACATCCCAAAGATGCTCTATTGGATTGAGATCTGGTGACTGTGGAGGCCATTGGAGTACAGTGAACTCATTGTCATGTTCAAGAAACCAGTCTGAGATGATTCCAGCTTTATGACATGGCGCATTATCCTGCTGAAAGTAGCCATCAGATGTTGGGTATATTGTGGTCATAAAGGGATGGACATGGTCAGCAACAATACTCAGGTAGGCTTTGGCGTTGCAACGATGCTCAATTGGTACCAAGGGGCCCAAACAGTGCCAAGAAAATATTCCCCACACCATGACACCACCACCACCAGCCTGAACCGTTGATACAAGGCAGGATGGATCCATGCTTTCATGTTGTTGACGCCAAATTCTGACCCTACCATTTAAATGTCGCAGCAGAAATTGAGACTCATCAGACCAGGCAACGTTTTTCCAATCTTCAATTGTCCAATTTCGATGAGCTTGTGCAAATTGTAGCCTCAGTTTCCTGTTCTTAGCTGAAAGGAGTGGCACCCGGTGTGGTCTTCTGCTGCTGTAGCCCATCTGCCTCAAAGTTCGACGTACTGTGCGTTCAGAGATGCTCTTCTGGCTACCTTGGTTGTAACGGGTGGCTATTTGAGTCACTGTTGCCTTTCTATCAGCTCGAACCAGTCTGGCCATTCTCCTCTGACCTCTGGCATCAACAACGCATTTCCGCCCACAGAACTGCCGCTCACTGGATGTTTTTTCTTTTTCGGACCATTCTCTGTAAACCCTAGAGATGGTTGTGCGTGAAAATCCCAGTAGATCAGCAGTTTCTGAAATACTCAGACCAGCCCTTCTGGCACCAACAACCATGCCACGTTCAAAGGCACTCAAATCACCTTTCTTCCCCATACTGATGCTCGGTTTGAACTGCAGGAGATTGTCTTGACCATGTCTACATGCCTAAATGCACTGAGTTGCTGCCATGTGATTGGCTGATTAGAAATTAAGTGTTAACGAACAGTTGGACAGGTGTACCTAATAAAGTGGCCGGTGAGTGTATATAGGATGCACATGCCGCAAAATGAAAACCTGGATAGTAGAACACATTTTAGGAGCCTCCCCCTCTTCCTTTAATAGTTGGGATCCTTCTGGGTTCGAAACATTTTAAGGATATACAAGGTGGATCAGTGAATTCCATGCAGATATATGCCATGGAAAAAGTATTTTGCCCTAAAAAGGGTGATGATTTGAAATGGATATGAAAACCCCTAATGAGTTACATTCAGGATCTGATCTTATGTGTTTTTATTAGATTTGGTATGGTGCTGTAGTAGTGTTACTGGCTTACTAATGTTCTTTAAATAAGTGTTATATGATGTATTTTGGGCATATGTATATGTGTTCATAAAGGTATATTGTTGTTGCAGCTGGTGCAGTTTATATTATATTCTGATGTCAGTTGAGCCTTTTTTTTACTAATCTAAATTGGTACCACACACCTCCCATTACCACAATGTTATTAGTTTGTATGTGATTTGCGTGCCATTCAGATGTTTGAAGCTGAGTTGTAGGCATATTAGCCCCTGAGCAGTTTTCACTCAGTACATTCAAATTGCCATTCTAATGGAAAAAAACACTCATGCAGCCTGTGGTAGTCTGGAAAATCTTTGTTTGTTAAGAGTTAATTTATTTGTAAACCATTAAATACAAAGTATACAAAGCGCCATGCTAACAGCAACAACAAGTTGACTAATGCAGCCTGTGGTAATCTTAAAAAGCTTAATTTATTAGGGTAAGTTCACACAGGTCGCCTCAGGTTCCGGTTCAAAATACAGGTAGCTGCGACTGGATGCCAGCATCCAGTCGCGCACTCCGCTCCGAATTAGGCCCAAATGAAGGGGCCTAGTCAGGAGGGAGGGTCTTCAGGCGGATGTCGCAAGGCAGAACTGACCGGCTCCCATTGATTTCAATGGGAGCCGTCTTTTTGGTCAGGATTTTGAGGTGAATATGGGAAAAATCGCGGCATTTTATGGTACTTGCAAAGTGGATGGGATTCATGCGAATCCCACCCCCACTTTGCAGAAAAAATCGCTTTGCTGACACGCTGCAATTTCCAAAACTGTTGCGGTTTTGAAAATCGCAGCATGTCAATTATTATACACAAAAAATTAGGGCAAAAAAGGGGCAGAACTATATAAATATTTCTACTGTGCCTGAATCAGGCAAACTGCCATAAACATCTCAAAAATTGTGAAAAAATGTTGTACTTTATTAAATTTAACACATTAAAAATACACAATAATAAATGTACAGGGGATAGTACAAACCATATAATACATGGAGGTTAAGTTGCAATACTGCATCAAAAGCTGTAGGTATAACTCATGTTACATATATATCAGATGTCATGGTATATCTGTGCGTCTGAACAGCACTTCATTAGTTTAAACGTGGTTTACATAGAGTATATATACATAAATAGAATTAAGATCATGCAGGGTTACATTTACCTATAAGTAGACCTCCATGTACATGAACGCGCCCCAACGCGCGTTTCGCCACTACCGTGGCTTCGTCAGGGGGAAAAAAGATGATTACTACAGTAATTTCAGTAGTAGGAATAAGATATGGTGCCTCTTTTCAGGGGAGTTTAGGCCCTTAACATTAAAGCTGGTACATGTGAGGTGGGCCATGGACGAACCGAGAGACAAGTGAGACGGAGAAGGAAAGATAAGAACCGAGAGGAGTGAAGTGAGGGAGATAGAGAATAGAAGACATGAAGAAGAAGACGTGGAAAAGGGGAGAGCGTTAGTAAAGAACAAGGAGTGGGCGGGGTGAGGACAAGGAGTAGTGATGGAGTAGGTTGTGGAGTCTGCTCCCAACAACCTGAATGCTAAGAAATCACTGCCAAAGGCGAGGAAATTTTAGATGAACAGTGGAGTAGATCTGCGTGTCCACTAAATGAGCACAAAAAAGACAGACAACTATTATCGGGTAACAATACTAAACAAAAATGGTTGTCACGAAGCAGAGAGTAAGTCCTGGTCAAAAACATATCCAAACAGCCATCTCCATATAAATTGAGATATGAAACAATAGCACACAAGAATGATAGTAGGAGGAGGGGGGGAGGTAGGATAGGAGAGTCAGAGGGATAAGAAGAGGAAGAGGTGCCTTAGATACAGTACAGTATGATGGGCTATATAGAGGGCATCTCTGGTCCAGAACCCAGAAGTGTGTGAGATAGGATTCGAGGATCCAGTATTAATTCAAGGATAGTGAGCTGAGTGAGTGGGTGCATGTGCAATAGCTAGGGTACTGGACCACAGACTATTGTTGCTGCAGTTATGTAAAATGTAGCATAGAAACTGGACACCACTGGAGAAAGAGCATAAAGGGTAAGAGAGGAATCCTGGGAAGAAGAAGGGAGGGGTAAAAGAAGGACAAGCGCAAAGGTAGGGAAAAAGGGGATGGAGAGGAGAGAGAAGGGACAGGGGAGGGGGAAGGGGAGAGGAGGGGGGAGTGGGAGAGTGGAATATCAGAAGATGGAGGAGATGAGAGTGTGAGATGGGGAGAATAGAAGATGTAGAAACACAATTCGGAGAGTTAACGCCATAAACATAAACATAAATGTTCCCGGCCAGGGAAGGGATGAATAAAGATGGTCAATCAGTGCATCTAGCGGAGAAGAGAAAGTAGTAACACACATCCAGTCATAAGGAACATATCTCTCAGGAGCAAGGAACAAACATAGACTGGGGACGGTGCAGTTCCAACCTAGAGGGAGCAACAGGGGTTTCAGCCAAAGGATAAGGCAGCTGGATTCAGGCCAGCTTTAGACGGGGCCCTCCTAGTTCCCGATGATTTAGTCTTGCCTGGGGTATGGGGAGAGGCTGTGGGAGCCAGTTGATGAGGTGCAGGCAATGGGTCTTGTATGAGTAGTCAGGATGGAATATCCAGAGGAGGTATATCAAGGGCCAGGAAAAGGCCCTCCAGGTCGGCAGGTGAATAGAGATTGAATCTTTTTCCATTTCGGAGGACTGAAAGGGGAATAGCCAGGAGTATTGTAGGTTTCTGGCTCGTAAGGCTTCCAGTAGGGGCTTAAGGATTCTCCTCTTCTGAAGAGTAGAGTCACTGACGGGTAATTTACTCAAGGTACTAAACTAGATCACTGTAGGAGTAAATACTAAAACATAACTTTTACTAATATTTGTTTAAAATTGGCCTAAATAAAATGATAACACAATTGCAGTATGACTTCACTATTATCAGGCAACAATTAGTATTTTTATTGCCTTCCCTATACAGTCATCTACAAAATAACTTTTTCCCATATGTAGCTCTCAGATAGTTTGTTGAGAACCACACAGTTTACCCCTTGATATCTGGGTACTAACAAATGCAGAGACCAGAGACCCAGTTGATCAGGTAGCAATCAACATCTCCCACCAGGTGAATGAAAGCTCTGTGGTCTATATACTACATATGCAAGGCTGGCTGTGGCACAACAGGTCCCAGCCAGACCTTAAATAGCTCCATTCATCACAACGTTTTGCAGTGATGTTCACATATGCTCCTAGGTATTTCTATATTGTGGAGCCTGTATTTAGCATTGCATCCACAGTATACCAATAATTATAATATACTTATAATTATAATTATTGGTATACTGTGGATGCAATGCTAAATACAGGCTCCACAATATAGAAATACCTAGCAGCATATGTGAACATCACTGCAAAACGTTGTGATGAATGGAGCTATTTAAGGTCTGGCTGGGACCTGTTGTGCCACAGCCAGCCTTGCATATGTAGTATATAGACCACAGAGCTTTCATTCACCTGGTGGGAGATGTTGATTGCTACCTGATCAACTGGGTCTCTGGTCTCTGCATTTGTTAGTACCCAGATATCAAGGGGTAAACTGTGTGGTTCTCAACATACTATCTGAGAGCTACATATGGGAAAAAGTTATTTTGTAGATGACTGTATAGGGAAGGCAATAAAAATACTAATTGTTGCCTGATAATAGTGAAGTCATACTGCAATTGTGTTATCATTTTATTTAGGCCAATTTTAAAACAAATATTAGTAAAAGTTATGTTTTAGTATTTACTCCTACAGTCTTCTGAAGAGTAGTAGAGGAATGAACTTGATAGAAATGTAGTTGAGAGCCTTCATGCTCAAACTTAGGGGTATATCTTGCCGCTCTCAGGATCGCTGTGGTATCGGTGGATGTTAGAAGCGCACAAATTATATCCCATCAGGGCCAGGCTTCGAATGACGCGCTCTGTGTACCATTTCAATTCGGGCAGCATCAAAGGAGGTCTCCGGAGCTCTTGGGTCAGGTGCAGAAGAAAGGAGCTTATGGAAGATGGCGGATACCACTTCAGGGAGAGCGTCTGGGAGAACCAGCTCCGAGAGTCCACGGATTCTGACGTTTCTATGACGGCTCCTGTTTTCAACATCTTCTAGCATAAGGTAAGTCTTATTTAAATGTTCCGTGTAGAAGTCCTTCTAGGAGTCTGGAGTTAGCATTGGAGGATTTCACTAGCACGGTTTGCGCGGTCTCAAGCTTATCTATGTGCTTACCTATGGCCTGCATATCCGTACGCAGTTTGGAGAGTTCAGACATAACAGGGGCTATGGCTTGAGTAAGTGCCCTGGCCATTGTCTTTTTCAGCTAGTTCCTGGAGATAGGAGCAGGTACAGGTGCGGTAGTGAGGTCAGGGAGAGAGCTTTCAATGTCTGAGTTAGCCGCTGCTTCTGCCTCTCCTGCGCTGCTGCTATCATCAGGCGCCATGTTGTTTGCAGGGATTGAAGCTTTCATCAAGCTTTTCTTAAGGAATTTGTGCATTCCAGCCTGGGAGCTATGGGCTTTAGTGGTGCCCGGTGCTCCAACAGACCTATCTCTCCCGGTTCTGACCATTGTGCGCTTTTATATCGCTGTATGGAGATGGATTCGGACACTCGAGTGGCAGAGCTGCAGATCAAGCTGCCATCTCGTTCCCCGGTCAGGCTCCGCCCTCCTGTGTGCAAGATCTGCAAGAAGAAACCTAGCCGTGGCTGTGCAGGATCCAATGCAGGAACTACAACTCTACATACTCACATGAAAAGGCATCACCAACTTTTTTAACAAAATAGACTTGGCAGTAGCACTGGCTGTGGAAGTGAGCAAGAATGTTGTACTCCTTCTCCCTAATCTTCCTTTTAAGCAGGCCACATCCACACCTAGAGTATGGTCATTGTTTTCATCATCATCACCAACTGTTTCTCCTGCTCCTCTTTCTCCTCTTCCACACCAACGTCATTCATCCATAAGTTAATGTGTGTCCAGGAATCAGTAATAAACACCCAGTTCTCTGGTGGTTTGCAAGTTAACTTGCACCTAGCCAAGTTGCTGGCAGTGCAGTTGCTGCCGTACCACTTAGTGGATTCCACTGAGTTTCACCAACTGATGGCATGCACTGAACTTCAATAGAGGATATATAGCCGCCAATATTTCTTTAGAAATATTCTGTGTTGGAAAATGCGGGCCTTCCCTTGAATATGTGACATAATTTTGCTGTTTGACTTAAAGAGCTAGAAATTGGCCATATAGAACCCTAGGAGCCCTGAGAGTGTTATAGCACTATGTTTTAAGCCAATTTAAGCTGTGGTTTGTACCAAACATATCTGACTTAAAAGAAACCTTTGGACCAAACCTCTAGAATCCAAAACAAACCGTCAGAGGTTCAGCCTTCTCTATCTTCTCTAGTCATCTCCCATTGGGCCTATTACAGTATCAATGTTTGAGCCCACCTGAAAGTCCTTTGGTACTTCTATGGATGGTACATCTCCTGTATTAGATACATTTTGAAAGAACATCTGAAAGTCATCCACAAGAAGTTTCAAGAACATTGCTTTTACATATTACATTGCCCATCTTGTATACCATGTTGACATATATATAACATGTTTACCATGTACAGTGCTGGCAATGAGAAATGATAACAAGGAAACAACATGGCCTTATTAGGATAGACATTCATTTCTTGTTGATGTCTTCACTAGGAACATTTTATACAGCAGTTTTCTTTTATTAACAGAGCAGAGGTTGAGACTTTATCACAAACAATTTTATATGTAAACATATAAAAGACAGAATGATTGTCAAAGTCATAATACAAAGAATATGTAAGCAGCGTTACACAAATGAGGATATTGCCATTTTGTATAAGAGGTCATTTAGTGAATGACTACCTCAAGTTACACTCCCTAACACTGAAATTTCAACGCCAAGAAGGACAAGCCATAAGGTTATGCAAATGGAGGCAGTAACAGGCAGTAATGATCAAATTTTCAAGCACCTAAAGTAGTGTTCACATTGTTTTCTGATTGTAGAAGTACCCACTGTTAACTTCAGATCATCTTGGACCTTTCTGGAGATGATCAGTGAGTGAGCCTTTGCCATTTTGGCCATTCTTTGATCCATTCAATTGGTAGTTCCCCATTTCCAGGTTTTCCACTTTGATGTATAGGAGATCATTTTCGATGAGCAGCTTATAATTTATTACACTTCTTTATATGTTGTTCCCTCTCCAATAAACTGGTGTACCAATTGGAATAGATTTCCATTCTAATTCACGTCAGGAAACTGATGTTTTCATAAATCATTTGGGCTGAGGCATCCCATCTCGGCCCATCGCATTCCCCTTCCCACACCACCCACATTTTTACATTTTTAGAATGTGGCAAGCGAGGCTCAGATTGGAGCTTGAGGTGCATATTTACGCAAGAAATTGCCTTATGCCAAATGTGCGTGTTAATGTCATCTGTCTAAACCAGTTTTCTAGCAGAGAGGGATTGGTGAATTTGCCCCAATGTCTGGAATGACCCTTTTTCTCCAGTATTTCAGAAGGAAATGCACTATAACCACCCTAAATAAGGGCTAAAATTGATGCATGTTATTCCACTGAATGAATGAAAGACTGGACCAAGGTAACTCCTCACTGCTATTATTTGAACAAGCCCCTTTCAATAAATAATTCAGTTACACAGAATAAGTGTCATACATGTTCATATTGTTGACTCTGTTTTATTCTATGCGTCTACTAAAGTATTTGCTATGTAGAAATATAACTTCTACCAAAAACATTGATTTATCAGGTTAAAAGGGTTTTCCATGAATTTCAGAAGTCAGAAAGGAGGCCTGGAAAGGTGAAACATAAAAAAGATCATACACATCTGTCCCCGGTGCTCTCGTGTCTGCTGCTGCTGTCTGGTTCATGCACACTGTCACTTTGCTGGTAGGAAGTCCCGCACTGCACGTCACCAGTCAGCGGCCTCACCAGTCACAGGAGAGGAACTGATGATATCGCCCTACTACTATTGTTAAATCTTAGAAAACCTATTTAATATCCAACTGACCTTTCAGTAGTAATACTTAACTTTTCTCTTATTTACTTTTTGTGGTCAAAGGATGATTTTCTAAATTTTAAACCATACTTTACAGATCAGTTCTGTTGAAACAAGTGTTTAGTAAAGCTGGGTGAACCCCATAAGATTGTTTTCGTCCTGTGTTCAAACAAAGCAAGCTACCAGTTTGGTTCAGGTCCGAACTTATTCAAGTAGGTACGCACTTCATGCACTGAAGGGGGTTAGACTCATCCACCATAGGAATATTAGTAGATAAAACTTTACTTTTATTGGATATACTTTAAAACTGGACACAAACAAAAGTATAAAAGAATGTCCCTCACCATCTCCTCCCCCTATGTATCGCTCACTTTGTATATAGCGGGTATTGGGGACATTCTTTTATACTTTTGTTTGTGTCCAGTTTTAAAGTATATCCAATAAAAGTAAAGTTTTATCTACTAATATTCCTATGGTGGATGAGTCTATCCCCCTTCAGTGCATTTTGTAAAAAGGAATAATTGTATCTATATTTCAGAGAATTTAGGTATGCACTTCATGTACCCTGGGCGTATGACTTCAGAGAAGAGCACTAGCCACCACAAGGAGTAAGACAGAGAACTCCAGACCCCAAGGAGGCCCAGAAGAGGTAACAGAAGATGAGTATAAATGCTTTTTTATTTTTGTCACCTTCCCTGGATCTTCTGCTCTTATACTCTGGTGTCCGAAGAGAATCCATGATATAATAATCTACTACCGGTGGCTTTTATGGTTCATCTGATTGACCTATCAAAGCTATGGGAGTTTTAATATATTTGTGGCTGAACAAATCTGCTTTTCTGTAAAGACATTTCCTGGGTTTCTTAAAATATTATACCCAAGCTTTAAAGGGGTATTCCCATGTACATTATCATATCTACATTTGTAGATCATTAAAAGTTAAGCATTTTTGCAATTTTAAGTAATTAAAAATTCTGCAAAGTTTTAAAGATTTTCTCTTTCTTAGTGGTGTCAGTGTATTATCTTGATCAGTTGCCAATGGTTATGACCACTAATGCAGAAACTTTCTATGGTCTGGGACTTGTCAGGAACCCAGCTATGATTTTCTTATTGTAGCTGGTTTATCAGGCAGGGACACTACATGTATCAGAAGATATCCCGGCCACAATAAAGAAATCATGGTGGATTTTCTGACCCTAGAAAGTTCCTGCCCTCATGGTCGTATCCACTGGCAACCGATCAAGACAACAAGACTGTGACCACAAGATATTTAGAGAAAATCTTTAAAACTCTGCACAATGTTTAATTACTTATATTTGCAAAAATGTTTAACTTTTAATTAGCTACAGATGTAAAAATAAGTATGTACATGGGAATACCCCTTTAAGCCTTCATCTTAGGAATGGGTTTTAGTAGTAAAAGTAGTACAAAGTATTACATTTGGCACTATATTGATATCTTGTCTTGATACATTGTACTTTGTGGTCTCTAGATAATGCTGTGTTTTTCATATCTGAATTTATTCAAGTGTGGCTCACAGGCTCTCATCCCCATAATCATCTCCTTTGTTCATAAGCTTCTGAAGACACCACCGCGTGACAGTGTACACATGATGATGTAATTCCCCGCAAGAGCATTGCTGTAGAAAAATGGTAAACTTCATATTAACGAGTTCTGTGCTGCACAAGTTCTGTGCTATTGTTCTGGTGCTCCCTTGAAAGATACGTACAATACAAATTCATTGCTATATGAAACTGTGCTCAAGATTCTAAGTGATATTTTCTCTTCCTTACTACTAAGTATACTTAAATATGTTACTGCAAAATATATTCCCAATGGTCCAGGAAAATGAAGCGTAAATTTTACATAATGTATTAAAACAAATGAGTAATATATATAATCTGTATATGTAAACAAATGAGTAATATATATACATATATATTTTATAATTAGAGATGAGTGAGTAGTGAAATATTCGAGATCCGATATTCGTTTCAAGTAGAGCCTCAATATTCGACTACTCGATCGAATATCGAATCCCATTATAGTCTATGGAAAAAAATGCTCGTTTCAGGGGAAACCACTATTGCACTAAAGGAGAGTCACCAGCTCCACAAGTAGCAGGAGGAGAGTGTTTAGGGGAGCGCTGTGCAGTTAAAGCGCACGGACCCCATTATAATCTATGGGGTCCGTGCACTTTAACTGCACAGCGCTTGCAGTTGTGCTGATATTCCGTTCGGGGGGGGAGGGGGGTCCTCCTGTGGACAACTTCTGGACGGGTGTCAAGCACTAATGTGAACCGGCTCTTAGTCATCCTTCAGAACCAGCATTGAATGGCCGAATGCTATACACTGTAGTAGTGTAGTCTAAGATCGGACCATAATGGAGACTGCTGTGGTCCGATCTTAGATTCCGCCTCTTCACAGACGAGCCTCCGGCAGAACCAGCGTTGATTGGCCCAATGCTGTACACTGGCCAATCGACGCTGGTCAATGCATTCCTATGAGAAAAAGTCAGCTCCTGCATAAACGCAAGCTGCCAGCTCTCCCGACTAGCAAGGACGAGCCTGCTGCAGAACCAGCGTCGATTTGCCGAATGCTATAGCTATAGCATTCGGCAAATCAACGCTGGTTCTGAAAAGAATCTTTACTGTGAATAGCGATAGTATTCGAACGAGTACGAGTATTTCGAATACAATAGTATTTGTTCGAATACCTACTCGATCGAATACTACTCGCTCATCTATATTTATAATATATAATATATGCAATTCCATCTCAAAACAATAAAAAATGTATCCAATTGCTATTAATCCTTTACAGAAAGTAAAGAAAAAGGAATATTAGACTGTTCAAAAAAATAATAGTACCAGTGTATTTCTTTAAAAACTCATAACTTCAGGGCGTGGCCAGAAGTCGTGGACCGAAGGATGTTTCACATTGGCTCCAGCTCCTTCTCCATTAAACCAATGTATTTCGGGGCCCCTTCCCAAGTTCTCTTCCTCCCTCCCCCGTTACAACCAATACACTCCTCGCTGACCCTGCAGGATTCACCTATCAGGGTATGAAAGCCTACCAGTGCATTCAACATGCTGCTCTTCCATGTGGCGTGGTCACTATCTTACCTGCACTGAAGTTGCCCGGCTCGATCTCCTTGCTAGCTATCCTGTTGGAACTATCTGTGGTGCCATTGGCCCTCCGTGAGTATTCCAGCAGCACTTCTCCACTCTGTGTCCGAGACCTGCGATCTTTTGCATCGACCTAGGCTGCCGACTGATCTTCAGGCTGAACTGCTCAAGGCACCCAGCTAGTGCTTCTGTACCTCCTTGTTTCTCTTATGGTACATGCTCCTTTCTGATTTACACAAGTGAGCTAGCTACTCTCAGCATTTTCCTCTTTGGATGTTGAGAGCCCCTCAGTGCTAGTTAGTGCATGCTGCTGTTGCTCTAATAGATTTGCACTCTTACTATGTTGCTTGCGGCCATTTTGTACTTATTGCTTTTTTTTTTAACTGTAATTTTTATTGAAAGGATTTTTGTAAAATACAATACAACACAAGAGTTGAAAACATAAAAAACATGAACGTGAAGCAATGCATATACCGTCAAATAGACTGGCAATGTATACACATCACAAAAACCTGACAGTGGAAATGAGGGGTTGGGGGAGGAAGGGAAGGGGAAGGAGTCAGAGATCATTCAAAATACAGTATGTGTCCCAAGATGACCATATAGCCTGGAACGCCTCAACAGTATGGTTAAGTGTGGCTGTCAAGTTCTCCATGCTACGGAAATCCTTAACTCGGACTACAAGATCAGAGCCAGAGGGAGGACAGGCACTCTTCCATCGGAGAGCGATGAGAGTTTTGGCTGCGGTACAGAGATAAAGAAACAATTTAGAGGTGCACTTACCCAGATGAGCAGGGGGGAGATTGAGGAGATAGATGAGGGAGTCTAAAGGGACACCTTGAATAAATAGAGCGTCTGTAAGGGACTTGACCTCCAGCCAGAAAGGATGGATCCCTGGACAGTCCCAAAAAATTTGATACAGAGTACCCACTCCTGTCTGGCAACGCCAACACTGGGAAGATATGTTAGGATTAAGGGAGTGGAGCAAGGCTGGAGTATGGTACCAGTGCATAAGTAGCTTGTACTGGGTTTCCCGGAAAGTACTTATTGCTTTTATACTATGTTACATACTCTCTGTAGACGCTCCTGGAGACATATTTGAGTACTTGCTGGACTGAGTGCTCCACTCCAAGCTAAAGCTTCAACATGCCACTACCTGCACTTGTGCCTATGCTTGCCACTTGGCATGCTTCCAGCTTTCATGTAATTATCTGGTTAATATCAGCTATCCACCACTGCTCCCCCATGTGCACCATAGGTCTAACTTTGCAACATTTACTGCTTTTACATCGCCACTTGGACCCTGCATCTCTCTTCACAAACATTAAACAACTATTTTCTACTCATCTTTCCAAGGCAGTAGCTGACTTTACTAAACAAATCCAGGACCTTTGCTGCAGGGCCTCTAAGGTGCAAAATAGGATGAATGAGTTTACCGATTCTCTGGAGGAAAATGAGATCTGCATCAACAACTATGCTCCAAAAATTTGTGGATACTGATCTAAAATTGGAGGATTTGGAAAATAGATCTAGGAGAGCTAACATTTGCATTAGAGGCATATGAGAACCCTGAAAGAAATGGTCACAACTTTGTTCTCAGCTCTGCTCCCACAGGTTGACCCCATTTTTGGTCTCCCTAAAAACCTGAACATACCTAAAGATATTATTCTTAAGCTGCTCTATCCAGAGGCTTCATGACCAAATGTTATCTACAGTACAAAAACCCTTTGCTGATTTGGCTCCAGCTACCATGGATAAGCGAAGAACCATGTACTGGGTCACTCTTTCCTCACAGAAAGCCCAGATTTGCTGCCAATGGGGCTTCCCCTTTGACATTGTATGTTCTCTCAACGACAAGGACTACACCATTCGTTTCTTGAAACAAGGACTCTACATCCTATGATGTTAAGGACTCCAGGTGATTGACCCGGTTCCTGCTGACCCTCTTCCGCAGAGACCCTTACGTATCTGGCAAATCAAGCTCAAGCAGCCATCCGGCCTTACATTCTGCAGAGGCCCCAGTGCCTCCTCAATAAGTATATAGACATCTGTCTTACTCCTTTTCTATGTTTTTCACTTTGGACACTGCCACCTGCTTTTCATATTATATTTGTACTCTCAGGTTTATGGCCTTAGCTAACTATAGCCAACTTGCTGCATATCTAAACCTTAGTTCTACAGTTGTTTTGTATACGTTCCCTATACAGATGTTGCTATTATTATCATCTCATTTTACCAGGGCGGTCACTGGATTGATATGCTATACCCTTTAGCAGCCTACTGTGTTTATCATTCTCCTTCTATTTTTATTTTAAGGTGGTTTTTCATGGTGGCGGTCCCCATGTCTCCCTTACATCTTGTGTGTTACAGGTTCTGCTGCAGACTATTTCCCCCCGGTGTGCACGCCATAGTTCAGAGTTTGTTGCTATTGTGTATATATGCACTACATATTTTTGTTTTTTGACCTGCACAAACCTTTTTAGAATGCTTGATAAGCCACTTTAATGTAACCTCTACCAATGTGTAAGATCATCAATCATAATGTAAGGGGACTTAATCACCCACAGAAGCATCGTAAGGCATTTCTACAGTATGAGAAATTACAACCAGATCTCCTCTGTATTCAGGAAACCCACTTCACTACCACCCTATTGCCTACATTTTTCCTTTCCCGCCATGACTTTATTAGCCTCACACCCAACCAGTCTAAGAGTTGGGGAGTGGTGGTCTTAGTTAGGAATTCAGTTCCATTGTAGGTCAATACGATGACTGTGGATCCCCAGGAGAGGTACATTATTATTCAGAGTCACCTTTATGACTAACAAGTATGCTTTGTCAACTCCTATGCCCCCAACAAGTTTCCAGCATCCTCTTTTCATGAGTTATATACACTGAACAGTTAGATTTTATTAAATTGATCTAGTATAGAGAACTTAATTTCAGCATTAAAGGGGTATTCCCACCTTGCATACTCATCAGTCTTTACTGCTGTAAAATCTTCTTTCTTCCTGGTTTCTTGCATCATTTGGTGGACGGGGTTTCACATGCAACCTGCCGTTTAGCTCCGCCCTCAAATTTGTGTGTAGCTCCGCCCACCCATATTGGACTATGAAGTACAGGCAGCAGCAACTCCATTCTGTGTTATATACAGAGACTGCCTGTCTCTGCCATAATGAACACAACTGAATTAGCTAGCCTGATAACTGGGAGAACAGAAGAAATGAAAGCAGCTCCTCTCCCCTATCTGAGTGCAGGACCTAGGTCACATGGTGTAGACACAGGAATAGCTAGATACACAGGCTCACTCCCTGCACTTATCCCCTCCTCCCTCCCCCTGAGAGCAGCAGATACATCACTTGACTCATGAGCAGCTAAGTCAGGGCTGTGGTCACAATGAATTGAATAAAGTAATATAGTGGACAAACAAAGCAGTTTTGCTGAAGCAGTGTATTTAGGAAAAGTCTTAAATCCAAATCAACAAGCAGTATAGATAGGATCCTTGTCATGGGACAACCCCTTTAATATAACACTGGACACAGTGGTGAACCTAGCCTCTCTGCTGCCTGAGGCGGACGACAGAGAGGCGGACTGAATACCGGGGGGGTGGGGGGGTGTTGATGCGCTAGTGGTGACAGTGATGTAATGTTAGGACGTATGGCTGCATTGTTAGAACATGGAGGCTTGCTGCAATCATCCCAATCCAGCAGGGGGAGCCAGTTCTCAGCTAGAGACAATAGAGTGACCTGGGAAAGTAGAAGCTGGGGGCACAGGAAGTGGAGGACTCACAGTGTTTCCAGGGGAAGAAGACTACAGTGCTGGAGAGGAGAAGCAGTGTCTGCCAACAGAAAGCAAGAGTGCTGTCATATAGTGACCAGAGCCAAGCAGAACAGCCCAGTGAAACACAGCAGTGCTGAAGCAAACACTGAAGAAGGAGAGCAACACAGGGCAGTGCAAGTAACTGTAGTGCAGAGCACATGTGATAGAAGTGCAGAAAAGACACAGGAGTGTGCAGCCAGCTTCCCCACTGCAATAAGGAGAAAGTACTACCTTGGAAAGAGACAGAGCATGAGCCCCAGAGGAATCCAGTGCCCTCCAGCAGGATCAGTAAGCAAAGCCCATTGAGAGACTGTAACAAGTGACACAGTGCCACTAAAGCTGTAGCTATACCCCTCCTTTACATACCCAAGTTCTTATAGAGGCTATGTCCCTCCAGTATATGATTTACCTGTTGCAATAGTTCAAGAGCCTGTTGCTGTGTTCAAGAATCATAACAAGTAAAGCCGTTCCTGTTTTATTCCGTTGTCTGAGTGAGTTTGTTGCCAGTCACCTGCACCTCTTACACGTGGCGTCACGAACAGGATGGAAACAAATATGGTGACAGAAGGGGCAACATCCTCAGTGAGTGGGACACAGCCTATGATTCCAGTGGGGGCGCTACTGAGCCATCTGCCCAAGTTTAATGGATCTAATGTGTTACTAGAGGACTGGAAAGAGAGGCTGGAGGGAGCTGCACGTCTATGTAATATTGCCTCACATCTGAAAGCAGAGCTTGCCTTGAACACATTAGAAGGGGAAGCCAGAAAGACAGTACTGCTGCAGCCGCCGAGGTCAAGACAGACGTTTGAACAGATCTCAAGCATCCTGGAAGATGTATATGGGGATACGACATCTGAAGCTATGCTGAGGAAGAGATTCTTCACCAGATACCAGGGGGAAGATGAAACACTACCCCAATATGCAAATGGCTTGCAAGAGCTTATGGCCAAATTACAAAGAAAAGAAGAACAGGCAGTCACAACCATCACTAATGCAGAAGTGGTCCTGCGAGAGCAGTTTCTCCTTGGCCTGAGGAGCCAGCCATTACGGAGGATCCTACGTGAGAGATTCAAGTCGGAGCCCCACTTAACCTTACACCAGGCGCTAAAGGAAGCCATTGTCTTGGAAAAAGAGGAACTGGGTACTATGAATCCAATAGCCCACCAAGCGGAGGTGACACCATCCAAGGAGAAAGGTATGGAGGCCCGGCTGTCATCATTAGAAGAGGTGATTAGAGAACTGAAACAGGCACTGACTGTGAGAGAGGAGAGAGTGGCACCTCAGACCCATGATAGAGGGCAGTCCTACCCTGTTCCCAAACAGTCCTACAGAGGGGCCCGACCTGCAAGAAGATGCTGGACATGTAACCAAGAGGGACACTTAGCAAGGAACTGCCCCAACCGTGGCCTTAGCTGCAACCAGAGGGATTTAAACTAGTCCCACCTGCGATTGAGGGGCAAATCGCAGGAGGAAGCACAGAATTGCGCCCCTTTCTTGAAGCTATGGACTTAGTGGGAGAGAGCCCAGTCGTTACAGCCAAGTTCAATGGAATAGAACTGTCCTGTCTACTGGACACGGGGTCACAAGTGACAACAATGGCCAGGGAAATCTTTGAGGCTCACTTTTCCTCCTCCCTACACCGGGACAGTGCAGACTGGGTGAATCTGAAAGCTGCCAATAGTCTTCCTATTCCAACAGTTGGAGTCATGCAGGTCGACATTGAGCTTTGGGGCCGGACCATGAAGAAGAAAGGAGTGGTGGTGGTACAGAGAGCAATGGACTCAGAAGTCCCTGTGATACTAGGAATGAATGTATTGCGAGAACTAGATGGACTGATGGCTCGAGAGTTGGGTCCCAAATATTGGAAGAATGTCCCAAACTTGAAACCACCACAAGTGGCCCTACAGAGATCACTCAAACAGTGTCGGATGCAAGCGACCTTATCCAGCTTAGCAGGAAAAGTGGGATGTGTGAGAGTACCGTGTTCAACTACCTTGGAAGTGCCAGCTGGCCATGAGGTGTTGCTGCCCCTGCCAGTGGGCACCAGTCACAGATTGCTTGGGGCTACAGTCATGATAGAGCCTGCGCTACAGAGAGAAGGGATAGCTGTGGGACGAACCTTGTGCACAGTCCAGGATGGCCAAGTACTGATGAGATTAATGAACATTAATAACCACAGTGTTGTTCTGGCACCCAGGGAACTGGTGGCAGATGTGTTTCCCATCCAGGAGGTTCAAGCTCTACAGGAACCTAGCTGGCACATCAAGTCGACTGACATGACCACTACCACTCTCACCTTGTGTCAAGTAATGACTGAATCTGTCGGGACGACAGGAGCACAGCTCCTGAAAGAGGTACATTTGGAAGGTGCCGAGATGTCTAAAGAGGAAAGGGAGCAGTTGGCCAGGGTCCTGGGGTCTCACCTAAGTGCTTTCTCCCGTCATGAAGGAGACTTTGGAATGACACACACAGTGGAACATGAAATTCCTACTGGAGATGCTCGACCAGTGAGGGAACGCTACCGACAAATACCACCAGCACTGTACCAAGAGGTCAAGACCCTGCTAAAGCAAATGCAGGAAAGTTGCATTGTCCAGCCTAGCAAGAGCCCGTGGGCCTCACCCATTGTACTTGTAAAGAAAAAGGATGGGACTCTGCGATTCTGTGTGGACTACAGACGCTTGAATGCATGTACAGTTCGGGATGCATACCCACTCCCTCGTATAGAAGACTCCTTGGCGGCCCTGGGCCGTGCCAAATTCTTCTCTACTCTGGACCTGGCAAGTGGATACTGGCAGGTGCCAGTGGCAGCAAAAGACAGAGAAAAGACAGCGTTTGTTACGCCCATGGGGCTGTATGAGTTTCTCCGGATGCCCTTTGGACTGAACAATGCCCCAGCTACTTTCCAGAGACTAATGGAGTTGTGTTTGGGTGACTTGAACTATGAATGCCTGCTGATCTACCTAGATGATATAATCATCTTCTCATCCAGCTTTGCAGAACACTTAGAGCGGCTGGATGTGGTCCTCAGCCGCTTAGAGAAGCATGGGTTGAAGTTGAGACCCAGTAAATGCCACTTGTTCCAGAAGAGCATTGAGTATCTAGGCCATGTAGTGACAAGGGAAGGAGTCCAGCCCATGAATTCAAAGATTCAGGCTGTACAACAATGGCCTGTACCCAGTAGCGTCAGTGAACTGCGGGCCTTCCTGGGCCTGGTAGGGTATTACCGGCGATTCATCAAGGATTTTGCCCAGGTAGCAGCACCCTTATACACCCTCCTCCATGGATGCCCAAATGGAGAAGCAAAGAGGAAGCTTTTCAATTGGAATGAGGAGGCAGAACTGGCTTTTAGGGAGCTCAAAAAGTTATTGACCAGTGCTCCCATTCTGGCCTATGCAGATTTCACAAGGCCCTTTGTGTTGCAAACAGATGGAAGCCTGAAGGGACTGGGAGCTGTACTGGCCCAAGAACAAGAAGGCCAAGAGCGAGTGATAGCCTATGCCAGTAGAAGTCTGCGGGAGAGTGAGAAGAACCCTGACAATTACAGCTCATTCAAACTTGAACTGTTGGCAGTGGTGTGGGCAGTGACTGAAAAGTTTGCAGACATCCTGACTGGAGCAGAGTTTGTACTGATGACTGATAATAACCCACTGGTTTACCTGAATACTGCCAAACTAGGAGCCTTAGAGCAGCGGTAGGCAGCTCGCCTCAGTAAATTTAACTTTAAGACGCAATACAGGCCAGGACGGAGTAATGCTAATGCAGACGCCTTGTCTCGTAACCCGTTGGAGAATCCCAGTGGTCCCACAGATGAAGAGCGAGAGGAGGTCGAGACCCCCGATTTCGGTAAAGCGCCTCAACCACTGAAGAGTGCTCCAGTCCAGGAGAGGGAACCTGCAGTTGAGGTCACTGCTAGAGGGTCCATGGAAGAGTGGAAGGACTGTCAGCAGCGAAACTCACAGATTGCCAGAGTAAGAGAATGGCTCCTTAACGATTACCAGCCAGCATACAGTGTGCGGGAGACCTTGACACCATTTGAGAGGAAGTTGTGTCAGCAGAGAGACCGTCTGACCTTCCGTGAGGGAGTCCTATGCAGAAGAGTACAGCTACCTACAGAGATTGGTCCCACCTGGCAAGTAGTAGTGCCGGATAGTGAAATAAGGAGAATAACAGAGTGGATGCATGAAAGGAAAGGGCATTTTGGACCGGCCAAGACTTATGCATGGTTGCAGAGATTCTACTATCATCCCAATTTACAAAGAGTGGCCCACGACATTTGCAGAAACTGCCGAAACTGCAACCTAGCAAGAGCTGGGGATCAACAGGCCCCAATTGGCATTATACAGACTGGTTACCCACTACAGCTTCTGATGATGGACTATCTGTCGGTAGGAGAGTCCCTGCATGGATACAAGTATCTGCTAGTCATGGTGGACCACTTTACTAAGTTTGCAGTAGCAGTCCCGACCCGGGACCAAACTGCAGAATCGGCAGCACAAAGCCTGTGGAAGAATTTCATCCTGCCTTATGGCTGTCCTACGCAACTGCACTCTGACCAAGGGGCTTGCTTTGAAGGCAGAGTGATTGAAGAGCTATGTCGGCTGTACCAGATTCGAAAAACACGCACAACACCCTACCATCCACAGGGAAATGGTGCATGTGAGCGCTTGAACAGAACACTACTACAGCTGTTGCGAACATTGGAGGAACAGAAAAAGGAGAGATGGCCAGACTTTATTGCAGAATTAGTGTGGGTGTACAACAACACAGTGCATTCAGCCACCGGTTATTCACCCTTTTTGCTGATGTTCGGGAGAAATGGAAGGTGCCCTCTGAATATGATGATGCCTGTCAGTGAAGAAGGTGAGGGGTGGACCCCTGAGACTTGGATGGGAGACCATCGGAAGAAGGTACAAGAGATGTATGACCTGGTTGCCCAACGGTTGGGCCCCCGCACATTATCTGCAAACAAGAAATTGAGGGAATTGCCGTTGCAGGTGGGAGATCGGGTAATGGTACGAAATTGGGCTGCCAGAAGGGCTGGGAAGTTGCATTGGCGGTGGGAGACCACTCCTTACGAAGTACTCCAGCAACCCAATCCAAGCATTCCAGTGTTCAAGGTGAAACCTGAAGGTGCAAATGGACCTGTGCGCACAGTGCACCGAAATATGCTCCGGCCATGTACTTTTCTGAGAAGGGCTCCTGAGCCCATACCAGAGAACCCCACCATGACAGCA